>NW_024543066.1:21792500-22295000 GCF_018167655.1 Microtus oregoni
GAGTTTTGCTTTGTCATTAATAAGCTGAGGAACTATTGGCTGCTAACAGTTGCTCATGACCCAATAGATGGCCCTGTTCGTGCATGATCAGCACTAACTGGACTCAGAAAAGTTAAAAAGACATGAAGTCGTCTCTTTCCCATCTTGCAAGATGGCGGGTGAAAAAGGCGAGAAACCTGACACAAAAGAGAAGAAACCTGCAGCCAAGAAGGCTGGCGGTGATGCCCCTGCCGCTGGTGCAGCCAAAAAGGGTGACCCTAAGGCTAGAAAGCTCAAGAAGGGGACGCCCCATTGCAGCCGAAATCCAGTCCTTGTTAGAGGAATTGGCAGGTACTCCCGATCTGCTATGTATTCCAGGAAGGCCGTGTACAAAAGGAAATACACAGCTGCAAAAACCAAGGTTGAAAAGAAGAAGAAAAAGGAAAAGGTCCTTGCCACTGTCACAAAACCACTTGGTGGTGACAAGAATGGTGGTACCCGGGTGGTTAAGCTTCGAAAAATGCCCAGGTATTATCCTACTGAAGATGTGCCTCGGAAGCTGCTGAGCCATGGCAAAAAGCCCTTCAGTCAGCATGTGAGACGCCTGCGTGCCAGCATCACTCCTGGGACTGTCCTCATCATCCTTACCGGGCGCCACAGGGGCAAGAGAGTGGTTTTCCTGAAGCAACTGGGCAGTGGTTTACTGCTTGTGACAGGACCTCTTGCCCTCAACAGGGTTCCTTTGAGAAGAACACATCAGAAGTTTGTCATCGCCACCTCTACAAAAGTTGATATCAGCACAGTTAAAACCCCCAAATACCTGACTGATACTTACTTCAAGAAAAAGCAGCTGCGTAAGCCCAGGCATCAGGAGGGCGAGATCTTTGACACAGAGAAGGAGAAATATGAGATTACAGAGCAGCGCAAGGCTGATCAGAAAGTGGTGGACTCACAGATTCTGCCAAAGATCAAAGCTGTTCCTCAGCTGCAGGGCTACCTGCGCTCTCAGTTCTGTCTGACCAATGGGATGTATCCTCACAAACTGGTTTTCTAAATTGCTGACAACCTAATTAAACAACTTTATGTGTCTCAAAAAAAAAAAAAAAAGACATGAAGTCCTGAGGGAGGTGGGTTGGTGGGCCCTGGGAGAGTTCAAAGGGGATCATGGAGGATGTGTACATGTATAAAATTTTCAGAGGATAAATAAAAATAACAACATTGGACTGGGGAGATGGCTCAGCAGTTAAGAGCACTGGCTGCTCTCCCAGAGGAACAAACATCTGTGATCCAGTCCCAGGGGATACAATGCCCTCCTCCAGCTTCCAAGGGCTCCAGTCACGCATGTGGTGCACAGACACACACACAGGCAAAATGCTCATCCATGTAAAATAAAACAATAAAAACAAAAATAAGCGTGTTGATACGGTGAGTTTATGCTGATTTTTAAAATGCTACCCTAACATTGCATTTCTGTGCTAAACCCAGCACGGTCAGGTAGGTCGGGTGTTTTATGTATTGACTTTTGTTCAGTTTCATTTGTAAGCTCTGTGTATTTCCACCTGAGGAACATCAACTTCCAGCTAGGTTTCTGTATCAGTCAGTGTTTGTCTTAGAGGAGGGTTGGGAAAGGGCTCCCTCTTCTCAAAGTTCTAGAAGACTCTTTCTACAACCCAGATCCTTGCACGTGCTAAGCAAATGTTCTACCACTGATCTGTACCTTCAGCCCTTGAGCTGATATGACTTACTTTCATCTTAAATGTCTGGTACAGTTCAGCAGGGAAGTCCTCTGGAGTCACCTTTGAGGAACCCATTTAACTATGAACTCTTTTTTTTTCCCTGAAGATAGAGGGCTACTTATACTTTATATGAATATAAGCTTTCATTCTCTGAAATGCATGCCTGGTAGATCAAGGACAAGGTCATACAGTAATTAAATATTTTGCATTTATAGAAACGGCAGACTGCTTTACAGTGTGTCTGGATTTTGCACTCCCACCAACAATGAGCTAGTGGCCTGGTTGCTCATCTTGTCAGCACTCGGATAGACATGGCATGGCAATGCCCAGAGTTCAGCTTGTGTTCCTCTAAGGTGGGTGACACCCAGCCCCTCTGCATACTTATTCAGCACACCCGCGGGGCCTCTTTGGTAGCATGTCTGCATGTGTTCTGCAGGTTTTCTAAGTGGACTCTTTGTTTCTATGGCCCTGGGAATTGAACCCAGGATATTGTCCATGCTAGGCAAGCGCTCTACCACTGACTTATGCCTCCCCAAACCTTCTTAAGCTTTTCTTAAAGGTCTCGTTAAATTTCCCAGGCTGACTATTCTAAGTTTGCTTTCTGTTGCAGTGATAAAACATTCTGACCCAAAGCAACTTGGGTCAGGAAAGTTTATTTCGTCTTATAGGTCACTGTCCTTCATTGAGGGGAGTCAGGGCAGGACTTAAGTAAGAACCTGGAGGCAGAGGACATGGAGGAACCCTGCTTGCTGGCTTCCTCTCTCTGACTTGTTCAACCTGCTTCCTCTCTCCCTCTCTCCCTCCCTCCCTTTTCTTTCTTTCTTTCTTTCGTTTTTTTTTTTTTTTTTTTTTTTTTTTGTCTTGTTTTGTTTTTCAAGACAGTTTCTCTGTGGCTTTGGAGCCTGTCCTGGAACTAGCTCTTGTAGACCAAGTTGGTCTCGAATTTACAGAGACCCGCCTGCCTCTGCCTCCTGAGTTCTGGGATTAAAGGCGTGTGCCACCACTGCCTGGCTTCAGCCTGCTTTCTTATGTCTTCTAAGTCCACCTGCCCAGGAGTGGCACCGCCCACAGTGAGCTGGGTCCTCCCACATTCATCATTAATCAAGAAAATGTTTGCCCGTAGGTCAATCTGATGGAGGTAATCCCTTCCATCTGGGAAGAACATTTGGTTTCCTCTTCCCAGATGACTCTGAATTATGTGGAATTGGCATAAAAACAAACAGAAAAACCCTAGCCAGAACAGTGGTCTTGGACTAAACATAACCCAGGCAAATCTGGAACTTCTGATCCCCCTGGTTCAGCCTCTGAGAAGCTGTGATTATAGGTAGGCCTGTGTCACAAGGCCTAGCTTCTTTCTAGAACTTTTATAATTTTGTGTTTTATATTCAAGCCCATGGTCTACTTTGCATGCGCATGATCTAATCTATCTATATGCGCATGAAGACCAGCATTTAGATTGAGGTTCCTCATTTTGCCTGTGGTTGGTCAGCTGTTCCCATTCTTTGTCGAAAAGGTGATCTTTCCTTCTCTGAACTGTTCTGAGCCTCTGTCTAAAAGCAGTCAGGAGGGGCTTACTGGGTATTCCTGCAATTGTTCTAATGGTCTATGCAGCTGTTCCTCCACCAAAGCCATGCTGTCTGCATCAGTACAGCTTCACACACACACACACACATACACACACACACATTAGCTACAGTGCTTTTCCCCTTTCATTATGGGTAGATGTTTTCCTGCTGTTCTGTATGCCTGATAATATTTGATTGTTTTCCAGACAATGTAGATATTTTGGTTTCCCTATTATTATCTGGGGGAGTTGTTCTATAATACATGCAGTTAAGTTACTTGGAAACAGTTTCATCCTTCCAAGCCTTGTCCTTCAGACTTCTACTAAGGGAGCATGGCCATTTTACGTACTCTACAAGTACCTACGGGAGGACGGGGTTTCCCATTCTCTCTGACCAACGCATCACTATTCTCAGCCTTGGGGGAACTCAGAGCACAGCTCCCTCCGATCACAAGTATCCTGAGATCCTTGGGCCACATTTGGAGAAACACTGGTGCATCTCAATGTACCAGCTGCTTAACAGTATTGTATATGGCTGCCATTTTCCCAAATTGGGGGCTGCCCCTGATCTCTGAGACTCAAATGAATGCACGAACCATCTTCCTCAGTGCACCAAGTTCCCACCTGAATATCCTGGGGGATGAGATCCTTGCAGCCAAAATTATAAGCACGGAACTCTCCTCCGGTCACAGAGGCTAGCTCCTTCAAGAACTCATTCGCAACCTCATCATTGTAATTGAAGGAGATGGCATAGATAGGAATATTCTGGAAAAGTTTGACGTGGTCCATCACCATTTCTGGTGGCTGAAATGACAAATAGGGGAAATGGGGAAGGGTAGAAGAGAAAGAAAATGGTATCACATGACACAGTCTTAGCATTTGCCACAGGCAGTCAGATTCCGAGACTGGAATAGCTTACACGGTGAGCAACCCTTTGTCTCTGTGTTAGTTCATTTCCATATGTAAACAGCCTACTAAAAATCATGGGGACCCAAAGGCCATGGTCTTGGCCCTCTGAACTTTCACTCTGTGGTAGGAAAAGGAACTTAGGAAAAACGTTTGTCTAACAAAATCACCTCAACCTGAAACATACCTACGCATGGAGGCCATGCCAGCTGGGCTGTGGTCTGGACTACAAAGAGTACTAGGATGGAGCCCCATGTACATCCTAGTCACTGGGATCCCACACAGTGGGTGCCCGGTTTCCCAGTTTGGATTCCAAACATCTCTACCAAAAGAGTAATTTCAGCTTTTGCCATGTTGTAGGCGATTTGCTTGTCAGAGATAGAGGGAAAGAAAAAAGAAAGACCCCCTTGTTAGAGGTCTGTCCATGCACTGGGGACTTCATTTAGGGCTTAAGTTCCCAGCTCCTCCTTAAAACCACCAGTTACTCCTTCCAAGCATCTTGTGGGGTAGCTTTGGAAAGAATGACGCCCCCCCCCCCACACACACACACTACTATCCATTCCTCTTGTCATTTTAAGCTATAAAAACACTGGGTTTCTTTCCATGATAGTAATATTGTCAGCTAAAAAAAAAGCACAAAAATAATCAATAATAAGACAGTAAAATCTACCATTTACAGTTAGGAGTAGCCAAACCACCCAGCTCTGACTAATGAGACCTAGAAGTTCTCAGGGAGAGATTCCCTTTCTCAATAGAAAGAAAGACAGGAGTCTAACGTCCTTCTCCATTCCTGGGAAATGGACTCTCTCCCTGGAACAGATGTGACAACGAGGATGGAGCATATATTTGAAGATGGAGTGTGGAAACAAGAGAACGCCTGCTCTCTGAGACACACATGCGGGTCACTGTAGAACTAGGCTGGCTACAGCTGGATTTCTCACCCCTGCAAAGGAAGCTCTCAGTCGGCCGCCATTTGCCTGTGATACAGCCTTTCCCAAGTTTTCCCTCCAAGTAACACATAGCCAGCACCTCCATTTCATGGTGGAGAAACTGAGGCTCTGTACAGTTAGGTTTCCCTATGTCACCAATTTCTCGGGTGGTCAAACCGGAGAACAGGAGTGCTGGCAAAGGACCTACTCCCCTGGAGGATGACAGAGATCGCCTCTTGACCACCATCAACTAGCAGTACCATTGCTTACCTCCCAGGAAAGAATTCCCCTGCCATTTTCTCCCCATTACAGCCCAACTAGCGCCTTCAGAGACTGTCCCCAGCCCTCCCAGGACACTGCCTTCTGTTCTCAGTGTTACAAATTCCTCTCTGATCATCCTTCGACCACTTCTATCTTCTACCTGTGGTTCTTGCCCTTCACCCTTTAACCTTGCCTCATCCTTTTCCCATGAAGCTCTGGGGGAAAGGGTGCTGAACAAGAGGGGACTGTACTCAGAGCTAGCCGGCCTTCCCTGAGAAGGCGTCTGTTTAAATGGTCCCCAGAGACTGAGCTTCTGTAAGCCATCACTCACACACATCCTCAGTCTATTTAGCTCTAGCCTTGAGCCCATGCTTACTCATAATTTCCTCTGACCGTCAGCTGGCTTACTAGCCAAACATCCATTCAATGTAACCAACAAGCTGCAGCCCCTGTTTCTCTTGCCAACTACAGGGCCTGAGAGAAGTGCGCCACCCTGCCTGCTCCTGGCTCAGCTCCCCTTTCTGAGGGCTTCCTAGATGTTAGCAGGCTTCCCCTGGCATCCTTCTACAATCTTCTGAGGTAGGGATGAGGGCTTCACTTCTTACTAGGAACACCCAGCCTCTGCTCCTTGACTCTACACACCAGACAAGAGACAGGACCTCCTCATTTGGGTCACCAAATAAACAGGGTCAGCAAGGGCCGCCCTTACATTGACTTACAGCTAATACACCCGAGAGGGGAAGGAAAACAACAGTGCTATAGCTCTAGCTGCATGCTGGGAACCATAGCAGGCGCCTCCACCTCGTTAGCTACGTGACATCATGCATTTATTTGCCCATTGCCTCTCCTTCCACTAAAAGCTTCATCAAAGATCAGCCCCTTCTCCATCTTGCTCACTCTTATAGCTTCAGGCTGAGAAGAGAAGCCCTGGTACTCAGTCAATATTTATGGAGTTCATTTATGGAAATACCATATCATTTGTTTTCTCAGGACCACCCCGCGAGGAAGGAGGACTAGCCTTAAACTACAGCTGAGGGACTCTTGTCTAAGAATGCTCTGATGGACAGTGTTGGGTCAGTTCCTAACCCAGGTTTCCACCTCTAAGATATTCTATCCAGTTGAAAAGCACATTAGAGCAAGATAGCCCACCACCTGCACCCAGGCCCAGACCCCACAATGCTAAACCCACATGGTGTTCCAGCGCCCCCCTGTGGTACTAGACAGTTGGGGAGAGGGATGGCGTGCCCTAGACTGGAAAGCAAACTCGACGCAAATGCAACAGCCATTCCTATCTTCTGGCTGCTCGAGACTGCCTCAGCTGGTTTACACCCTCAGAACACCGCAGAGGAAGACTCTGAAGGTCAGCATCAAGCTCTTCCCACAACACCCTGGCTTGCTCTGATTCTCCACAGAGACTTCCTGACAGGGTCCTCCAGGCTGTGGAGTGGAGGAGCCATAGCCTCTTGTACTCTTGTGGAAGAGTGAGGAAGCTTTTCTCATCCCAGGGACTCTCTCCCGGGTTCCTCACAGAGGCCGGCAGCTCTCTCCAGTCCCTCAGAGAAGGCTGAGCAAGGTGCGCAGCTAACTCTCCATCATCAACCCAGAGCAGCGGCAGGAAAGTGGGACCCTGGGTTTCCTTGCTACCTTAAGGTCTACCTGGGCAGGCTCCTCGCCTGTGACTTCGCCATCCTTAGACTCCATAGGGCCTGTGCTAGGCTTTATCCATTATTCTCATCTTAGAAGGATACAAAAGTATTCGTCACGTCCACTTGGAAAGACTTTGACTTTGAAGGAGTCCTAAAATAACCACAGCCAGAGCTGGACTAAACTTTGCCCACGCCCACCAGAGTACTGTTGTGTAATGGGACCCTTTTTACTTTATGAAGACTGACATTTCTAGAATTCTTGGAACATGGTGAATTTTAGAGCGTGTCACCTTCTGATGCTGGCCTGACTGTGGAACGAACAGGAAGTGGATGCCGGTGGATCTAGATTGTCCACATGGTCGTCCAATAAGGAAACACTGCTGAGCATTCTGAATCGCACTGGCCCTACACAGTGAGCTTCCTCAAAGGTAGTGAGAACTGGCAAACAAGAATGAACCTACCCCATTCCCACTCCCAAACCTCCCCCCCTCCCCCAGCTAAACTCATAGGAAGAATGTCCTGACAGAGCCTGGGGCTCTTGGGCCAGTGTTAGCTTAAACTTGTTATCACTACTGAAACCATGGAGGCTTGGTGGGGCTCCTTAATATATTTTACACAGAACACAAATATCTGATATCCATTTGCTTTTTTGACAGAATCTTCAGAAGAGACTTGCGTGTGAAAAGGTAAACACGAACACCAAACGCTTTGACGCATTTATAGGGTTAGGTTTGGGTAATCGTCATTCTTGGGACTCTGACTGTCACCTTTGTGTTCAAATGAACCACAGTCTCTCAGAAAAGCTACTCATCTTTAGAAAGCTACGTGAATGTATTTGGATATACTGATGTGAGATTTCAGGACCCTGGAATGCTATGCTGTGGGAAACCCTGAGCTATTGAACCATCCTCGTATTTCTTGGGGCTTCTGGGCATCCATGTAGCCCAAGCACACAAACAATATGCTCACTAGAACCCCAACCCTGTCTGTTCTTAATTGAAACTTTGCTTGCGTTAGTAATATCACAATGAGCCAGAAAGCAGTTAACCCCTTTCCAACTTCCTCTGCCTTCTCCTCTCTCCCACTGCCTGCTACCAAGCTAGGCACCAAGTCCCACTGACTCTAAAGGAAGTCCCTTCCTTCCCAATTCTCCTGCTGCCAGCTGACACTGCTGACAGGCCCTTGTTGAGGTCCCAGCAGAAGCTCTGGCATAGCTGGCATGTCCCTGGCATTATCGGGGCGTCATGCTTCCAAACTAGGGAGGGGTGATAAGTTCTGTTCCTATGAAAGGTCCCCACTGTGGGGACCTGCACAACATCCCCACAACAAACAGTGCACACTTCCGTCATGCCCTGATTGTTTCTCTAAGCATGACCCTCATGCCTACCTTTCTGTACCTCCCACCTAGGACAATTCGGCTTCTTCTGTTCAGAAAGTTCTTTCTCTTCTTTCCAGACACAGCACGAATGCCCCCCTTCTACTTAGAGAACCCTCCCTGGTTTTTCTGCCCATCTTATATAGCTAAATCCATTCCTCTGTGCTGCTAGACATAGACCAGACAATCTCAGCCCCTGGATTGTATCAAAATAGACTGTATACTTCTAGCGCATTCCCTAAAGGTAAACTTCCCTAAGGCGAGGATCAGTCAAACCTTGGCACCACCCAGGACACACATGAGAGTGACAGACTGCTTTTGAATAGAAACCGCAATGAAGTTGACAGGGAAAGCCTTCCAAATTCAATTTCCCTGAAATGCCACTTCTCTGCCATGAATCTAATGCAGTAGTAAAATCCGGTGGCTTTAGTATTTAATCCCTGAGTCATTTGACACGGTACTTTAGAACAGGCAGTCTGCACATATAAACATCTTCCGAGGCAGGATACATGTTGATACTAATTCACCTTAGCAGTTAATTTACATTGTGCTGGCCTGGAAAATCCTCGTATTTACTTAACGCGGGGAGTCCTCGTCTTTCATTCACAAAGCTCGAAAGAAACAGAACAGACTCTTCTAAAACGTCTCAAATATTTCCCAGGCAGGCTAAACAAAGCCAAGAATGTCTCAGTTGAAAGGCCTGCTTTTGTTTAAGTGAGGGTGAAGCTAAAATTAGGGATAGAACCAAGGGTGCGGCCCAGTGACATGTTTAGATTGAGTCCTCAAAGGAAAGAAATGGAAGGCAGTCTCGGCGGTCCTCCTTTGTCATAAACATAAGCCAGGGTGCCGTGGAATGCAGCGGCTCCTTCCCTGGTGTGGCCTCCAGGCCTGTGAATATGGGTCACACTGAACATAAAACATCATCACCGTCACAATGCCCATAAATGTTCCTCAGTTGTAGAAGACACGGTTGGCCCTTGGTGTCTTGTCGTACCTCAGTTCTGCTTCCCTATGCCAGGGACATACCTCTCGATAGCTCTTGTTGGGGTGGTGCTGGGGACTCTGGATATTGAACATAGAGCCTCTTGAATGCTTAGAAAAGTACTCAACCCTGAGCTCTATACCCTTAACCCTCTTTAAAATTTTTCGGAACAAAATTTTGAGATGGGGGTTCTTGCTAAGTTGCTTATGCTGGTCTTGAACTCGTTCTATAACCAAGCAACTGTTGAAATTGTCATTCTCCTGCCTCGGCCTCCTATGTAAGTAGGATGGCAGGTTTGAGTCACCAAGATCAGCTTCTCTGCCTCGTGATGTCTCCTGGAAAGGTCTCATTCCCCCTCTCAGCATTCCCTTCCCACGACATTCTTCAACTGGTATTCATTAGTCTTTTAGTGAGTACCTGATCGGGTCTCCCATCCGTCAAAAGGTAGACGGTTTCTGTTTCTCTGTCAGCAAAAGCAATTTTCAGGGCGTTCAGGGTATTTGTGGAACTTCCAGCCTATGGGGGAAGAAAAGAGGCAGTCAAAACAGTTTGCACAAACAAGTGAAGTGTATTCTCTGCTCAGTGCGGGTGTGTGTGTGCGGGGGGGGGGGGGGGGGGGAGCAAAAAGGCATCTGAAATAAGAGACAAAATTTCATTGAGAAAATGACTTAAGACCAGGGATTTCAAGAAACCAAATTCCCAGGTGTGCCATCAGAGTCTCTAGCCAGGTAGTTCAAGATCTGCTATGAGCCAAGGCTGTGGGTTTCCTGTCTTGACAACTGGGGTCTTAATGAAATTTTCGTCTGTGTTTTTGTGTGAGATACTCACTCACTCAAGGCTGGCTTTGCTGTCAGCAGAGTTGGATCAAGCTGCCTGAATGCATCCCAGTTGGGATCATGTTCGTTTCAACTCAGGATTTATTTGTGCCACCCAGAATTCGGCAAACTCGAGTGTGGTCTTATTGCTGGCCTAATGATGAACACACGAATGTTTCTAGCATAAATCCAACCTACAAAGGTTAGGGTGGAACACTGACCTTAAATCGCATGATCGCATGACATATTTTTTTTTTTTTTGGTTTTTCGAGACAGGGTTTCTCTGTGGTTTTGGAGCCTGTCCTGGAACTAGCTCTTGTAGACCAGGCTGGTCTCGAACTCACAGAGATCCGCCTGCCTCTGCCTCCCAAGTGCTGGGATTAAAGGCGTGCGCCACCACCGCCCGGCTCGCATGACATATTATTGGATCTTATGTGAATGCATGGAGTCCTGATGCTCTGCTTTGTGTATGATGAAAATAAACAGACGTAGCAGGCAGCCTGGATCTATGGGTTCCATACCCCTGGGAGTCAATCAAGCATGTTAAAAATATTACACAGACACTGAATATCGAAAAAAATTCATTATTCCCCAAGTAATATATTATTGTAAGCATTCGCTATACTATTTTACATATATACTATATACAGCACTGTATTATGTTACAAACATGTAACTTGAAGGTGATTGAAAGAGATATAAAAGGATATGCATATTCATATGCAAACATGCTCCATTTTATATAAGCAAGATCTGTCAACTGGGGTATTCGTGGGGAGGGAGGGTGATCCTAGAACCACTTCCCCATGGCTACTGAGGGCTAACTGTATAAATTAAAATCATAATTAATCAAAGAGAATAGATTACGATTTATTTTCTCTCTTACATATAACATTAATCATAACACCACAATTGTTTGTACAAAAAAGAAAAATAGATAAACATTGCATGTCAAGGGGAAATAATGATAGGTTTTTAACAATGTCACCAAACACATCAAACAGTTATAAATTAGAAAATCTCATGACTCAGTTTAGCATGGTAAGAAATCAAATAAATTAGATTCGCCAGAGTGCACTTGAGTCAACACACAAAAATGAGCCTTACCAAGAAATAATCTTTGTCTGTAAGAACACATGGGACCTCAAGATTTCCAAAGCCTACTTAAGCCATCCCCCGCATCTCAGACCCAGGGTATCAGTTCAGCCAGAGTTGTAAGCTAGAAAAACAATCGTGATTGATCCAAGCAAGAAGAATTTATGCAAAGGGCATCTGGATAGCCTGCAGTCTTAGCATCTGGCAGGAAAACCTAGCTCGGGACCTCACACCATGGAGCGGGGCCCCAGTCCTGCTGCAAGCCTGCTCGGCAGGAGCCCCACTGCCACACCACCAGCACACCAGATGCTGTGGTTAGCCACACCAAACAGGGAACTGTCGCCACTAGGTGGACCAGCAGCCCACTGCCTCTGCCACCCAAGAAGCTTCGCCAGTCTGCACATGCCACCACTGTAATGGTTGGTAGACCCGCCATCTGAAGTCACTGACTCTCAACTCAAATTCAGGGAGAATACTCCGAGGTTGTGTGCCTGCGCCTTCGTACTTCCTCCTGAGTTGAATGGAGGCCAGAGTTTCTGCTTCCATATGGTGAGCAGGTTCTACGGCCCTTACTGGAATCAGGATGAGAAGATGGAGACGGTGGGCCAAAGGAATGGAAGTATCCAGCCCATACTCAAATCTTGTCAAGCTTCACAGTGGGCCTTGAATGCCCTTTCTGCTAGGACCTGCTTAAACCCAGACCCAGGTGGGGGTGCAATGACTCCTCCCACGCAGTTTCTCCCCCCTGGGCCTCTTCCAGCAGCCTCCACTAACTTTCCACAGGTAATAATAAGCCCCAATACTCCTGCCATGCATCATGCTGGGAATCAAACGCAACTGACTGGACCAGGCCAACGCTGTCTGGAGAGGGCTTCCTGGGCAATGCTAAGAGCCTGGATACACATCCCAGCGCTGTGCTAACATTGCTCTAGTGATGCCCAGCACAGGCTGCATTACTCTAACTGAGTGCATAGCTAAAGACACCTCCAGGTGGAGCTGGCATGGAAGGCTAATAAAAGATGGATGGATGAGCAGGCAAACAGAGACGACGATGGGAAGCCCCGCTTCCAGTTTTGTTCAGGATAGGATAAGTAATTCTATCACTATAGCATCCACATGAGGTAAACTGTTGGGAAAGTCATGGCAGTGCTGACGATAATAGAAAAATCTGCTGAGTATATCCTGGGCTAGGCACCTACAGCTCCTGCATTTTTACCCTGCAGTCGGACTTAGCAATTTCCATTCTCCCGTCCCCAGAAGGTCACCCACCAGAAACAGGTAACCCAGGGATTTGCCTTGCACCCCTGTGACAGCACCAAGTGGGTACTGAATGGGGGTCCCAGCAGCATGAGGGGGCTCTGAAAACTAAATTATCACTGTACCAAAAAGCCCACAAATGTAAACCAAATTGAACAGGCTAAACCTAAATACAGTGTCTGCTGGCTAAATGAGAAGACTTCAATGGGATTAGCGCCTCCTGATATAATAATAAAAATTTCCCCGAATGCAATAAAGAAAAATCACTCATTATACAAAGAGGTATAATGTCTGAGGAGAGTGGCCCAACTGATGCCCTCAGAGATCCCTGAGACAATAAAGCAGATGGAACATTAATACTGTAAGAGTTCCAGAAAAAGAGAGAGGGCAGAGTGAGGAATTTAAAAATATTTTTTAAAAAAGAATAGCTTTTTAAAAAAATCCCCAAGGGGCTCAAGAGATGGCTTGGGGCTTATAAGTGTGTACGGTTCTTCAGTGACTCAAATTTATTTCCCAGCACCCACACTGGGTGGCTCACAAACAGTTTGAGAAGCTTTCATGCCAATAATGATTGTATACAGAGGAGTCATCTCTGTTATACTTTTAGTATGTGTGGAGCATAAAGGGTGTAAACTGACATCAGGCTTGCTCCCTTGAAGTCAGAGCACATCAGATCAGGAGCTGTGTGACAGCCCCAGGAGCTGTGATGCCTCTGACCATGTGGGCATCACATTTGCATGCATAATCCCACTTCATACATACATACATAGACATAATTTAAAATAATAAAAATTTAAAAATCCTCAAATTTGCAGAAATTATAAAAACTGCAACTCAAGAAGCTGAGAAAACCCCCAATTAGGTTTAAAAAAATCTGTGAAAATCATAGCTAGATACATTGTATGCAAATTTCTGAAAATTAAAGAAACAAAACGAACTCCCTAAGAACAGCCCAAGAGAAATAGCATATTACAGTATCCATTAAAGAATTCCAATTTGGGCGGCAGCCACTTCTCATCTGAAAGCACAGAGACAAAAGGAAGCGACCCGACTTACTTCGGGTGTTGAAAGGACTGAATAACTCACATCTGGTGGAGACATCTACTCAGGGCCGATGGAGAACTGTGAGATTCTGTGGCTGGGAGTCTCATCTTTAAAGGGCGGCTAATGGAAGCTTACGACTCAAAAGAAATGGTAACAGAAACTCAAACCCTGAACATGAAAGTCATCAGAAAAGACCATCCTTAACTCCCCAAAGTTCCCAAGTCATGTGTTACAGTTTAAGAAGCTTTCATGCCGATAATGATTGGATACAGAAGAGCCATCTCTGTTACACTTTTAGTATGTATGGAGCACACAGGGTGTAAATTAATATCAGGTTTGCTCCCTTGAAGTCAGAGCACATCAGATCAGGAACTGTGATAAATGACAACTTTGCGTATGGAAAGCCACTAGAACAAGCATTCAGAAAACCACAAGAAGTGCTACAGTAAAAAGTGAAATGAAGAGTTACAAGGGAACACTAAAAGTGCCCAAAAGACCCACAAGAAGGCAAGAGAAACAATGAAACCAAGTATTCCACAATAGGGAATAACCAAATGGTAGACATTAGCCTTAGACATCAATAATACATACACACCCACACACCGTCTTATTACTCCATTACTTGACAGGGATCGGAGAACTTACAAAGTCTTGAGCAGATCCCTTAACATCTGGGGGGGGGGGGGCACTTCAAATACAGAAACATGGATAAGCCTGAGATCAAAGGATGAAAGTGATACATTGTCATAATAGTCTTTTAAGCAGGAATGGCAATGTTAACGGCACACTTTAGGTTTGTGGGGTAGGGATGTTGCTTTTTGTTTGGAGCTTTAATTTTGCTTTTGAGACTAGGTCTTGTTAGGTAGTTAAGAAGGGTTCCAACTCATTATCCTCCTGCCTCTACTTCCTAAGTGCTGGGGTATGCATGTCCTGCAAAGCCGGACTCACTCTATGCTTTAGAGCAGTGGAAATTACTAGGGACCAAAGAGCACATTAAATAATGACCGAAGAAGGCTCAGTCTACA
This sequence comes from Microtus oregoni, assembly GCF_018167655.1. Classification (NCBI taxonomy): domain Eukaryota; kingdom Metazoa; phylum Chordata; class Mammalia; order Rodentia; family Cricetidae; genus Microtus; species Microtus oregoni. Next base: position 21,807,115 of record NW_024543066.1, read on the forward strand.
AAGAGACCAACTCTAAATACAGAAGCGCCAAACAATAGAGTTTCAAAACACACAAAGCAAAATTTGATGAAGTTGAAGAAGAAAACAATAGGTAAATGGCTAATGATGGTTATTTTCTTTAATAGCCAGAACTGTGGGAGCTATTTTCCATAAATTTCAGTGTTTTGCTAAATTTTCCATAATTTCTAGTGAATTTTCCATTTTAATGAAACATTTTACAAATTTAAAAATAATTGAAATCATGCCAAGTTTGCTTTCAGTCATCATGAAATCAAAATTAATAACAGAAAGACAACTTGAAAATTACCACATACTTGGAAGTCAAATAATAGGTTTTAAATAATTCATGATTCAAAAAAGAAAACACAAAAAATTAAAACTAACTAGAAATTATGGAAAATTAAGTAAAACACTTAAATCTATAGTATGTAGTTACTACCATACTGGTGGGGAAATCTGTGCCCACAGTAGTTTACGCTGGAACAATGGAAACACCTCCAAAAGCAAGCTGTATTATTGACTAAAGAACCTTCAACAAGAAGAGCAATGCCCAGTCAGAGCAAGCAGAAATAGAAAGGATACAGGAGCAGAATCAGAGAGATTCAACAGTCCAGCACTACAGAAAACTAACAACAACAGGGTGGCTGTTTTTAAAACTGGGGACAGTGATGCCTGATATAATCTTGGCTCTTGGGAAGCTAGTGGGAAGCTGGATTTGGGCCAACCTGGGCTACACAACAAGAGACTGCCTCAGAAGAAGTCAGGCATGGTGGCATACACTGTATTCCCAGCTAAAGAGACTGAGACAGGAAGACCACAAGTTCAAGGCCAGCCTAGGCAACTTAGCAACCCTAACCCCAAACCGAAGATTCTAAAGGGCGAAGGATGGAGTTCACTGAGAACACTTGCCTGGCATGTTCCGATGTTCTGATTCAATTCCCAGTGTCACAAAACAAAACAAAACAAATCAAAAATCTGAAAAACGTTCTAGAAAATATCAATCAGTGTTCTTCAAAAGTGTCAAGATCATTCATGTCCAAGGAAGAATAAGAAGCTTTCTCCTACTGGGGGAGACTAGGGAAATACTGCAATTGGAAATGTTTAAGTGGAAAATCTGATGGGCTTTGACTAAGCTGCACTACCGTTCTGTTAATAGTACCAGTGTGAGCGGAGCAGAACCCACGGGTGCTCTCACCCAAAGAGAATGAATGTGTAATACCTCGGTAGACAGTGAGTGCTCCATTAACAACTGACCTCCTATTCCTGGTAGTTTGTAAAAAGAAGAGGACATTGGTAATACTGGAAACTTAACAAGTTGAGTATAGCCTTGACACTCTACCCAGGATAAGTTGGCCAATTACTTAAAAATATTATCTTTCTATTCAACATACTGCCTTCTTTTTCCATTTTAAAAACAACTCCTAAAGAACTTGGGACACTCCAGTGTCTGCCTGGGCCTGCTTTGATCAGTCCAGATTCAGGGAGTTCAGTAATGTCTGGTGTGGCTGCTGGGCAAATCTAGGACTCTATACTCAAGCAGTAAGCTATTTTAAGCAACTTCTTAACAGCCCTGTCTCAGATTTATAACTGTCTCTCAAATATCTGGAATGCCATATGGTTCTGGAGTATATTCGAGATTAAGAGAAGCTCAAGGCAAGAGAAAATTCTAAAAAAAGAAAGTCCTTCTCGGTAGCCTATGTGACAAGAAATAACAGCTTTCCAGTGTCCAGGAAAAACGCACTGTCTCCCTGGGTCCTCCTCCTCCTCTCTCCTCTTGCTCTCAGCTTTAGCTGCTCAGACTGTACTGTGCCCAGGAGTTCATTGCTTCTGAACAAAGTTCAGTAGGAACAGCTGCGTGGCCCCTCAGAGCCTTTGAAATGCTGATAGACCGTCAGATGGGACAGATCTGAAGGCCTGAGCACCCAAAATATTATCTGCTGAAATCTGTTTTCATCAAGAGGCTGCAACCTGAGCCCAGGACAGATTTGGAAAGAGAGCCACCTCGCCTTGTCCAAGGGTTATACACCCACAAATCCAACCAACTGAGGAATGAGTACACATGCATGTGCACACACGCACACACGTAGTAGTACGATTAATAAAAGCCCAGAAACAGAAACTGAGTTTCAACCTGAAGGTCAGAAAAGCAAAACAGCCAGCCATGGGCTCTTACCTCTACCTCAGTCCAAAATGGCGATTCTGCCTCCAGGAATCTCAGAATGAGACTGTGAGTGAGAGCTGTCTCCTCCCATTTTATATTCCTCTCCAGTATTGGAATTAAAGGCACGCACCACTACTTCCCAGTTTCTATGGCAAACCAGTGTGGTTACTGGGATTAAAGGTGTGTGTCACCACTGCCTGGTCTGTAAGGCTAATCAGTGCTGCTGTTTTACTCTCTGAACTTCAGGCGAGCTTTCATTATTAAATGAAATTATCACTACACACCCACATGCTCATTCGCACAGCTTGTGCACTTTTGATTGATTGTGTCTGGGCTTGGGGAGATGGTTCAATGGGTAAACCCTTTGCTATGTAAATGATGAGTATCTGAGTTTGAATGCCCAGAACTCATGTAAAAGCTGGGTGCAATTGTGTGCATCTGTAATCCCAGCACTCCTATGGTAAGATGAAAGGCAGAGAATTCCCAGAATCCCATGGGATTGCTACAGAAGCAGCAAATAACAAAGAGGCCTTGTCTAAAACAAGGCAGAAGATGTGGGCCAATGCACAAGGCTGTTCTCTGGCCTCCACAAGCTCATGTATGCCTGCATTCACAGGCACAAATCTGCAGACACACATATATAACATACACACGATGTGTAAATTCATATACATAAAAGATTATCTGTTTGGACCTATACAGGCTTTCCCCCCATCTTTATTATTTAAATGATACAGTATAATACCCGTCACTTGCACTGGGAGCTGTGGGTTTGTGGGGAGATAATTTTTGGCACATGGGGGGGGGGATTGTGTGGGCTCTCTGCGAATCTCACAGCATTTTATATTAGGGATTTGAGCATCTGTGGCTCTCATAGGATGCGGGGGAGGTCCTGGAACCAAGCTCCCATGGATACCAAGGGATGATGACTATAAATAGATGTTTATGTAGATGTTAAGATCTGACTAATGAGATTGGATGCATGTGACCTTTGCAGCCAAATAACTGCCCATGTATAGACACTGCCTTTCTTGGAGCTCAATCCATTCCTCAACAACTCCTAGCCCATGAGTGAACTCACCACCACGAGACATTCTCAGGCATCTCCCAGCCTAGACATTTTACCTTGATGTTTCTAACCCACGACTCGGCCTGTTCCAAATGATCGTCATTGATTTCAGTAAGTTTTTCCCGCCAAGCAGTTGCCTCACCATCAAAGGCCACAAAATTGAATTTACGCTTGTATCTCAACTGTTCCTGGAAGAAACAATTATTATTTAGCCATAAAGCCATCAAATGTAAGCAAAGCTGAAGTGAATCTCCAGGATATCCATTTTTAGCTCCAGAGGCTAGCTGAGAAGTATGTGCAACTGAAAAAACAGTTTCTGCTGCAAAAGGGATTTGAGCCAAATTTATAGAGTTTGGATGTTTGGCCGCTACAGATGTTATATATGAATGTACTGCTAGTATTATATGCCACCTACATATATGTAGGTAATATTGTACTGTAACATTAAATACTGACTTTAATACTGACACTAATGTAATGCTGATAAGCATGCTAAATGCATAAAGAAAGAATATTCAAAACGTCATCATTTCGGTCACTACCTCTTGGGAAAGGCTCTTATTTGGTACGTACATATTCGCTTGTCTTTCATCAGTCTACACCGTGCCGCCCCTACCCCAGAAGCTGGCTATATTTTGTATTTCTTAAACACTCTACACTCTCAGCACAACAGACTCATGACAATATTGTGAGACCTAGTTACTATGGAAACTGGATTCAGAAAGCAACCTGCTTCCAAGAAAATGATTCAGGGGCAGCCCAGGTGAGTGGGACAGAAACCGGGTGCCCCCATCATAGGCCTCCCCTCCTCCCATCTGCAACTTTGGGGCCGGTGCACACAGCTTCCCTAACAGACATAGGAAAGTAAGTTAAAAATTCAAGATAATAAAAATCTGGGAAACAACAGAGGTTTCTGTGTATCATAGGTTAGAGACAACTCCAGGCAGAAAGTATAGACACACACCTGAGTGACCCAGGGGTGATGGCGACATAAAGGACCGAATCAGAGGACAGGTCTGATTGCCAGGGAGCACTGAGAGAGTTCTAGAACAGCAGAGGGGCGCATTTCTGGACTGGCTTTCTCGGGAACCCTGCAGTGCAGTGTGGCCCTGCCCACTGTCCAGAGCCACTCCGGACAAGGACTACCGAAAGCATGTTTATGAGACAGCAGCCCAAGCACAAGCCCGTGACACCCCCATCTCACCCGTATGAGCCGGATGATCTTATCCTTCACCAGGTCCAGTTTGCTCTTCATTGAGTGAGATGTATCAATGAGGACGTAGACGCAATCTCCATACACTTTCCCAAAGAGGGCTCTACTCCCATCTTGCAGACACTTAATCCTAGACAGGAAAGAGTATCAAAATAAACAGAGTCTATGGACAGGATTGCCTTCATCGGAACACGGGGCTACAGAACCAGAACTCTGTCACGCTGTTTATACCTGATCTTTGATGAACGAATTCTTGACTTTCAGGTTTTAGTTTTTGTTGTTGTTTATTTTTCTATACAAAAAAACGCCTACATTTGAGGCTGGAGAAACGGCTCACACTTAAGATCACTTGTAGCTCTTGCAGAGGATTCAAATTCAGATCCCAGCATCCACATTAGGCAGCTCGCAATTACCCAGAACTCCAGCTCAGGGGGGACCCAATACTCTCTTCTGGCTTCTGAAGGCACTTTCATGTGCACACATGCAACCGTATCACACACACACACACACACACACACACACACACACACACACAATACTCTCTTCTGGCTTCTGAAGGCACTCTCATGTGCACACATGCAACCGTATCTCACACACACACACACACACACACACACACACACACACACAATACTCTCTTCTGGCTTCTGAAGGCACTCTCATGTGCACACATGCAACCGTATCACACACACACACACACACACAATACTCTCTTCTGGCTTCTGAAGGCACTCTCATGTGCACACATGCAACCGTATCTCACACACACACACACACACACACACACACACACAATACTCTCTTCTGGCTTCTGAAGGCACTCTCATGTGCACACATGCAACCGTATCACACACACACACACACACACACAATACTCTCTTCTGGCTTCTGAAGGCACTCTCATGTGCACACATGCAACCGTATCTCACACACACACACACACACACACACACACAATACTCTCTTCTGGCTTCTGAAGGCACTCTCATGTGCACACATGCAACCGTATCTCACACACACACACACACACACACACACAATACTCTCTTCTGGCTTCTGAAGGCACTCTCATGTGCACACATGCAACCGTATCACACACACACACACACACACACACACACACACACACTACTCTCTTCTGGCTTCTGAAGGCACTCTCATGTGCACACATGCAACCGTATCACACACACACACACACACACTCACACACACACACACACACACTCACACACACACACACTCACACACACACACACACACACACTCACATAAAAAGAAATCTTTTTAAGAAGAAAATTTTGCATTTCAACTGCACTCTTACCAGGGCCCTCCCCTTCCCATCACCAATTCAAGCGGGACAAAACAAAGAAAATCAATATGACAGAAAAACAGATGCAAAGAAAGCCACGAGCAAATAGCTTCCAGATCTCTACTATGTGGAGGCTCTCAGCTGTGACTCAAGAGGTCCCGAAATCAGCTCTCTCCCGAAGCCTGTGGGGTCTGTGGACAGGACTGAGCGACTTGGGGCCCTGAACCAACTAAGTACCAGGGGGTTGCATACACAGGGCTGCTGCTGTCGTCAATACTCGAGAGTTCATCACAGGATGCATTGAAACTCATGGCTTTAGAAAAAACCTTGCAGTGAGGGCTTGGGAAAGAGGACAGAGAAAATGCCTTATGGAATGGAGTTCAGCAAGTCTTAGGCAAGTGGGATTTGTAGGGCAAAATGCCAACCTTCATTTACTGTAGAGAAAGGTAGGGAGACTGGGAGGGATACAGAGCAGGTGGTGGGAGAGTCATACTCCAGATATCTGTGGTGTACTAGCGGTCTGGGTGAAGCAATGATCAGGGCATGTGTGTGCAGAAATTACAGAAGTCAAGGAGAAAAACCATCCAAGAGCGCTCACTGGAGCGTACACACCTGAGAACAGCAGCTCCTTTCCCCAGCAGTCAGGGCAGAGTGTCAAGTGGAATTCTCACTATGGTGCTACCTCGCTAGTAAAGCCAAGTCAGCCCTAGGATAAAGACTACTGTGGGCTTAATTAAACCTGTGTAACTTAAAATACAGATTAGACTCAAATTGTCTCTAAGCCATTTAACACACTCACAAAATATATATAAAATTGTAATCAAGTCTATCATTCAACAGTGTGAAAATTAAAAATGCCTGGAAATCCAGAAGAAAGGAGAAAATGACTCCCAGGCATACCAAGAAGCAGGAAAATATCCACGATTGGTGAAAATCTGATCAATAGAGCCCAAGCAACCCAGACACTAGAATTAGCTGAAAAGAAAAGGGGGCTATGCAGTCACTACAAATGTATTTCACGTGTCCAGGAAGAGAACCAGAAGAGAAAGAGAAGATGTAAAAAGGTCATCAACATTGCAAAAGAGGAAGTGGAATGTCAGAGACAGCGAATGGGGAAGAGTTCTGAGAAACGCTGAGTCCTAGACAAGATGTAGTGCCGTTCTCCTGAGCTCAAAGCAGCTGTGGTTACCTTTACAGGAGCTGCATAAAGCCAAGTCAGTTAGAAGAATCCAAGCCAGGGTGGGGCGGTGCTCCTGAGGCTCCAGGAGAGCACTTGCTGGGGAACTATCGGCAGTTTATTGCTGCTGGGGTAGGGACTTGCTCTTTTTGAGGGTGTTCTCGCTGGCAGGTTTCCTACACTCCAGTGGATGGCCCCATGCCCGTTCACATAGGGACAGCACTAACTAGTCTTAGTAGTTACAAAGAAGGAGAAGAAGGCGAAGAGAAAAGAAGAGAAAGAAGTCAGTGATGAGGACAGTGGCATAAAGCATTGCCATGTTAGGGGTTACAGGTGGAACTGAAGGAGGAAATTTCTATTTCTTTACATATATGTAATGGAATTCTCAAATATAAATACAAATTATAATAAATAATAAAATGTAAAACCCCCTAAGTGGGACACCTAGAAGGACACATCTGAACTGGTAAGTAAATTATATAGCATTCATAATAAGCGAGACAGCAGAGAAAAAGATCAGAGAATTTCTTATAGCATAGTAGTGAGAAACAATTCAAAGTGAAACAGAAAACTAGCAAGAAAAAGTCCTGTAACAACAAGAAGTGTGTCTGTAATTAGGCTCTGCAACAGACAGGAAAGGGAGAAACAGAAAAGAGAGTCAAAATAATGTTCTATTTTGATGAAAACAGTCTGCCCACAGATTCAAGGAGATCAAAGAACCTATCAGAAGAGAAGAGAAGAAACCATAGCAAAGCACATCACAAATTTGATGAAACCCAGTGATTAAAAGCAGCAAGGGGCAAAAAATAATAATAATAATAATTACAGTGCAGAGGAACAAGTCTAAGAATAAAGGTCTTCTTATCACAAACCATGCAGACCAGAATACACTAAAGATTTTAAAAAGAAACAACTGATAAAAATTTCTAGCTAGAATTCTATGCTTAACAAAAAGATCTTTAGAAGGGGGGGGGGTGAATTAAAGAGGTTTTCACTCTCACAGCGCTAACACAATCCATCACTAACAGACTCGAACCACAACAGATACTAAGGAGGCTTTTCAGATAGAAACGAAGGAATGCCCAGTGGAAGTCTGGATTTACATAAAGGAGTAAAGAGTAATAGAAATGAACAAATACAACTTGTATTTATTCTAAGTGTTAGTCATTAGAATAGGACATTAGACTATAGAGAAAACAGAAAAAATGATAAGATCCCAGATTTAAATCTAAGCGAGTTAAATGTGAATCATCATGTCACACCATCAAACATCTGTCTCCAAGAAGCCCAGTTAATGATGAGTCAGATAGGAAGAGAGAAAAAGAAAAAGATGAACCCTGGAGACAATGATGATTGTTAAGCTGGAGTCACTAACTACTCAGATATCAGAGTAAGTACATTTCCTAGTAAGGAATTTTAGCAGAGTTGAACAGGACATTTCATTATTATAAAGGAGCTGATCCACCAAGCAGATATAACATTCTTCAACATACATGCACCAACTAACAGAATTTCAAAGTAGTAAGGAAAAGTTGATAGACCTGAAAGAGCCACACAGAAATGACTCAGCGATTTCAACTTTTTTTCAATAATTTATAGAACAACTAAAGAAAAAAAATCAGTATGGATGACTAGCACAATACAACCAACAAAATGAAATTTATATATCTAACTAACATATACAGCCTACTTTCCAAGAAATGTTAATGTTGTCCAAGATCTGTACCACAAAATCTTTCTACAGAGAAGGAAACTCCAGGCTTTAAAGGTGAATTCTGCCAAACATATAAGGTAGAGATGGTGCCAATTCTCAGAGTTCTGCAGGAAACAGAAAAGGAAAAGAGCTCTTGATACCCGAAAGGCAAGGGACAAAGGAACCCAGAGGCTGGAATGCATTGAAAGCAGCATGTCCCCTACAAGACTAGAAACACAAACTAAAGAGTCATCTCTGAAGCCATAGCAAGGGAGACTCTCAACACAGGGAAGCTTTCTGTGAGTAATCCATCACCATGTGACCTTTGAGATGCTGGGGCTCTGGGTACAAATACTAGGCAGTTGGGTATCTGCTACATGAGACTTTGTAATAAAAATGGCACAAGGATGGAGGGGACGCTCATTTTCAAATGGTTGTAGCAGGCTGCCACTGGCTTAAACCCATTAGATTTAGCATCTGGCATAATCCACAGAGCAGATTTACAAATGTCATCACTATTCCCACTTTATAACCAAGGAAACAGATGCAGAAAAACATTAACTAACTTGCCCAGGGCCAACCAGCAAGTGGCAGAGCTGAGATTTTCATTGTTTTTTAATTTCTTATTTTTCCAGTTCTCTGAGACCTCAGGGCCAGTATCTCTAAATGAATTTGATCTCCATGGTCTAAAACTGTCTCCTGATATCTGATACCTGAGGGTGTTAATTTAAATTATCCACATGGAATCAACCCTGAGGTCATGGCATTAGTACACCATACTCAATGAGCATGGCAGATTGTAAGAGCACAACAGGATAAAGACAGATAGGAGGTCATGCATTCTCATTGTTTTCTAAAATATATACAGCATCTGATTATTTTGCAATTTGTCACAGCTATGTAAGAGCTGCCTTGAGCTGGAATAGTTCTGTAAGAGAGTATAGATGCAATATAGTCTACAATATACCCATGGCTCACAACTGCCCCCCCCAGCATAGATAGAAGTACCCCTTAATCTCCTAATAGCCATCACTTCAAAACTGCTCCTTTGGAAGCTGAGGAGATGGCGCCATTGACAAAGTGCCTGTCACAAAAGCGTGAGGACCCCAGCTCTGATGCCCAGCACCCACATAAAAGCCAGGGATAGTGGTACATATCTGTAACCCCAGTCCTGGGTAGACAGGCAGCTCTCTGGGGAGCGTTAGTCAGCCAGCCTAACTAATCACTGGGCTCCAGGTTCTGTGGGAGACCCTGCCTCAAAAATTCAGATGGACATCAACCTTTGTCTCCCTTCTAACACGCATACATGTACATATGTCCCCCCACCATGCACACACAATAACAACTCTGTGTTCTGTTTCTGATGAAATCTGAATACCAGTAATAATATCATCAATAAAGCATCAAATGGACTCTTTGACAATGACGTCTATTGGTCACTTCACTCAGTTGGGCTCATGCGGTATTGCACGAGAGACTACTAGCTCACTCGTGACCACATATGAACACACCAACCTCCTCTGGATCCTGGCCAGGGCTGTGTGAATTCTCTCACTGTACCATCTGCACTTCTCCTTGGTGATGCTGACGTGGACCAAGCTCCCATCCTTCCAGGGAACGTGGATGAATCTGTTGCAGTATTTGGCATGGATTGTCTTCCTATTGGAGTCCTAAAGAAAGGACAAAGTCACAGGCTCGAGCAGGTTCTCAGCGGGGGGGGGACCCACAATTCCTCACATGGGTCCACAAGAATAACTAGAAACTGAATAAAGTCTGGTCATCTCTGTATCCATCTTGTATCTGTCTCCTCTGAAGCCATTACCCGGTAAATCTGCACATTGGGATGTTAACTCCAAAGGAGTGCCTGAACATAACGTAACAGTGGCTAGCATTGCCCCTTCTGCAAGGATACCGATAAGAGCAACCGAAACATCTCACTGTGCAGAGTCCTGTTCCAGATCCCCCCTGATACCAGCCAAAAAGGCGCCTGAAGGTCTGTGCTAAACCTGCAATTTCTCCAGATTCCAGGAACAGTGGAGCCTCAAAGATACATGACTCTATAATGAGTGCCTTCCCCCACACAGCAGCCGTAACTATCTTACAAACCAATCCTCTCAACAATGGCGGTAACAACTTCAAACCTCACAGAACCAGATCTGAGGCAAGATCAAACAGATGGAGTTTGCCCAGGACAGCTGAAGTCGACAGCCCTTTCCCTTTGACCCAGTTCTTCCTGTATGAAGACTACAGTTCAAGGCGGTACCCCAAAGACAGACTTTGGGGTCAATGAACTTCTTTGACTACACTTCGCAATGTGAACAGCAGCATGTTGATGAAATCATTTACTCTTACCTCTCTAAATGGAATAATGGGATATGAATGAGCCCATTCTGTGGGGAATCCCAGGCCTTGGGCTTTGGGGCTAAAACTGTAATAACAAGGCCACTCAGAAACCATATAAGGAAGAAAAATAGCCAAGTAGCACCCCCATCTCTACTTGACTCGTACACCTCTAAGCACACATCTCCACTGAGAGATCATTCACGTCTAAACTCAACAAACATGTGCTGGTGTCTGCTTCACAGACAATCCTGTGATAGAGGCCATGGACAAGGTCAGAAGTACAAATGTGATCACATCTGTGTCTTGGAGAAGCCAGTGATTCCTGCAAGGGGAGGGAAGGAGAGGGGAAAGGAGAGAAAAAGAAAGGAAGAGGGAAGGGAGGTGAGGAAAGAAGGGGAGCAAAGAGAGATGGAAAGAGAAGGGGACGGGAGGGGATAATAGAGATGATAGGAAGGAAGGAAGGAAAGAAGAAAGGAAGGAAAGAAGGAAGGAAGGAAGGAAGGAAAGAAGAAAGGAAGGAAGGAGAGGGGAAAGAGCATTAGAAAATAAGAATTGATCCCTGAATTTAAAATTTCATACATCCCAGCTTCCACGGAGAAGTGGGGATTTTGCATAATCAGAGTAGATTCTGAGACACAGGAAGGGAAGGGAAGAGCTGGAGAAAGAGAATGGATCACATTTGTTGGAAGAGTTGGCCTTCAAAGAGAAACAGAAGGAAGCAGATGAGGCACAGGCAGAGGCAGATACCAGTAGTCATCACTCCGAGGGGGTGGGAGCCATGCACAGTAGGAAAAAGCCATCAAATGCCTGTGTGTAATCAAATATCATACAGTAGCCTAGGGAGATGGCTCAGCTGGTAAAGTACCTCCTGCACAGCATGAAGACCTGAGTTCAGATCCTCAGCACTCATGGAAATAGCCGGGCATATAGCACACATGTAACCACAGTCTGGCAGGCGGAGGAGCGGCAGAGGAATGATAGAGACAGGCAGATCCTCAGCACACTGGCCAGCCAGCCTAGCTAAATCAATGGATGAGCTTCTGGCCCAGGAAGAGCCCCTTTCTCAAAAGAAGAAATAAGAAGGAGTGCAATCAAGAGCAGTGCATGACATTGACCTCTGACCTACACACATGCACGCGCACGCATGCACGAGCAGATACACACAATCATAAAATGCATGCTTATAAACTGATGGAAAGCTCTCGAAGACAACATTCAGTGTCTAAAGTAAAAGGGGGAAATGAATGAACAAGTCAAAGATGAGTCCATGCATGGAGTGTTAGATAGGAGCAAGTTCAACTTTTCCTGGGGATGGAAGCACTAATCCAAAGTGAAACTGGGCATCGCGGCTGAGTGCTTGTCCCCAGATCTCTCCAGAACAGTCAATGGTCATTCCCAGAAAATGGCACAACGTTGGATTTCAATAGCTTTGGGGAAAGTCCTAGAAAAGTAATCTAAGAGGTATGGTTAGAATTGACTGTGTGGGCTATGTTTGCAGACCTTCATAATAACTAAGTCGAAGGCACACCTACGGCAGGGAGGGGAATGGCGGTGTGGAGGAGGAAGTCGTTGGAAGAGGGGCTACAGAAAAAAAAGACCAGAGTGTCATAAGAGCCATCCACGTGGAACTGACATCCTGAAGACTGAAAACAGGGGCTGGAGTCCACAGTGGCAAGGAACAAACTCATCTTCAAGGACATGAGCAGGTGAAGTGGGCTCAGCATAGCCCGAGGAGGTCTGACGACTTGGTAAGGCTGGTCAGGAAGCAGCAACAGGAGAGAAGGCTACCACCCACATCAGGCCAATGGGTTCAAGAGAGAGAGTCCAGCCCAAGAGCTCACGGGTCACATAGGGACAAGAACCAGGAGACAGGTGGTGGGTCAGTGGTCAGCGATACACTGCCAAAGGGGGTGGGAAGGGAGCTGTCCTCCGCCATGGTGCCTTTTCTCTTCTTCTCCACCACACTCCTGGGACTGTCCCACAAAAGCATCCTTCCTGCCTATCTCTCAGTCCCGCGATATTTCCCTGGAAGTCAAGCACAGCCAAGCAAAGCAACAGCAGGCCACAAAGCCACGGGGAGGCAGGCTACCAGGCAGCAGCATGACAGAATGGCATAGTGACGTGGCAGCCCAGAGGGTCCCATTCGCAGCAGCCTCTGTCTGTCACAGGAGGACTTCCTACCAGCCAGGAGGCCCAGCAACCTCATCCCCTCCGGTTTGAAACTGAGCACAAGCAGCTAAGGTATCTTGACGAGACAGAGCACAAAGCACTCCCAGGGCTGATTCTCTACTTGTGACGTCAGTGTCTGTGATAGAGAAAAGACCGCGTCTCCTGGGCATCTCCTACCAGCTAAGCTCTGTGCTCAGACAGGCAGGTCCCAAGTTGGACCTGACAACGCTCAGTTTAAAGACAGAAAGAAGGAAGCTACTGGTAGTGAATTGAACCCCGCACCTTCATCCATCTTGGAAACACTACACACCAAGGTCTTTCTAGTCATTCATTTCTCAGATGTGAACAACTACACCACATCTAAACCAATGTTTATATAGATAATCATACACTGGATTCGCCCCCTGGCTGCCAGGAAACTCTAAGAGTCCACCCATTTTATAGCCACAATGTCCCCCTACATAACACAACCTTGGGAGCAACCCAACTTGGGACCTAGGGTCTGAAAATATGAAGGAACAATGTTTTCCCACCACCATCTATGAAAAGGAATAGTTAGCATAATTCTCAACCTTCACCATATTATTATGCATTAGCACAGGAAACGTGAGCTAAGCTCCACATTTGTAAGCCTCTTTCTTCAAACTGGCCCTTCAAATTTCATTGAAACTGCAAAGAAGGAAGGCAAAGTCCATAGTAGAGCCTGACCCAGAGCCTGCCATATTGTCGGAAGCTCACAGCGGGCTATGTCAAAATCGGCAAGGGTGAATACTTATAAATACCCAGGACTGAATATTTTCTAAGTGAAAATTTAGTTATGGATGACTTCCTGAACATGACTGAATGATGTCTACAAAGCTAGAAAACTGTGCTCGGGAGGAAAGCCACTAATGAGATTTCCCCTGTGCAGCAGCAATTACTCGGCCTCCTAGGATACGGCAGGAAGCAAGCTTTTCGTCAATGCTGCATTTTTCTAATTCAATTTATGTATTTTCCTCCTGCAGTCCGTCATAAGCACACAGGGGTAAGGAGGTAAAAGCACAACACAGCGGAACCTGAATAGCTAGAAGAAAACAGCCTGAACAGGGAGGGAGGTCAGGCAAGGAGCTGGGTGGTCAGCCAGCGTAGTTACACATCAGAGTGGACAGGGTCCCCTCTGGTGGATCTACAAGCCTCTCAGTAATGGCCTTGACCCTGAATCACAGCCTTTAAGGGTGTACACACACACACACACACACTAAGTGACCCAGTATTTGAGCAGGGCATTGATCCTCCCACGTCCTCCATTTCCAACACACACACACACACACACACACACACACACACACACACACACACACAATTTTCTGCTTCACAATGTGACACTGCTTAGTCTCTCTGTCCATCTCTGGATATATTAATAATTGATTCTGAGTATCGTGGTCCCTGCTCTCCACCTACACATGACCATTTCCTAGTGTGCAGCTGTTGGTCCTCCACCTTCACCCTCACCTGGATGTCTGCTATGGTTTGAACGTGGTTTGTCCCCACCGTACTGAGTGTTCGTCCCCAACAGGGCGGTGCCAGTAGGTGGTGCCTTTAAAAGCTGATTAACAGACACCCCAGTATTTCTGTTGGCGTGAGTTAGGAGGCTCAGAAGTGGGATTAGTGACCCTAACAGTGGACTGTTACAAACTACATCAGTTCCCTGCCTGGGCTACTTTTCTTGCTGCTGTCACAAGGTACCCAGCAAACCCAAGTTAAGGGAGGAAGTGAGGTTTTGTCATGGCCCATGGTTTGAAGGTACAGTTCGTCGTGGTGGGGAGGGCATGGCAGCAGGAACACGGGGCAGCTGCTCAACGCCGCATCTGCAGTCAGGGAGAAGAGAGATGGGTGCCGGTGCTCAGCTCGCTCTCTCTCTCTCCTTTTCAATCAGTCTAGAACCCCAAGCCCTGGACTGGTGTTGCCCACATTTAGGGTAGATCTTCACACCTCTCTTAGCCCAATCTAGAATCTCCTTCACAGGTAAGCCCAAAGTTTTTTCTCCCAGAGATTCTAACTCATGTTGAGAACCATCAACCATTGCAGATCACACTTATCTCCCCTCTCTCTTTTCTCCCCTCCCCTCTCATCCGTGACATAACTAATGTAAAATTCTGGTACCCACCTCAGACCTAATGACTCAAATGCATGATGGGAGAGTTTAGAAAGCATTCAAACTGAGAATAATTTGGTCTTTGGGAGCCAGAGTCAGACACTGTGAGAAGTTGCATCCCCATGGACCCCATTTGGCACAATGGAACTCTATCTCTCAGAGCTTGAAACACAGGCTCATCTGCTGCTAGGAGCCTTTGGAGAATGCAATTTTATGTTTACTGGAAATTTACTATATGCTGGCAGGTGCTCACTGGAGTAATGCATCTTCAAGATGTTTGAGATTCAAGAGGACCACAGGGACACCTGGTTCTTACATGCTCACCAGCAGTTTCTCCCTTCTATTCAACATGGGAGAACACAGAGCCTCTCGTCTGACATAATATTGAACAATTCAGAAACTTGCAAGACTTGAACTTCTATACCCAGCTGGTAGCTTGGGTATAACTCATTTCTATCTGCTGTTATATCTTAAAATCTTGAGTGTGTCTCCAAAAGGGCCTATGGTGTAGGCACCCATGGTGGCAGTGTTGGGAGCAGGGAAAGCTCTAAGAGGTAAGGTCTACTGGAAGATCATGGGGACTGCTGATGCCAGGAAGTCATGCTGATCTTGAGGAATGAGATCTGGTTGCAGCACAATGAAGTCATCAGCACTTCAGCCTTCTGCCCATGGCTAGCTAGTTCTGCCCATGGCTAGCTAGTTCTGCCCATGGCTAGCTAGTTCTGCCCATAGCTAGCTAGTTCTGTCCATGGCTAGCTAGTTCTGCCCCATGGCTAGCTAGTTCTGTTCATGGCTAGCTAGTTCTGCCCATGGCTAGCTAGTTCTGCCTCATGGCTAGCTAGTTCTGCCCCATGCTAGCTAGTTCTGCCCCATGGCTAGCTAGTTCTGCCCCATGCTAGCTAGTTCTGTTCATGGCTAGCTAGTTCTGCCCCATGGCTAGCTAGTTCTGCCTGTGGCTAGCTAGTTCTGCCCGTGGTTAGCTAGTTCTGCCCATGGCTAGCTAGTTCTGCCCTTGGCTAGCTAGTTCTGCCCCATGGTTAGCTCATTCTGCCCCATGGCTAGCTAGCTCTGTTCATGGCTAGCTAGTTCTGCCTGTGGCTAACTTATTCTGCCCGTGGCTAGCTAGTTCTGCCTGTGGCTAACTTATTCTACCCGTGGCTAGCTAGTTCTGCCTGTGGCTAACTTATTCTGCCCGTGGCTAGCTAGTTCTGCCCATGGCTAGCTAGTTCTGCCCATGGCTAGCTCGTTCTGTCCGTGGCTAGCTAGTAATGCCCGTGGCTAGCTCATTCTATCCATGGCTGCCCATGGCTTTCTGCTTCTCTGTGACACCGCTAGGAGTTAGGGAATTGCATCAGAGACTAAATAGATGGTACCTACCTGGTATTAGGCCTCCAAAAGTGTGAGCTAACTATAAGTTTTTCTTCAAAAAGCACCTAGCATCAGGCATTTTGTTTTGGCCACTCAAAACAGACTAAGACGTGTAGAAGCCATGCCCAGGCTTTGACTATTCCTGTGGGTACCATCTAGAGAAGAAGGCGGGAGGCAAAGGGACATCTGTTTCACGGAAACCCTGGATGATTCCCTTCCCTGCCGTTTTTCACTGTAGTCTTTCCCTCGGCTGGTGATCCAAGGGATGCTTCTTGCTCCCCCACCCCCAGGCCAGAAGAGAAGGCCCACAGCCCCACCAGCTTTCACCTACCGCACTGGTCTGCACAGACTCGTCTTCCGGTTTGGCTCTTATGTCAACGACTCCATCAGCGTGGCGGAAGGAGCAGTCAGTAAGGACATCATAAAAGGTCAGTTTCTGGGCCTTCAAGCTGTATTTCTGGAGCCACTGCTGAGAATCCCAGGTGTCTTCTGTGTTTTCTTTATTCTCGGCAGGTGTTGCTCCTGGAATCATAGTTCATCAGTCGCTCAGATAGCATGACCAGTTCCTCCAACACTCCCACCCTCATATTTACTGTCTGGAACATTCCCGCTAAGACCATGGAGCCCAAGCATCTCCTCAGGAAGGGGGGGACTCTTCGTTTTACCTCATTTCCTCCTCTATGTGTGTGAAATGGCCTCACACCAGAATGGCTCTGGCTGAGAGACTAGGACCAGAGGCCAAGAAAGCATTGAATACAGGGTCAGAAGCTTTGGGTTCAAGTCCTGGCTGTGCCCTCTACTACCATAGGCAAGTAGCTCAGATGTTGATTCACCCATTTGGCCATTCTGAGCTCAGGCAAATATCTCTACCTGCAGATGGAAGACGGTATCTGCTTGGCCTTCGTGGAGATTCTGATTTTATATTTATGGAGAATTTATTCTAGGCTGCCAGGTTATTAATATAATGTATTCATTCTATTCAGTATGGGAGGAGAGTGGGATTTTCTTTTGACACACTGTTAACTAATCAGGGACTGCTAATGCCTGAATTCCTATAGGCCTAGTTCATGGCTTAGGTATAGCTCATGTAAACTAGTGATATAATCTAGAAATGTCTTGAGAGCGGACCCAAAAGTTTATGTGGTAGATATTTGGTTCCCAGGGTGGCAATGGGGCTTCTCATAGTCAGTTCTCAATATTAGTGGTTTCTAAACTCCAGCAACATGCATGAGGGTCATGAGGTCTGGGGCAGAGACCGAGATTTTGCATGAGTTGTGTCTCCGTTCATTTTGTGTTGCTGTGGCAAGCAGAGCAATTCAGCAAATCTAGTCACTTGTGTGTGCTTCACGCAAAGGGGATATAGAAGGAGGCTCATGCAGCCTCTAGGCAGGCAAGGTCAGACAACATGCAAAGGTCGCTAGGCCCTGTTCAGAGTGTGGCCCTCAGCTCTGCGGGCTCAGAAACCTCATCTGTCAGCTGAAGTGCCTGGCGCTCTATCTAGAATGTCTCATTCTCTCATCTCACAGGGTACACCCCACAAGGCTAGCTGTCCACCAGCGTTAGGTACATTCTCCTCTGCTGTCTTCCAGAGGTCAGCAGTACCAGTGTATCCCGTCTCCAGGAAGGACTGGTTCAAGGACCACGCTGTGAGCACCTCAATCAGAGGCTGCTTAAACTTCTTGTGATGGTGCACGAAACCGACACCCTTGCCCCTGTACACTTCAGATCATCCCTAGATCCCGTGTAAAACCCGACACAGGGCAACACTTGCCCACGGTCGCCGTACTGTACTGTTTAAAGAACACTAACAGAATCCCTGCGCATGGCTGGTACAGTGGCTTTTTTTTTTCTTAAATATTTGTGATTCATAGTCGGTTCAGTCCTTGGAGCCTAAAACTACAAGGCACTAACCGACATCAAAAGTTGCTCCTGGGGTTTGTCCTGCTTTGTTTTCCGTTGCTGTGAAAAACACCGAACTAACTGCAAGGGTTTATTTCAACTTACCGTGTATAGTTCATCATCTAGAGAAGCCAACGCAGGAACCCAAGGTAGGAACTGAAGCAGAAGCCACAGGGAAACACTGCTTCCAAGACTCACTCACCTTGCTTTCTCAGACAACCCAGGACCACGTGCTGAGGGGGTGACACCGCCCACAGTGGGCTGAACTCTCCCACATCCACTATTAATCAAGAAAATGCCCCCCAGACAAGCCCACAGGCAGAGCTGATGGAAGCAATTCCTTTTTTGAGGTTCCCCTTTCCCAGGTGACTCTAGTTTGTATCCAGTTGTCAAAAGCTAGCCAGCACGGAGTTAGAGAGACGGCTCTGTGGTTAACAGCATGTACTGCTCTTGCAGGGGACCCGAATATGGTTCCCAGCACCTGTACTGAGCAGGTCACATCTGCCTGTAAGTCCAGCTCTGAAGATTCCAATGTCCTCTTCTGGTCTTTGAGGGCACCTAAACTCACATGCATGCATGCACGCACGTATATACACACACACTATTTTTTAGTAAAAATAAATCTTTAAATGAAAGATTAACTTACTGCTAGGCTTACCACATGTAAGGGGCTATATAATTAGACCAGAACCTGGGGAAATAAAACAGCTTGCAGCCAATTAGTCCTCCGTAATGTGTGAAGAGGCTGCCTGTGAGTGTGTCAGCTGAGCCGTTGTCCTCAGATTTTAAAACAATGCCTCGACAGACTCACTCTGAAACCTCCTGGAGTCGGAACTGATTAAAGAAGGCTCTGCTTTCAAACTTCAAGCCAATGTGGCATCAAAAGCCCCTCTGAGCGACATCCTGAACGGCAGCCGTTGGCGTCCATGTAAACCACAATGTCTTCCTACCCTTCTCAAGGAATTCAAGCAGCTGCCTCCCAGGACACTCAGCCCCTTGAGCTTCCCCTGGGAGCTTTTGGCACCACTGCAAGCAGCTAAAAGATGTGGTTGTCTGTAGGGAGATGAGCATCCTTGGAGATGCCTTCCTATGACGTCTTCAGTCGTTGTTAATCACTCTCTGCATCTTGGGCTCCTCTTTATGCCCTCCTTATATAGCTGGTCCCTTTCCTCCTTTTTCCTGTTCAAATTCTTCATTCAATGATTTCCATAGCAACACGTATCCTTTTGCTCTGGGGGCCTACCTTCTTAAGGAAAAGATGAAGGTTCTTCATCAAGGATAAATCCAAACTTAGGAGAAGAAGAACTTTCTGGAAGCCATACAAACCAGTCCTAGCAAGGGTTTTTAAAGAGTCTAAGATGAACCTTCACCTTCCAGCATCAGGCAGGACCAAGGGTGCAGCCACTTAAGGACAGGAGCCAGGCTCCCAATTATCATCAAAATGGGGGTGAAGACCCCTTCCAACCTGAGCCTCATAAAGGAAATCAGAGGCAGCCAAGCAACCAAAGCAGAGAGCTCCGGCGTGCCAGATCTGGAGAAATGAGGGGAGAGTGAAGTATTTTTCATATTCATCCACTGCTAATTACACCAATTAGTGGCTGAGCCTTGTTAGCCTGAGGAAGGGAAGGAGAAGGACATCATCTGTTCATTAGCGTCGCTCACTGAGGGATCCTTTCCCAGTTCTCTGGCAGTTATTTTAATTAAGAGTGTCGTATGAATTCTCACCTCCCGAGCCTTCGCTTACGGCAGAGGTGTGAGCTCACAGTGATTCTGATCACACGCACCACACCTCCACATGACAGATTGCTAAAGATGTACTTGGAGCTCCAAGCAAGGGAAGCAGACCGTGGAGCACATTCACATTGTAGAATTTATTTGCCTGGTCCTCTCTGTCCTACTGATCAGTCTCAAAACATTTTTTTTCCAGGCATGAAGCCATACTGAATAATGCTTTTGAAAAGCATCGTGGTATAACCAGGGACACAATCAAAATGATATTGAGTACGGCTTATCAGTCCCCCCTCCCCCACAGCAACACCTTCTGACACTACACCTACCCTCAAAGTGAGATCCCTAAGGTACCATTAAGGATTTACCACCCCCCACAAACTGCGCCCTCTCTCCCCCTCCAATGAAAGGTACTCCGCCGCCACATGGTTCCTGCTATGCTAGGTCCATGAGCTGTCCCTGAATGAGGGCACTCCCTTTCTAGAGATAACATCAATCTGATGGCTCTCCTGGCAAAGGCCACATGCTCTGTCCCCCACGGAGTACCAATTGCTGCTACTCAGAAAGAGGGCTCCTTAGGCAAAAAGCTGGAGAAACTAAAAACTTGGGGATTATTGATGACTTTAAGACTTTTCCCCCCCAGAGCATGGGGCTCACTGCAAACAGGACTCCCAGTTATCCTGCTTGGGAATCTGAAGTTATTTAGATTCAGAGTCTCTTTATCCAGGGAATTATGGAGGGCTTGTGGTCTACACACCAGAGCCTGATGCACAATGGAAGGGAATTGAGGGCAGCTGGGAACAGAGGGAGACAGACTCTAGGAAATCCCAGTCCCTCTTGTGGGGTGAGTCCCTCAGCAGTGAAAAGCTAGAGCACCTACTGATGAGGGATGTGCTCAGGACCTCGCAGGTACCAGGCGGGAGGGTGGAGACTGAGGGCAGAAACCCACCATCACTCCTGGAGGCTTCTCAGCAAAGATGGAGATAAATATCGGTGGTGTCCTGGGCACTGTGCATGAGGGTTGAGGCCCCTGGGATGCACAGAGGGGCCTGGTGTGGAAGGTCAGATGTGTGCCTGGGTCCAAGCAGGAAGCTTTCAACCCTGCTCTGAAAGGAATATCAGGTAGCTGGCAGGAACCTGTTTGAAACTCTTAACTTCAAGGGAGAATAAAATGGAGTCCCAGGGAGTTCTAGGCCTGTTCTCCCCTGGAATACTATAAAGTGATTTTATTTATTTATTTACTTACTTATTTTTTACTTCCTTCTTGTTAATTTCAAATCTGTAAAAATCAAAGTATGATTCCATTGCAGTGAAGGGCTCTGTCACTCACCCAATTTGTTTATTCCAACCCTCGGGTCACTAGTCCCTAGGATCCCCTGAGAGTGAAGAGGAGAGGAGGAGAGAAAAGAATGAGGTGGGAAAGAAACAGGCTTGAAAAAGAAAGCAAAGCTCTAACAATGAAGAGAACACAGGGAGGAACGAGGACCCTTTGGGCCACACTTTGCTCACATTCTCTTCTGCTTCTCACTCTGAGAGCAGCATGGCAAATGGCTTTCAATACAGGCAGCTTCTCAGCTGTGAGCGGGGCAGCTTCAGGAGGACACTAAACCGTGATGCCTGCCACAGACTACTCAGCGTGAAGAGCAACAGTTCAGCCCAGTGACAAACCCGCACAGGGTTAAGAAGAAAACATTATCAGGAGCCCAGGCTGCAGAAGAATCACAGGCAGCGTGCTCCAACAAGCCTCCATGCCATGGCCTTCGCAAGTGGGAACAGCTGAGGACCACTGAGGCCGGCACCCACCTGTACCTCCAACAGCAACTTTTAAAGCAACTGGGCTGGGAGCTAGAGAGATGGCTCAGCAATTGAGAGGTGAAACGTGAAACAGGCCCCCAACGATGCTGAAGCACGCGTGGGCAGTCCGTTTACATTACATGGTTTCATGGTCTGAGCTGATGAGAGATACTGACCAGGTCCCTTCCTCAAGGAACAGGTTCCACCGAGGTACGGACTCAGATCGCTGGATTCAGAGTCTAGAATGTTAACCATTACACCACAGGAGCGGGTGTGTGTAATTGAGAAGACCTGGGTTCAATTCCCAGCACCCACACATTGGCGAATGACTACTGGATGCTCTCTTCTGGCCTCTAGAGGCACCGCACGTACATAGTGCATAGACACAAAGTACCTATACACCTAAAATTTAGAAAAATAATAATAATAAATCTTTCTTTAAAAATGTTAAAATAGCCAGGTTGTGGAAATATCTATAGACCAACTTAGGATTTGAATATAAAGTGGACAGATGAGTTTAAAAAGAGTAAAGTCTAAAGGGACTTTGGGAGCTCGAGTAATTGTGACAGCTGAAGTTCTCATAAGTATGTAGTGAAGGCTGGGTTATCAGTCTTTTATTTCCAAACTGTAACCATTCAATGCTTTTCTTCACCTAGAATCTTCACGAACATCTTATTTCTAACTACATCCATTCTTGGGTGCCTGTTCCTTTTTTCCATAGTGCCCACTGAAGCATGAAACAGCACACATTTCTGAGGTCTCTATCTTAGCTCACTGTTCTATTGCTGTGAGGAGACACCATGAACAGGCAACATGTAGAAGAAAGCCTGTAATTGGGGGCTGGCTTACAGCTTCAAAGGATGGGTCCATTCTTATCATGGTGGAGAACACAGTGCCAACCAGGCAGGCATGGTGCTGGAGAAGTAGCAGGCAGACAGGGTGAGCCAGACGCTCCTGGCACACCTCCTGAAACAAGGCCACACCCACTCCAACAAGGCCATACCTCCTAATCCTCCCCAAACAGTTCCACTCAATGGAGATCTCAACCAAACCACCACAGTCCCATTTATCTTATCTCTGCTACTCTTCTTATTGCTAACAGCCAAAACCAAACCACTGCTAAGCCTAAGACAATGCATATTTGTGTGTAGGTTCATTCCAAAGTAATATAATTTAGCTTTTACATTGAGGTATTTAATGCACTATAAGGTAAGTTTTTTTTGTTTACAGGTGAGATAAGAGGCCATCTAGAGTACTGTGTATGCATATATCCAGCTGCTCCCATGCCATTTTTGGAAGGTTATTTTCTCCACATTGAAATGTCTTTGATACCCTTGCCAAAATTAAATCTACAATAGATATATAGATTTATTTGGGGGCCATTCCATGAACCTATGCATCTGTGTTTTCAGAGAGTTTTTCTGTATAGTCCTGCCTCAGTGGAAACTCACTTTGGAGTCCCAGTTGATTATAGACTTGCTGTCTTCCTGCCTCGGTCTCCCAGAACACTGAAATTATGTCAATGCCACCGTACCTGGCCTTCATGCATTCATTTTGGGACAGCCTTACACAGCCTTGGTTATTACAGTTCTGTTGTAGATTTTAAAGATGACACACACATATCTTCCAATTTCTTTTTCAAGACCATTCCTGGTTATTCTGTGTCCTTTGCCATTTCCAAATTTGTTTAGGAACAGCTTGTCAATTTCTGCCAAAAAGCCAGCTGAGATTTCTTGCAGAGATTGTGTTAAACTTGTAAGTCAGTTTGGAAGAAAGCCATCTCAACAAGCGTACCGCACAACTTTATTAATTTCAAGGATCTGTATCTTCTTTTGCAGTATACAATCCTTATGCTGCTTTCATTAAAATTTTCTAGTATTTCAGTGTTTTTGCATGTATGTGTGTGTTCAGGTATGGGTGGCTGCGTGTGTGTGTGTGTGTGTGTGTGTGTGTGTGTGTGTGTGTGTGAGCACCTGTGCATGTGGAGGTCAGAGGACAACCTTAAGTGTTTTCCCCAGGAACACCACCCCTTCCTTGAGATAAGGTCTCACATCAGGCTAAAGTGCCTGGCCATTGAGCTAGAGATGCCCTTGTCTCTGCCTTGAGCTACCATGCCTGGCATTTCACATGGGTTCTGGGGATTCAACTCGGGCCTGTTTGGGAGACAAGCCCTTTACTGACTGAGTTAATTTTCATTTTAATTTTTGGTAGACTTATAGTGGAATTCTTTCCTTAACCTCACTCATGGCATGACCCTTGCTAATCTATAGACATACAGTCCACTGTGCTTTATGCTCTCTCTTGCAACCATGGCGAAGATTCTGCCTGAATCCTACATATAGGGAGTGCCCAGGTGAGTGAGCCAGTGCCCCTGGGCAGCCAGCACCTCCTCCTGGGCTTTATTAATAGCTTTGTATGGAGGTATAATTAACCACAATAGCCAATTACATTTAATTTGTGGAAGACAGCACCCCCTGAACAGCATGGGACTGGTAAATACTCCCTTCCTGCCATTCCCTATCTGCCATACCCACTTTCTCTCCTCTAGCTTTTTCCTAAGAGTTTTATTTTCATTCAATTTGATATCACATTCCATCTCCTTTGTTGTATTGTTTGTAATCCTAGTGATTGTTTGTAGCTAACAGTGCACAGCTCAGTCAGTCATGATCTCATGTCAGATGACATATCCCTTCATCAGTAGCATGTGCTAATGAGAAGCTCAAATCTTTTATGTCTAAACAGGTATTTAGCCTGTGCATGTGTGCGTGCGTGTGTGTGTGTGTGTGTGTGTGTGTGTGTGTGTGTCTGTGTGTGCATAACCACGTGTGTGGAGACCAGAAGCCAGTGTTGAGTATCCTCTGTCGCTTCTCACCTTTTTATTTATTTATTTATTTATTTATTATTTTGCAAAAGGCTCCCTCACTGAAGCCGGAGCTCACTGGATTCCAAACTGAACGCCTTTGCTTCCTTCTCTTATCTGATGGTTCAGGCTCATACTTCAAGGGCTGCGCTGAATAAAGGTGATGAAGTGGGAATGCTTGATTTGTTCTAGACCTTGAGAGAAGGTCCATAGACTTCGCCTCCCAGTACATTGTTGTCTGTAGGTATACTACAAATGGCCCTTCATGTGCTCTTGTCATCAAATCATCAAACAGAGTTTCTGGTTTTCCATGGTCTTGGTAAGTTGCTGTCTAGGAATCTGCCCATGTCTTTCAGGTTCTCAACCCTGCTGGTGCACAGTTGTTCCTGGCAACATCAGTGACCTCTTCCCTTGTGAAGTGTCAGTCCTCTTTCCTCTCTCGGGCCTTGTTTACTGGTGTCACCTGTCCTGTCCTGGCTGAGCCTAAGTCAGAGTTTGTCTGTCTACAATGTCAGCTCTGATTTGCCAGTCTTTGGTGGGCTTTATCCTTTTTCCTCCCTCTCTGCTCAGATCTTGATTTCTCTCCATATCTTCACGTGGGATGTGATGGGTTCTCCCATCCCCAGCTCCTGGAAAGGCAGTGGCAGTAGTCTTAGTCCTTCGCACTTTTCCGATGGGGGCACAGCTTGCTTGCTATACACTCTCACTTTGCTATGGCTTCTGCTGGAGGCTTTGAGATGTTGTGTCTTCCTTTTCTTTTGTGTCAGGGAAAATACTAATTTTCTTCCTGATTCTATCCTTGGTCCATTGTTTATTCAAAAGTAAACTGTTTACCTCCCGGGTATCATGTCGCAGTTTCCTGACTCTGGGTGCTATCATGCAACCCAAACCCAAATCAGAAACTTGTTTAAAACACTGTGAGGGGCTGAAGAGATGGCTCAGTGACTAAGAGCACTGGCTGCTCTTCTAGAGGACAAAGTTCAATTCCTAGAACCCACAAGGTAGTTAATAGGCACCTGTAACTCTAGTCCCAGGTAATGTAATGCTCTCTACTGGACTCCATGGGCACCATACATGCATAGGGGACATAGACATAGTTGCAGACAAAACGTCCTTACACACACACACACACACACAGAGAGAGAGAGAGAGACAGAGACAGAGACAGAGAGACAGAGGTTTAAAAGCACCTTGAACACGAACCTTGTGGATGACAACTGCATGTCTCAATGTCAAGAGGTTGGACACACCTGCTAGATGCATGATGACACATGCAATCATGTGTCTGCTTTCATCACTTCAGCACTGGGTGACACCCAGATAGAAATAAGCTTGAGTCTGCTGTTGGAATGTGGTTACTGTTTCAGGAACAAAGGGTAACCCAAGCCCGGACTTCTTGAATATGTTGATGGTGCATTGTTCAGAAAGAACCAAGACAGCACATCAAGTGAGCAGGCTGTCCTCATAAGTCACTCCCTCCCTGTGACCTAGAAAGGCCCTCATGTCTCATTTCACAGTCACCAACCTGAGATCAGACCCTGGAGGATCCTGTCTGGCTCTAAACACAGTCATAGTGAGTGATCGGTCTCAGGCTATGGCTCCCTGGTCACACCATGGCTACCAATGCCACCAACAACCAGACCAACTACTAGGCTACAATCCAGGTTCACAGGGCTATGAGCTGCCAACTGATTCGGTGAATCTCTGATACAACACCATTGCCACCACCACAGGAGATGGCAGCTGGGACAGCGGTCCCAGTGTTGTCTTCTATCACTACAACTCCCTCAGGGGTGCCATCTACTGGCATTCCTAGGATGGAGGTCACTAGAATATCTCTAGCCTTAGGTTTGACCAGCTGAGCACTCAGCACCAGGACAACATCTTGTGATTCCAATGGTTATTCTCACATCAAATGGGATCTTGACCATGATGCTATGGTTTCTAAGGCTGGGGAAATGTTGGTGAATGCAGTCCCTTAACCATCCCAGCATACGCTAAGCTAAGCTACCTCTGAGTCTCACAGCTGGAAGAACCCACATAGTCTTGGCTATCTGAGGCCCATCAGCTGGCAGGGATGTAACCCAAAAAAACCTCAAGTATGTTCCCTTGCAATACAAGTCTCTACCAGGTGGTAGAACAGTTTAGCCCCCGTCTCTTAGAAATGACAGTTGTGCCACCTGAACTGGGGGAAGGAATGATAGAGACAGATTCTTGGCCATCAGCAATGATGCTAAGATGGGCTGCACCTGAATCCCATAGTAACAGGGGTCTGCAATGGCTCCAGAGGGGTGTGCTCGAATGCACTCCAAAATCAGATATGACGTGGCTAAAACTACCGCCCGTCCCATTTGCACACGGGTCTCTTCCTGAGGCTAGAGCTGATCTAGAGGCTCCATCTGTGAGCTCTGGCCCACCTCCAGCTTCTACTAGCCACTGGATCTTATGCAGCGAGCCTGGACCTGAGCACTATCACAAATCTTTGGGCTACCTTTCTGGCCCTCCCCCAGTGGTAAGCTACGTCTTAATCCCTGCTCTGCAACTGAGGTTAAAGTAAGGGTGAGAGGAACAGTCAGCTATGTGCCTAACACAGTTGCAGCTGCCCGTTCTGCAGGTAGTGGCCTACCTGGTGGTGGATATCACATAGAATTGCCCACCACTATTTCACTATGGCAGGTCTGTACTGGGTTCCAAGCCCAGGGCCTCCATCCATCGGGGAGGCATCTCATGTTGGGCTACTCAGAATTGAAGAAGCAGGGATGAGGGCCAGTTGCCCTAGGTTTCCTTGCTATTGCTGTGATAAAACATTGACCAAAGCATTCGGGGGGAGGAAATCATTTATTTGGCCTATATTTCTACATCATAGTCTGTTATCAACGGAAGACAGGCCAGGAGCTCAAGGCTGGAACCTGGAGGCAGGAGCTGAAACAGAGACCACAGAGGAGCACTGCCTACTGGCACATATTCAGCTACCTTTCCACCTGCTCAGGGAAAGTATTGCCCACAATGGACTGGACCCTCCTATACTAATTAACAATTAAGAAAATGCCCCCACAGACATGACCATGAGCCAATCTGATAGAGGCAATTCTTTAATTAAATTTACCTCTCCCCCAGGTGACTCTACATTGTACTAAGCTGACAAAATACTGACCAGCACAGGGGACCATGACCAGACCGTCTCTCTTGGCTGTAACATCATTCTGCCTCTCCCTGACAATTTTCACTGATTTTTTTTTTCTCTCTCTCGCTCTCTCTTTAAAGGTCGCCTTCTCTTGCTTCTTTTCCTGCACTGAATGCCAAGCATTGTGAATTCGATCTTGGTGAGTGTTAAACAGTTCTGTGCCATGCAAATGTCTCTGAGTTCTGTTGTGAGATGTAGTTCCGTTACCTGGAAACGGTTTTGTTTTCTTTTCGCGTCTCACTTTGATGGCATCTGAGGAGTGCCCAGAGCGGACCTCTACGTGAGGCTCCTCTTTCCCTACCAGTAAAGTTAAGACCTTCCCAAGTAGTCCTAACAAAGTCCTTTGACTCTGTTCCCCAGGCGATGTGAGCATTATCTGTTTTTCTCCTAATTCCTTCCAGTAGCCCACCCCTCCACCCACCCACCTGCCAGACAACTCTCTTCCATGTGTGAAGAGCTCGGTATTCAGATGAATTCTTAAGGAGGAGCCTCTGCATGCCGCCTTGGGCATGCACTTCTTCCCATTCTGGCATGCTGGGCTGTGAGCTGCCTTGTTCCTTCCAGACTCTCAGCTCCATCTCTGCAAATTTAGCAGGTTTTGACAAGCTCCTCCTGGCTTAATCCAATCAACTGTGAAGAGCTAGAGCTGCCTCCCTTCTGCCTTGCGCCTCATGGACACCTTGCTGCTCAGTGTCCACCATCTTAACATTGTTTTATATATATTTGGAGTGGGGGTTAGTTATTTTTTTCTTAAGGAATTTCTATGTCCTGCTCTTGGGATTAAGACAAATCAATTCCCAGTGTGGGTTTTGCTGCTTTCTTAACCCAGGCATCGGGCTAATGAGTCACGTCAGCCAGATAGTGCACCCCCACCCTATGGTTACATGTGCAGACTGGTTGGTCCTTAACCACCGGGTCCCCCAGGGGAGGTGTGAATCAGTGACAACTATGAGGACAGCCAGCTCCAGAGACCCTTTGTTTAATTCGTCTGTACTCTACCCAGATGACAATCCAAGCCTTCCCTATCTCCCACCAGCAATCAAGCTGAGGGAATGGTTGCCGCCTTCCCAGAAAGCAGACACAGGGTCTTTGCCTCACTGATCACTGGCTGTGACTAGAAGGGGGTGGGTAGTCAGACATTCTCCATGAAGATGCTGGGGACAAATTCAGAGAAAATCTTAGATGACTAACCAATAGAGGAATGGGTGTGATCAAATTTCCCCTTTAGAATATAAGAGGTACATCCTGACTATTTTTTAAATGGCTGCTCAGAGTTATTTTCTTTGGGAGTTATGAATGTGTTAGGTTGAAATGAAGGGTTTTATAGATCATTATAGAATTTCAGACCCACAGCTCATCCATTTTTTGTTTTTATTTTGTGTGGTGTGTGCGTGCGTGTGTGCGTGTGTGTGTGTGTGTGTGTGCGTATGTGTGTGATATGTTTTTGTATATGTCCATAGTGCCTCTTTGACAAGAGCAATACAGAGAGACACTGTAGCTTTCAGGGACTTCAAAATCTGCTCCTCAGGAGGCTCTCAACTGCAACACACACACACTCTCTCTCAAAAAAAAAAAAATCCAAGTACCATTACATGTGGACCAAATCAGAATGTCTGGCAGGAGGAGGCAGACATCAGTAGATTCCAAGATGGAAAAACTTTATAACTTTCCAATCCAGGGTCTGTCATGTCCTAACAACGTCATCTTGGGCGAGTTACCCACTTAACCCAAAGCAGCACTGCAGACCCTCTCAGGGGACTGTGGGGTCAGCTGGAGAAGGAGCTTCCAGTGAAAAGCCCAGAGCGGTGCCTGTCAGGTAAGGTTAGCTACTGTTATTACTTCATCCTGGCAGAAACCAGGTTCCCCACTAACTTAAGAACTCACAGAGGATGAATGAATGCACCAATCCCCTTAAACTCACAGAAATAGTGCGGACTTGCTTGGTGCTGATCATACATTCTTTACCATCTGCAAAAATCTGGACTGGTGTTTGTTGTGGAATATTAATTTAAGATGTGTTACCTTTGTTTATGCTGTGGAACATGTGTTTCACGGTGCAAAGACATATTGCATTCTTTTATGTTGTGTTTATTTAGCTCTGTGAAGCTGTGTTATGCTGATTGATCTAATAAAGAGTTAAGTGGCCAATAGCAAGGCAGGAGAGAGAAACAGGTTGCTAGACAGGAAGAATAAAGAGGAGAGAGAAGAAGGAGGAGTGAGAAAAGGAGGAGAGGAGGACGCCAGGGGCCAGCCACCCAGCCACACAGACAGGGAGGAAGAAGAAAAGAAAGGTATGTAGATAGAGAAAGGTAAAAGCCCGGAGGCAAAAGGTAGATGGGATAATTTAAGAAAAACTGGCTAGAGACAAGCCAAGCTAAGATCGGGCAATTCATAAGTAAAAATAAGTCTCCATATATTATTTGGGAGCTGGATGGCAGGCCCCCAAAGAGAAAAGGAAAAAAATAAAAAAACTACCAATGTTCTAGTTATTTTACAGAACAAAGATTGAAGGAGGATGACTTGGGCTACCCTCACAGGGTTAGTAAATGAGTCTTTCTTGCTATAAAACTCCAGCCCTTTATTACTGACAATATTTTGGTTGTAGAAGAAAAAGAAAAAGCATTTTTTGTCATCTCCTTGCTTCTCACCAGTAAAGATGCCCTGAGCTTGTTGCTCTGTAATAGGGAAGAGCTTCTAGAAACCAAGGCAAGCTCTTGTTGTTTCAGACTAGAGCAGGCACAGTAGTGCCTGGGACAGTGTGGTGCTCAGATGGACACAGCATCACTGCTAACTTGAAAAAGGGCGACAGTTGAGAAGAAACTCCTCTGCTGGCTGTGTGACCCCTGGACATTTCCATAACCTTCCTGTCCCTTAGCTTCAATACCACAACAGTGATCCAGTCTAGAGGTTTTTGTTTTGTTTTATTTAGGATGAAATAAGCTAATCACACGCTTGGGGCAATACCTGACACCTAGTGGGTGCCCACTCGAGATGCTTGTTGTCTCTGTGTAACAGATTCCTCCAGATTGAAAAATCCTGTGCTCGGGGAAGACCCTCAAGACTCAGGGAGTTCTAAAAGGGGCCCCCTTAAGACTAGGAAAGTAAGTAATTCATAAGTCTCAGGAAGGCCCTAAAACTTATCAGATCCACAAAGCCTCTCCCTCCCCAAGGTTATGAAAGCACATAAGCAGTAAGACCTGCTGAGGAGACCCTAGGACCAGCCAAGTGGTCTACAGGACACTGTTAGATCTGTAGAGCTGACTGTCAGTTGGGCAGAGAGCTCCTGGTTCCAGCTTTCGTGAGCTGTCAACAATTGTTGGTGTGGGTCTTCAACAAGGCACCACCTTTGAATTATCCCTGTTCCTGTAAGCAATTCCAATAGACTCATGGATTCATCAAGTTGGGTCTTGGTGGTATTGTTGCTGTCGTCTGTCACATGCTCCCTATCTTGGGCCAATAGACATTTGCTCACGTCCCCAGGAATAATGTCATGTAAAAGTTGTCATGGCTACGTAGGGCATGAATGGTCTCTAAAGACCGAGAAGAGCAAGTACATTTTAGTAACTTCTTTTTAATACCGGCACTACAAACCCTCACCGATCCTATCCCTTCCAGACTGTGTCTACCTTCAATGAATGGCGTTCTGCTGCTCAAAGAAGGGTTGCCTTAAATTGGAATACAGCTTTCATTGTGGTTGTATGAGGGCAAGTGGACGGTGGCCTGCCACAGTCAGTCTGGATGTGATTCGGTCTGTAGGCAGGGCCAAGTCTAGCCAACCCATCACTGAGTCCCCGCACACCCTGCCAGGTAAAGGGGCACACGTCTTTAACCCCAGAACTTAGGAGGAAGAGGCAGGCGGATCTCTGGGAGTTTAGGCCAGCCTGGTCTACATAGTGAGTTCCAGGACAGCCAGGGCAACAGGAAAAGACCCTATCTAGAAAACAAACAAAGCCCCACATGCCTCTTGAGTAAGCTTGAGTTGAGTTGCTCTGTGTCTTCTTTTCAAATATCCTCAATCTTTGGACTTCTGTATTCAGCTCTGCATAGCTAACAGAAATCTTAATAAAATACTACAGCCAGAACCCTACCCCCAACTGATAAACAATCAAGTTCACTATTTCAATGAAATTCCTCATGCCCACCATATCTGATCCAGTCTTCAGCAGGAATCCTGTTGTATCAGTCCAGACAGAAGCCTCCTTATTCATCGTGTCTCCTCTTAGTAATTTTCCATTTATGGGGCCCCTCTACTCCACACTGTGGATGTCTGTGCTGTGTTCAGAACTGAGCCCAGCTCTATACCAAGCCTTGTTTCCTCCTCTTGCTATAGGCAGTTCCTGCCTCTATAGCATTAACTACTGTCTAGCTCTGGTTCTTCTTTGGGAATGAGCACAAGCATGTGTATATACATATGTGCACACACACACACATGCATGATGCACACACGTACACACATCCCACAGCCCCAGAGACTCTCCCCAGAAACACCTCTGAGCTGAGCTAAGGAATTCTGCTTCGAAGCATGGAACTCCACCCCTCCCACTGGCATCCT
Source organism: Microtus oregoni (assembly GCF_018167655.1). NCBI lineage: Eukaryota > Metazoa > Chordata > Mammalia > Rodentia > Cricetidae > Microtus > Microtus oregoni. The sequence continues at coordinate 21,839,768 of NW_024543066.1, forward strand.
CAGCCCTCAATATCTCTGACTACTTTGCACTTCAAACTTCAGTATAAACAGCACCTACTGCAGCCTTCGGGGACCACATCCGACTGAGAAGACTTGTCCACCAGATTCTGGATCTGAACCAGTGTGTTGCAGGCTTCTTCCATTTCTCTCCAAATGAGAAACACATCCTCTCTGACACCAGCACCTGGAAAGGGAAGCACAACGCAAACAAACAGCTGAGACAGGCCCCCCAAACTCTGTGGGGTCCTAGTAGACATGGCACATCAACTTACGGAGGGCATCTCTGAACATCAAGTTACATTTCTCCACCTAGTCTCTTTCTGAAAACCAGAACTGGGACCCCCCCCCCCAGGCATGGTAGTATACACCTGTAGTCCCAGTGCTCAGGAGGCCAAGGTTCCTGGGAGGACTGCCGTAAGTTCAAAGGCAGCTTAGACTACAGGTCACCAATAATCTTACCCAACTGAGAATCCTGAAAGTGGCAATAAAAACCAGTATGGCAAGATATGGCCAAGGGTACAATAGGGGTAGAAGTGTTATGGGAGTAACTAGTCTCTTTCTATTTGGATGTAGGGTCCACTCTGCAGAAGGAAACGCATGCTTGGTATTATAAATCTGGCCAAGAATTTATAGCTGGGGAGCTCACAGGCTCAGGGGTGAACCTACCACTATGATACTGCTAAATGGACCAACACCAAGCTCCCTCTAAATTCACATCTTTAGACTCATAGATTAGTGCAGTTCTCAAACTGCTTGGCAATTGACAAAGAAACTCCCAACTTGTCACAGTGCAGAAAGTAAGCATTTATGGAGTGCTCAGCCACAGACAGAGCACCCATATTCCACCCCTCCCTCCCAGTCTCAGAGACCACTAAAGACGAAGGAGTGGAAAGATTTAAGAGCCAGAAGGCAAGGAGAACCTGACCAAAACAGTGTCTTCTGGACATGTTAGGGCCACTGTGCTCACAAACTCACAGCAGCCATAGCTGCCTCCACAAGACTATACAAGATCAAACCAGTCAACCCTCTAGCCTAGAGGGGACTTGTGAGACCCTATCCCTAACTGGGAAGTTCTCTGCATTTGCTGGCTTCTATGGGAGGGAAGAGGAGTTTTCATTAGGTCAACCACACTCCAGTAGATGTCAACATACATATGGGTGTAGGGACAGCATAAATTAGACATTAGGTGTTATATAAAGAATGGAAAAAAGACACAAAGGTGGGAGGAGGTGGGAGAGCATGATGTGGGATTTCCCTCTGGATGCGTGATTACCATTAATGAATAAAGAAACTGCTTTGGACCTACAGCAGGGCAGAACTTAGCTAGGCAGGGGAACTAAACAGAATGCTGGGAGAAAGAAGGGCGGAGTCAGAGAGAAGCCATGGAGCTGCCACCAAAGACAGACATGCTGAAACTTTGCAGGTAGGCCACGACTTCGTGGTGATGCACAGATTAATGGAGATGGGTTAAATTGATATATAAGAGTTAGCCAATTAGAAGCGAGAGCTAATGGGCCAAGCAGTGATTTAATTAATACAGTTTCTGTGTGATTATTTCAGGTCTAAGCTACCCAGGCGGCTGGGAACCAACAAGCGAACTCCCTCTGACAAGAGCTGGATGGATCCAGGAGGAGCTGAGGGGATGAATGAGGTGAAGATGATCACAATACATGCATGCATGTATAAAATCCTCAAAGAATTAATAAAAGTATTCCATTATTTAAAAAACCAATACCAAGCCAAAAGAAAACAAAAATAAAAATGTCCTCCAGAGAAATGCTGCTACCCCCATTAACCATACATGCAGTGTTGGGATGCACCCAGTGCCCATAAATATTGTAGCAGCCAGAATAGCTTAACATAAAATATACACGATCCTTCAGTAAGATAAGGGAAGAAAGCAGAAGCGTCTCATGAAAGCCACAGTCATGAGTGGAACTGAGTCATCTACGACAGCAGCATTCCTGCTCCTTCTTGCTTTAGCTGAGGTATCCAGCCGCCTTGAAGCCGCTTTCACTAGTCTTTCCTTTGCTCTAAGGTAGCAATGGTTGTTCAGCCTTCTTTTCTGAAAGTCTGCTGTCTTAGTGCAGGGTGAGGTTTGGTTGTATGACATTTCTGAAATGATATGATTCATATAGACTTCTGTGTCTTCATGGTCAGGTCTGGGACAACATGTGCTGTCACCACGATTCAGGCCTTAGAAGGCCTTCCCTAGAGGTCAAAGAGGCTATAGGAGCAGGAGGGAAATGGGCACGGCAGTGAAAACAACATAATTTCATTTATTTTGAGATTTAAAAATATTATGTGGTTGAGTGGTTTTGCCTGTGTGTTAGTACACCTCCTGCATACAGTGTCCTTGGAGGCCAGAAAAGGATGCTTGATCCCTCGGAACTGGAGTTACAAATGGTTGTTATACACCATATGGTGCTGGGAATTGAACCCTGGTTTAACCTCTGAGCTATCTCTCCAGCCCAACATAAGAGACCTTAAGTGTATCAAATTAAAAATCCCAGCTGTGGCAACTCCTCCTGTAATTTTTGCAGGATGAAGCCCTCTAAATGGTACTTCACATGTCTGTATTTCTCATAACTATATTAATCTACAATTATTTCAAGACTATTTTAAAAATAAAAGTCAAGGCCCACACTTCATCTTGCTGCTGCATCACCCAGCAGATCCCCTGTCCTAAAGTCACACTAGATTCAAGGTGGCTTCTAGAATGACAGGTGGCACATCCTGACTACACTTCAGAGGCAGGACAACTATCCCCTAGAGAGTCATTCACTCTCGGGCACCGTTCCCTGAAGTTCTACACGGCAGCCTCACTACGGACCTGTGGCCAGAGCCTCATCACAGGGCACTGTCCGACTCCACTAGAAACCAAGTGCCCTGTGGCCCTTAGAAAAGCCCAAGTCCTGTCCTAAGGAGTAGACCTAGGTGGCAACTGGCAGCCTCTGCCACATCTAATGAGACCTGTTCTGTGCTGAGCTTGACTGCTCTGCTCCTCCTCGAAACCTCAGTCATGTTTCCTTCAAGCACTAATTGGGGGTGCTAAGGAAATACCTCAGTGGCTGAAGAGCTTGCTGTGGGGTTTGAATCCCCACAGTGCATATAAAGCTGGACACCATCGTGCACATCTGTAGTCTGGGTACTGCTAAGGCAAAACGCAGGGCAGAGACAGGAGGGGCCGAGAAGTTAGGTAGCCTGGCGCACAGAGTAGCAAACAACAAAGAGACCCTAGCAAAAATAGTTGGAAGGCAAGAAGGACACAGGTTATTCACTGACCTGCACGTGTGTGCTTGCTTACACAGGTGAACATGTACATACATGCAAACACATACACACACCAAAAAGGGGGGTGGGTAAACAAAGAATAAAAGGAAGGACAATTGCTGGAGACCTTACACACCAGGCTTTCTTTTGGGCCATGAACCAGTTCCCAAACTGTGACAAGGAGATTATTTATTAGTTATGAACACTAGGCCTAGCTTAGGGTTGTTTCTGGCTAGCTCCTTTAACTTAAGTTAACCTATTTTTCTTTATTTATCTTTTGCCTCAGGGCTTTTTACTTTTCTTTCCTTCTGTGTATCTTACTTTTATTGCTTCTTGTGTCTGGCTCACTGGCAACTGCCTGGCTTCTTGCCCCAGGCATGTCCCTCTCTTTTTTTCCCTTCCCTCAAAGCCTAGATTTCTCTTCCTATTTATTCTCTCTGCCTGTCAGCCTCGCCTATCCCTCTATGGCCTTGCTCTTGGCCATTCAGCTCTTCATTAGACCAATCAGATGCCTTAGGCAAACAAGGTTAAGCAAATGGAACGCATCTTTACCTAAAGATCCACACTGAGCCCACAAACCACCTTCTATTCTGACAGATGTACTATGTTGGCTCAGGGACCACTGGTGATGCTATCATGAAAGTCAACAGAGGATCAAACTGTCAGATGACAAACACCTTTGCAGGATACCTGCCTGGCCTTTTTGATCAGGAACTCTAGAACTCTAGCAAAGAGGCTTAGCTAGACATCTGATAGTTAAAGCTGAGTGAGAGAAAGGCCCCCTGGAAATGCAAGGAGACAAAGGAGGAGGCACAGGAAATCTCTTTGGGTTCTGTGAATTGGTAATTCACCAGACTAAGTCAGAGAAGACAAATCCACATGATGTCCTGTGTCCTGATCAATGAGGACCAGCCCAGCTGAGGCCAGCCCCACCCAAAAACATAGTATCTAGTTCACAGAAATATCTCAAGAGGGCTCAAAGAGCCTTCTGCCCAAACAGCCCCCATTGCACTGACCTCTGACCTCAGAGAAGCAATTTGGAACTCATTAAAACATGAGTATCACCTGGGAGAAATATGGCATGAAGCTACCGGTACTTTTATATGACTTTGCGTTTGGGAATTCCTATGTATTTTTCCATTTTATTTCACCACAATCCCTCAGGCAAATTCTATTCACTATTTACAGCTGGGTAAATGGAGGCAGAGGGGGGTCTGTCAAGGATCAAGCCAATGAGTGATACAGCTAGATCACTTGTCTGGCTTGTTGGCTTTCCCTAGAAATGGGCCCTGGAGTCCCCTCCCCAAAGTGTACACTGACCACTCCTGTCTATATCATCGTTGACAGAAACCCAAGATTCTATAACCAGGGATGGTGACCGGCTACCACTCAGTCTCTGGGCACCCTACGTGACTTCTCGACTCAGACCAAAGGACTGGCGTGATGCCATCAAGACAGATTTGAGAAATGCAGCCTGAAAGACCCTCAGAGAGGACCTTTTCCTCCAATGAAGTCCTCAGAACCAGGACACTCCGAGTCCAGACCACAGGATGCAATTAGCAAGAGGTTTATTGAGTAAACACAGGTACCTGCGGGCAGCAAAGTCTTTCAGAGGACTTGCGCGCCTGCCAACTGGAGAGCGGGCTTTTTATAGGGAAGAGCAAAAAGCAAGTTTACAGAAGCAAAAGCATGGTTATCGGTCGATCAGAATGAGGCGGGGGGGGGGGGCATGACTGTTCCTATCTCATAGATATCCTGTTTTGCAGTCAACCTGCTTTGTAGATGTCCTATCTTACTGACATCCTGCCCTGCAGTCTTCCTATCTCATAGACATCCTGCTCTCTCAAGCACATGGGATGTTCTTACGAGAGCAGGCTGGCTGCTGATCCGGAGAATATTTTTTAAGGCAAACAGGACGTTCCCCCGGGAGCATGCTAGCTGCAGGTTTTGAGGAGGGGGTCTGTAGGGTCTTTCACAGCCAAGAAGGGCAGGACAGATGCAAAGGGACGCTAGCGTCCCGGCTTTTTCTTAGGTAATGAGATGGAGTAAGATGGCATTAATGGCTCTTATCCCGATGATACGAGTGGCAAGCCCTGATAGACATCAGCACAGAGGTCAGCACAGCTGTACAGCAATTTCTAGCTCAAAGAGCGAAGCACGAAGTATATCGAGCTCCATTCTGGGATTCTGGAAGAATCTCACACCATTGCCAAATGCAAACCTGAAGACCACAGGACTCGCTCTGCAAAAGTCTCAAATGAGATAGGGCTTTCCTCTTGCTAATGTCTCAGGGCAGTACTCCCCAAAGCCACATCAAAGGAAAAACCTCTAAGGGTTGGGGTCCTAGATGGCATAAAAAGAAGAGATGGAGCCAAGCACCCATCCATCCCTCTCTGCTTCCTGACTGTGTCTGCAACGTGACCCTCTGCCCCGCACTCAGGCCACCAGGTCTTACCCCCCACAACCATGAATGACACCCTTAAACCATGAGCCAAAATAAATCCTTGCTCCTTGAAGTTGTATTGGTCAACTATTTGGTCATAGCAGCAAGGAACGTAACAAATACTTCTCCGTCCATTTGCTGCCAGGACAAACTCACTGCTCTGCTGACACAGGAGGGAAAAAGAAGAGAGAGGAGAAGGAAATCGCAGGATTAACAAGATGAAAGGTGGGCAGCAGTGGAAAGCCTGGCTGACTTTATCAGTCTCTCTAGCTCTGTTCAGGCAGCAGGCATGCTGGGAAAAGCCCAGGCTATGCCAACTTTGGAGAATCAGGACTATGTTAATGACCATGAAAGATCACTGCAGACTGTACCCCAGCCCTCCTCCTCTCCCTTCTTGACATCTTGGAGCCAGACCATGGGGAAGGCATGGCACACCTCCAAGCTCCTCTGTATCTCCCCTTTAATAGGCTATCTCCTTTCCCGTGCATCTTTGTGCAGTGTATGGTAAAGAGGTACGAGACCCTGGAAACTCGAGTCTCTGTTCTCGAGCCTCAGATCTGCACCTGTTACACCGCCATTGGCTGTTGGAGCGTATTCCTGGCTGTCACTCCAGCCTCGGTTCCAAGAAACACACAGAAGCATGAGCCAGTGCTGGTGCCGTTAGTATACACATCCTCTCGAGTCCAGTCTAATTTAAGGCAATCACAAACAAGGAGCTTATATTTAGGAGACAGCTGCTTGTAACACAACTCATCTCTGCAGCCTGGCCTCCAGCCCTGCTCCTGTGTTCACTGTGCTGGCGTAGGTGCTGCTCTGGCTGCAAAGGCTAACCCCCCGCAGAGGGTTTGTGAATGTCTAGAGCATAGAAACAATGTATCTGCTTGCTGTGTTCCCTCCATATCACTCAGCACAGGACCAAGAATTGTTATTAAATCGAACCCTTCCTTGCTTCTATTTGGCGGGTTATAACGTATTTACCACCTGCTACTTTCTCTCTCCTGGACTTGCCCACATGTGAATATACGGCTACTATTACTGCAAGAAACTGTCCTGAGTGGTATATAACCCTGGGGTCATTCAAGAAAATGCCTATGCTCTCGGGAATCCAGACATCAACTGTGGCAGAGCCTAAACAAGTCGCTCTGTGTCTTATTCTAGGTCTTACAGTAAGGTGAGGCAGGATTGTCTTGAGGACCTGAAATGCAATGGGTCAAAGGTCAGGAAGGGGAAAACAACTAGAAAGAAAGTGGGTATGGCCCAGTCTGAGGAACACTCAATGCAGCCCTGGAAGACAGTGGTAGACGGAAGCACTTGTGGGGACTCTCAAACTCCAGCCCAGTCCTTAGGTTGCCTTTCCCCATCTGGGTGAAGGTCTGATCCAGTTGAGCAGCAGCTTGGCTATGGCCTCTTACTCCTATCTGGTCATGAAGATCTGAAAAAGCCTGACTATGACCATGCAAAGGCTGCAGGCATCAGGAAAAAATAGCAAAGAGTTTTATTTTAAGAAAGCAGCACACTTTTAAGATTATAACACTGAGGATGTTAGGAAAAAACATGTTGGAAACTTACTATGTTATAAGCCTCATATATACATACTTCATATAATATAAGCTTTGTGTGTGTGTGTGTGTGTAAATATATATATATATATATATATATATATATATATATATATATTCCATATAGAAGAACTTGATCAGAGTTACCCTATGAAGGAGATTTTGCTCCTACCCGAAGCCATAGGCTGTTAAATTAAAAGGCCAACAACAGGTAGGGGACACCTCCCCTCTAGTTGTTGGTCAGAGACTCCTAAAATAATACAGGACCTTGCCATTGTTCTTGGTTGCCCTTCAGACCTTGATGGCGAGACGCTATTGCTGAAGAGAGCACACACAGGTCACAGGACATGGAGAAATAAAGTTGGTACCGACCAGGAAGCTTCCTCCCCACTGCTAGCTCTCACAGGCTTGTGGAAGAAAAACAGTCATCAACAGTTTTTACCCCACTGTGAACCCTATGAACTACAACAACCGACGTGAATGTTACGGACGCAACCAATCAGTTTCTAATTGGATTTAAGCTTACTCCATAGGATGGAGCACGGGCCTAGAACTGTAACTCTGGCCAAGAACCTGTGATCAAAGACCTCACGGACCCTACTATTATTCTACCAAATGGCCACAACAGCGAATCCTTCTCAGTTCATCTCTCTCGGCACGTGGATGAGTGCAGCCCTCAGACCCCATCAGAGACATTTCTTGGTGCCATATATGATTCATACAGAGATTCACAACTGGATGAAGTGGAGATGCTAAGTGTCACTGGGGCATTCAACTAGAGTGGGGCATTCAACACCTATTGTGGTTGCCTACACAAGACGTGTACAAGTTCAAGCCAGTCAACATTGTAGCATGAAGGGGGAGAGGCTCATAAACCCGTATGCCTTACTGAAGAGCTATGGACAGGTAACAGCCTCTAAGAGGAGGAGATTCAGTCTCCGGGCTGCTGGTAGGTTGACCACACTCCTGTGACTGGGTCCACACACAAGTATACAGGGAGTACAAATTGGACTTAGTGATTTATTTAAGAGTATACAAAGTTGGAATGTTGGTAAGGTGGAGGTGGATCTGGGAGGCACTGGGGTGAACATGATCAAAATGCACTGGGTGAAATTCTCAAAGAATCAATAAGATATATTACAAAAAATAAACATTTCCCAGAGACCTAAGATTAGTGCGTGGATATGAGAAAAAGGGCCACATTACATGCATGTAAGAAGTGGTGAAATCGGCAGTTTTATGAAGTGGTGGTGTGACATATGTTAAAATCTGATGGCAGGATCTGGACTCACGGCCCTAATGCCTGAGGACCCGTGTGAAGCGTCACTCAGTCCCACTCTATGGAAATTACCCACTAGTTAATTTAAAATAGTATAGAGTCATCCCACCATTTGGGAGAGAAAACGAGTTCTCTTGAGCCACGGAGTATGTATGTTTCGTAATGAGCCATTCTGTTGTCTCAACAGCAATTCCAAATACAAAGGATGGGCAATTTGAGGTCTAAGCGCAGGTACAATGTGTAACTGTCTGCTGGCCCTCCTATTCCTCACCTAAGCAGAACACTGTAAATGCAGCTAACTGTCCATTCCTGTCCTCTTGAAGCACACACCTGCCCAGGCTCCTGGATGGTACTGGTGAACAGAGGTGGAGACCTGGGCAAAGAAAGAACAGAGACGCAAAGAACAGATGTATTCCTGCCTCCTCTATGCCATGACGAAATGCAGGCCAAGGCCCTCATGAGTCAGAGCCATTCTGTTTGGACTTTCAATCTTTCAAGGCATGAGCTCAGTAATCTGGTTTTGTTGCTGCTGTTATTGCTGTCTTTGGTTAGTTTTGTAAGTGCCCAGCCTTGGGTATTTCACTACAGCAATAGAAAACTGGCTAAGATATCTGACTGTGATACCCTTAAGGATGGAATTAAGTTTATCTCTTTTTAATAACTAATATTCCTGTGACTCTTGGTTAATACCTCCAAATAGACTGTTCTAAAATCTAAAATTGAGATTCCCCCTTTTTCATCACAGCATATCCCAGAGCCCAGCACAGCTCTTGACTTTTAAATAACACATCTGGAGGGCTCTCTTAGTCTGAAATCAAAGCAAGGTTATTCAAATGTAATCAGAATTCATACGAGCTCTCTTTTTTTTCCCTAGCAACTCAGTTTAAATTTGAAAAGACCTTTGATGAATTTCTCTACACCTCGTGCGCGGTGAGGTGAAGCCTGCTGGATACTTGCGCCATTTCAGTTAGTTCTAGGCTTGACTGCCGCGTCTCAGTTAAGACTAGAACTGATCTCGCCCCCATCAGTTATCAAGGGAATAGGCCACACGGATGCGGGAAGCCCTAACTGGACAAGGATGGAGGCAGGAATGCATGGGTCCCTAGCCATGGGGGCTCACTCTTAGTGAGGGAGCAAAACCTACAAAGCCATTGGATCTTCAAATGTGTGAAGTAAGGGCCCAGGAAGGGGAGTTACAGGTGGGTTGTTCTACATCAGCTGTGCTCTTGGAGCAATGAGGGAAGGAGCCACTTGAGCCTCAGAGCAGAAGTGAAAGGATGCTCGGAGAGTCTGGGGTCCCTTGGTCCAGAGCTATGTCACCTATTTCTTTAAGTTTCTTCATCTTCACCCTAGAGAGACTTTAAGTTCCATACGCTCACTGCCAGAGGCATGTCTTCAGCAACGATAAGAAATTCAAGGCACCGAACAGGCAGGAGAAGCAGAAGTCTGGGGGTCATCCCATCTTTCCACCAGATCAACCATAACGTGGCAGTGGCTTTGGAAGGGCAGCTGCTCTGGCTTTGCCACTGAATTAAGTTCAATTCTAGGGAAAAGAAAGGCGAATTCCGAGAGGACCTCCTGATGCCCATGGAAACAGCTACAAACAGGCACCAACCAGGGCTTCTAAATTAAATTGGAGACTGGAAACAAGGCAGCGTGATGCCAGGCCTGACTGATGGGCCACTAGACTCAGCGTCTAATTAAAGATCACATGTGTCTGCCAAGACGAGGACGGCTCCTTTTTTCCCTTTGAACATAGCAACCTGATGTATGCTCAAGTAAATAAAATGTAGTTTTAAAATGTATGTCCTTAGCTCATGCTTTTTCCCCGCCATCAACACACAAAAAAGAAAATTTTCAAAAATAGCCAACCTTTTTTTTCAACAGATTTTATTCTTTAAAAACAGGAGTTTGCTGCAGTTTTGTTTATTTATTATATGTCCATGTGAGCATACCCACTGCATGAAGGCCTGAGGACAGCTCTCAATAACTGGCTCTCCCCTTCCACCATATGAGTCCTAGGGGTTAAACTCAGCCCTCAGACTTGGCGGCAAGTGCCTTTATCTGCTGATCCACCTTGCTGGTCCCAGAGGAGCTTTTCTAGTACAGTTTTGTCCAAAGTACCAGTGACGAACAAAACAGACCCGGCAAAGTATCACTGTCTTTTGGTACGACCTTGTGCTATGACGCATTTCTTTTAATTTGTTCATTGCACAATCTTTCCCTCTTATCTGGCAAGCAAGATCTGGTGACGATCCCAGCAAAGCCAGTCTGTCATTTCACGTCTCATCAGTGAGCTGGGCTGGTGACTAAGATCTCTCAGCTGCCCTAAGAGTGCCAAAGCCCAGGACAGGCTCAGGAGGAAGAGCTAGTCAGGTCTGATCAGGGAGAGCTGCCTAAGGAGACGAGCCTAGAAATGACAGATGTGCCTTGTTGTCCCTTCCCATTCCCCTGGAACAAGGACAGGGTTCTAAGCTGTGGGGACTCCGGGTGGTGTCGATAACATCAGCTTCAAGTTAGCTCATGTTGCAGATGTTGGTACCATGCGATGCTCTGGCTTGCTGATGCTCCAGCTTGGAGCAGGATCACACAGCTCTGAGTGCGGCTTATGGTCCAAGTGATCATGCCACCTCGAGGTCTCTTGAGTTTACCAACCTAAAGAGCCTGGCACGTCTGGTCCTTCTGAGACAAGTTCACTGTCAGCTTTGATGACCCGTCCTGTGGCTGAGCTAGCTGCATCGGTGTCAAAATTATTATTCCATTTTAATGACAGATGCCCGGTGGCAACTTTCACTCTGGTCTTAATTTATAAATCCACATTCATTATTTCAACTTGTTTTTTTCCTTGTTTTTTTATGATAAAACAAGAACAGAAACGAAACAGAAATGGAGCCTTCTTCAGATCCTAACACAAGTCTCTTCCTGACTGAGGGGTTCCCAGACCTCTACCGTGGGTGGGCTCACCAACCTTCAGAACCTGAGGGGCAGCCCAAAGGATACCACCTCTGAATGCACCAGCAGTCGAAGCTCCTTCTAAAACATGCGCAGACCCAGCCTATATGCAGAGCAGTCGGCTCTAGAGGGGTCTATCCCTCTCTAGATAGTCATTCTCATCGTGTCCAATTTTACAAACGTCCAGACAGAAGCCTCTCTCTGAGCTCACTCTTCCAAAGGAGTGGGTAAAATCACTCCCAGGAAAGGCCCAGCTCTTCATTCCTACCCACCACTGAGTAAAATTCAACTCCCAGGAGAAGGGGGATGTGGGCTCCTGGTTTCCATGGTAGGAATCCCCACCCCTCATAGTTACCCCAGTACCACCCACAAAGGGTGGTCTCTCCCAGTGCCCCTATCACACTCCCTGGTCCGAATCCCAGTTTCCAGCTGACACCATGCAGGCAAATAAGCCAGTCAGTGCGGTGACTCTGCAAACTATTACGCTAGAGGCTGCCATGCGCTTCTGATTAGGTCACGTTCCAGAGCCAGCATCTAAGGAAATGCCCACTTGGAATTCTAAGAAAGAAAAAGGCCATTGCCAGCAATTAACCGCTGCTTTGTGCTGCACATTTGTGCGTGTGTCCTGTTTTTTAAGACCGCCAACACTCATATAAAGCAGATGTTATTATTCCCATTCTATAAATGAGAAACCGTAAAGTTTTGGTAACATGTTAACATCGCATAATTTGTGGCAAAGCCAGTATCTGAACCCAGATCTGATGCTAAAGTTGATTCATTTTCCAACACACACTGTCTCCTGGGGCCAAACCCAGAATCACACAGGAATGAAAGGCCATGATAGCTTGCATTATTGTTTATCCACTATTCACATCCCTCCTCAGCTTTCTGCTGGTGGAATAGTCTGCCCCACCGTTCGCACTGGACTTGGTCATGTGATTAGATCTGGCCAATGAACTGCTAGCCTTAAGTGTGTCCAAATGATTGACTTTGGTTCTTATGCAATTCACCACAATAAAAATACGACCTGAGTAGCACCAGTTAAATAAGGATAAGTCTGTTTTAAATTAATCAAACCACAGTTGGCCTGAAGCTGTGTGACTTTAAAATAATGATGACGACAAATAATTACTGAGCCCAACCAGGTGGCACAGACTGGTGATCCAGGGACTCGGGAGCCTGAGGCAGAGGATCACAACTCAAGGGCTACCTAGGTCACAGAGTGGGTTCAAGGTGAGCCTGGGCAGCTTGCTGAGATCATATTTCAAAAATCTTTTTTTTTTTTAAGTAGAAGGAGGGCTGAGGACATGGCTCAGTGGAAGGGCACTAGCCTAGCATGTGTGAGACTCTAGAGTCAATCCCTACTACCACAAGGTACCACTGGAGTCAATCCCTACTACCACAAGGTACCACTGCCGCTGCCGCCACTGCTGCTACTGCTACTACTTTTGTTAGATAATGGCTGAGATTCTCCAGATTCAATGAGACAGATAAACTGCGAAGCTCAAGGTACTCCAAGTTCAAGGAATCTACCATTAGGGGCATAGGGAGGACTCAGCTCCTAAAAAGAAATAGTGAGAGGTTTCAAAAAGTGAAGGCAGAAAGAAAGGAGAACCAGAGAGGGTGTGGTCGACCTCCACTCACTGCAGCTACTAAAATCCACTTAATGGAAATGAGAGGGCAGGACTGTGCTGGGAGGAAGATGAGCTTCCTCCAGGTTGACATGGAGAACCAGATACAGTGCAGGCAAACAGAAGACCCCAGAGGGTAATGGGATGAATAGTTGTGCCTCTTCCCTAGAAGTCCATGGAAGTCCCAGGGGAAAGATCACTGGATGGTACTACTACTAATAAAAGTCTCCTGAAGACCAATAAGGCTGGGTACCACCATCATATCTGAGTTACCTTTGCACCACAGCTCAGAACAGCTCCTGACTCAGTGGGGAACTTTGAACATAGTCCTCTTCTTGTTCTCTGTCTTCACGTTCCTTCTAGCTAAAATCACAGGTCATAGATGCTCTGAGCAATGTGTAAGGAAAACTGAACATGCAATGAACCGTTAAGTGAAGGTGTTGATCAGACTCTCTACAGCTGTGATAAAATAATTGACATACACAACTCGGGAAGCAGTGACTGATTTTATCTTTTGATTTTAGAGATTTCTACCCATGGTCAGCTGGGTGCCATCGCTGAGGACCTGAAGAAAGGACCTGCCATCGCAGTAGGAACAAGGGGCGAGCAAACCAGCTCACCTCGTGGCTACAGGAGAGTGACCACAAGGAAGGGCTGGGAAACACAGGCACCCATCAAAGGCATGGCCCCAGTGACCTGCTTCCTCCAACCAGGCCTCGCCTTCCAGTGTTTCCATCTCCACCCATTAACTCCATCAAGTCCGAGTCCATCAAGAGATTCATAATTCATGAAGCCAGACCCATCAGATCTAATCACTTAATGTGTGCACTAAGGTCAAGACTTTAAAACATGAGCCTTTTAAGGGGACATTTTATATCTAAAATATGACAGTGAGCCATTCTAAGTTGCATAGTGTCCATATCAAAACATTTGAGAAGCTTCCCACATCCAAGGAAAGCCCAGACCAAGGGAAACAAACAGGAAGAAAAATCAAAATTGGCGGAAAAATTCCAAAGAACTAACACATCTATAAGAAGCCAAGTAAGCAAAGAATAAATGATTTTGCATGACATGTGTCTATGTCTGTGTGTGTATGTGTGTGTTTGCTTGCCCTTGCAATAAGGCAAGAAACAAAGCAAAATTCCTCTCAGTCTATAACTTTTGTTTGTTCTGGGGAGCAAGCTGATGTAAGGAATCATCTCCAAATACAAGACCTGAAATTTGGTAATCATTCACAAATAATTTATTATATGTGACATTTTTACAGCTTATAAAACCTGCTGCAAGAAATACAAATCCCTAGGTATATCTGCTTAACAAGTACATAATCACTTTTCAGTCAGTGTGGTAAAACACCATGACAAAGGCAACTTACAGAACAGAGAGTTTATTGGGGCTTACAGTTTCAGAGGGAGAAGAGACTCTCTCGGCAGGAAATCAGAGCAGCAGAAGCAGGCAAAGCTGGGAGTTCACATTTCATATTACAAACAGGAAGATGAAAGTCAGCCCCCAGTGGTGACTGTACCTCCTAAAACCAGATAGAAGAGAAAGTGGGAAGTAGCCTTCAATGCATGGGCACAGGAGCCCACTTCTTTTTATTTATTTATTTATTTTTAGTTTTTCCAAGACAGGGTTTCTCTGTAGCTTTGGAGCCTGTCCTGGCACTAGCTCTTGTAGACCAGGTTGGCCTCGAACTCACAGAGATCCACCTGCCTCTGCCTCCAGAGTGCTGGGATTAAAGGCGTGCGCCACCACCACCTGGCCAGGAGACCACTTCTTAAATATAACCCCGGTAGCACAGATACTGAGAGGAACAATAAATAAGTGGAATCTCCTGAAACTGAGATGCAAAGGACACAGTCAATAAGACAAAAAGGCAGACTACTAGATGGGAAAAGATTTTCACCAACCGCACATCAGACAGAGGTCTGATCTCCAAAATATATAAAGAACTCAAGAAATCAGACATCAAAATACTAAATAATCCAATTTAAAAATGGGGTACAGATCTAAACAGAGAATTCCCAACAGAAGAAGTTCAAATGGCTGAAAGATGCTTAAGGAAATGTTCAACATCCTTAGCTATCAGGAAGTGCAAATCAAAACGACTCTGAGATACAATCTTACACCAGTCAGAATGGCTAAGATCAAAAATGCCAATGATAGCTTCTGCTGGCGAGGATGTGGAGTAAGGGGAACACTCCACCACTGCTGGTGGGAATGCAAACTCGTATAACCACTTTGGAAATGAGCATGGTGGTTTCTCAGAAAATTGGGAATCAACCTACTTTATGACCCAGAAATACCACTCTTGGTCATATACCCAAAGGATGCTCAATCATACTGCTCAATCATACTACAAGAACATTTGTTCAACTATGTTCATAGCAGCATTATTTGTAATAGCCAGAACCTGGAAACAACCTAGATGCCCCTCAACAGAAGAATGGATAAAGAAAATATGGTATGTTTACATAATGGAGTACCACTCAGTGGTAAAAAAAACATTGACATCTTGAAATTTTCATGTAAATGGATGGAACAAAAAAAAAACATTCTGAGTGAGGAAACCCAGACCCAGAAAGATGAACATAGTATGTACTTACTCATAAGTGGACACTAACTGTAAAACAAAGGATAATGAGCTTATAGTCCATGACCCCAGAGAAGCTAAGTAACAAGGAGAACCCTAAGAGAAACAGATATAGATCCCCCTGGGAAGGGGAAATAGACAAGATCTCCTAAGAAAATTGGGAGCATGAGGATGGGGGGAGGGAAGGGTGGAAAGGGAGGAGGAGGGGAGAAGGAAAGGGGGAGAACGTGAGGGAATGGGATGGTTGAGATGGGAGGACAGAGACAGAGAGCAAGGAAAGATATCTTGATTAAGGGAGCCATTATGGGGCTAGCAAAAAAAACCTGGCACTAGAGAAATTCCCAGGGAACCACAAGGATAACCCCAGCTAAGACCCTAAGCAAAAGTGGAGAAGGGGCCTGAATCAGCCTTGCCCTGTAGTCAGATTGATGACTATCTTAATTGTCATCATAGAACCTTCATCCAGCAACTGATGGAAGCAGATACAGAGATCCACAGTAGAACACTGGGCTGAGCTCCCAATGCCCAGTCAAAAAGTGGGAGGAGTGAGAATACAAGCAAAGAGGTCAAGACCATGATGGGGATACACACTGAAACAGCTCACCTGAGCTGATTAATGAGAGCCCATCAACTCTGATCTGATAGGAAGGGAAATAGCAGAGGACCAAACTAGGCCCTCTGAATGTGGGAGACAGTTGTATGGCTGAAACAGACTGTGGGGCCACCTGCAGTGAGACCAGAATTCATTCCTACTGCTTGTACTGGCTTTTTGGAACCCATTCTCTTTGGAGGGATACCTTGCACAGCCTAGATATAATGGGGAGGGTCTTGGTCCTACCTCAAAGCAATGTGCTAAATTTTGTTGACTCCCCATGGAAAGCCTTACCCTCTCTGAGGAGTGGATCAGGGTTGGATGGGGGAAGGTGGAGGGAGCGGAAGTAGGGGAGGGAGATCTGGGATTAGTATGTAAAATGAGAAACGATAGTTTTTTAAAGAAAAAAAGAAAAAACAACAAAAAAGAAAAACCAAAAAAATAAGTTCCAAAGGGAAAATGCCCCTTTATTATTAACTCCAAATGAAACAAATCAGTGAAAGGCAAAAAAAAAAAAAAAAAAAGACTGTCCCTCCTAAACATACCCAAACAGTGCCATCAACTGGGGACCAACTACTTAAACATCTGAGCCCATGGGGGAACATTCTCATTCAAATCATCATGAGTACATAAAGATTATGTGAAATCAGATTTAACGTCAACAAAATTATCTATAACAAATCCAGGCTCTAATAATTTAGAGTAGGGCTGCCCAGAGTCCTCTGGAAAATTTAGAGAATGCTTTCATAACTTTATAGTTCCAATTGCTACTGGCTACAAATGCAATGTTGTTGCTACAAGTACTTTTACTTCAACAACAAGCAAATCTGCAGTAAGAAACTGCTGGTAATGCCCGCTCTGTTTCTGCCCTTTCCAATTGCAGCACCACAGCTCTCAAAATCTAGACTGATAAACTGGAGGGAAAGGAAGTAAAATGAGGGGGGAAGGAAGACGTGTCTGGTGAGAACCCCCAAAAGCTTAGGATATCAATGGAAACAGAAAACAAGCTTAGGTTGAATGTAGCAGCTTGCCTATATCCCCCTAAAATATTCAACTGGAAACATAGCAAACTACAGTTCACCTGGAGAACACCAAACCCATTCCCGTACTTAAGATAAATATACAAGGTGGTGAGGAAAGTCAATGTCAAAAGCTATGCATGAATAGCCTCGGACTAGAAAGGGAAGGAACCATGGTGGTTCAGGAGCAAGCCCATTGTAGATGAGACCCTGTTTACTACAAAGGATGACACGTGGCATTCAGAGTGAAAAGGCTGACTGGTGTGAAGACTGTTAGTGCATTCAGGGAAAAGTCCACTCATCCCATCCCATCCTGTCCCATTCCAGCGTACTTCAAAATAAATCTAGCTAGACCAAAAGCATTTTTGTTTTTGTTTAACCCCTACACACGCACACACTTCAGGATAGAAATAAAATCACATAGAAGCTAGGAGGAACAAGATTTATGGGCTGCCATTGCTATGTAAATTTAAATTTTTCATATGAGAAACAGCCACACGAAAGAAAACATAATTGCTACTATAAATTACCCACAAGTCACAAGCCTGACAGGAAGGTAATTTATAAAAAAAGAAGTTAATAAATACGAAATGTGTTATGTTCACTATTAGTTGACATTAATCTCTTCATTAAATAAAGTCTAATTGGAACAGTAAGACAGCATTTTGATGCTAATTGAAGTGGGTATTTTTCATATAGTCTTGGTGTGAATGTATTATTGCAAAACATTTTGAAACAACTCAAAGAAGAGGTTACCCTTTGGTCCAGCATTATATTTTGTTCCAGAGTTTTCACTGCCAGAAATTTGTCTCTTTAAATACTAAGAAAATAGGAGGAAATATACCATATAAAATGTAAATGCAATAGCTCTAATTGAAAACATTAAAATATTACTGAAATGTCCAAAAGACAAAGACTGACAAAAAATACCATACAACTCAAAAAAGTCCTAGATATCTGAATGTCTGTAATATAAAACACTTTATACTAGTTTGAGAAAATACTTGTCATAATATTAAATATAAAGTGTATAATATTCAAATTATACAATAACATGATGGTTATGACTTGATTAGTTTTTAAGTATACAGCAGGAAGACTAAGAGGAAAGACCCCAAAATGCTTTAACAGCGAAAGTCTTTGTGTAACAAGAACCCTGCCCTTTCTGCCTTCCCGGAGTTCTCAAAGTGTCTATACTGACTGACAAGCACTAAGGACAGTCCAGGCTCAGACCTCTGGCTCTGACCTACACCAGCCATGCGCATTCAACGAATTACTTCCAGGCTGATTCACTCTGGGAAAAATAATTGAAGATGTTCTATCACTTCCTACACATGACCAGTATGACTGTCAAAGGAGATGCTGTATGAAATATGCTTGGGAACTCTTACTTAAGAATAGACTAGCCGGGTGGTGGTGGCGCACGCCTTTAATCCCAGCACTCGGGAGGCAGAGGCAGGCGGATCTCTGTGAGTTCGAGACCAGCCTGGTCTACAAGAGCTAGTTCCAGGACAGGAACCAAAAGCTACAGAGAAACCCTGTCTCGAAAAAAATCAAAAACAAAACAAAACAAAAACAAAAACAAAAAACAAGAGTAGACTAAGGGGGGGGGGTAATTATAATGGGAGAAAGACACACACACACACATCAGAGAGAGAGAGAAAATAGGTTTTATGAGAGGCACTCATAGGGTCGTAAATGTCATTGCCCTCATGCAACAATTTAGAGACAGGATATAATCCACGTGAATTCTAGGACTCTTTCTCTCACATTCTTGGGTTGGCTCCTCCTGGATTAAATGCTTTCTTTGCTGTGCAGACGCTTTTCAATTTCATGAAGGCCCACTTGTCAGTTGTTGACCGTATTTCCTGATCCTTGGGAGACAGCCTTTAACCTAGTCTGTATCTTGAAGTGTTTCGCCCTACATTTCCTCTAATGAGTCAGTGTCTGGGGCCTTCCACTAAGGACTCTGGACCACTTGGAATTGATTGTCAGGCAGGGTGAGTGGCCCGGATCTAGGCGGACTCTGGTACCTGTGGCTGAGCAGTGTCCCCAGCACGGTTTGTTGGAGAGCCCATCTTCCTTTCTCTGGATACTCCTAGCATCTTTGTCAGAACGTGTGGCTGTCTAGGTTTCTATCCAGTGGTCATTCCATTGATCTGTGTGTCTGTCTACAGCTGTACCACGCTACTTTCGCTTCTGAACACTGTAGGAGAGCTTGAACTCAGATATGGAGACCTCTAACATCATTCTCTATTTTCTCAGGGCTGGTTTGTCTACCCGGGGTCTTTTTTGCTTGTATATGAATGTTGAAAATTTCCCCCTTAGCTTTTGTAAAAAAATAGAATTGGAATTTTCATGATTATTGTGTTGAATCTCTAGATTACTTCTTGCTAATACAGCAATTTTCATAATAATAATTATTCTAATCCATGAGCATAGAATTTTGTCTTCTACAGTTTCTTCCATCAGTGTTTTCAAAATTTCACCATGAACAGGCATTTTATACTTACTTGTTTACATTGAATCCAAGTGTGTTAAAGGCAACTGTGGGGGATTATTTTTTCCTTGCAACAGGCTTTTACTATATAGCCCTAGTTGACCTAGAACTCAATAATGTAGACCAAGCTGGCCTTGAACTCACAGAGATCTGCCTGTCTCTGCCTCCCAACCCAACCTTCCCCATCATTTTTGTCTCTATACAGTAGATTGTTGTAAAAAGAAAATGCAATACAGATTCCAAATAAGGCATTGCAGGAAATTAAACAAGAAAAACTAAGTAGAAATGAAGAATGCAATACTAAAAATGTTATGGAAGACTATATAAAATGATGAACACATTGTCATGAATTAGCATTAACATACACACAGGCATATGTGTGTATATATATACATATATGAACATAAATATACACATATATATGCCCACATGGTGTGTGTTGTGTGCCCATCATCTCCATGGTAGAAGACTGTAAAATGGAAATTTGAGAACTAAAGAGTGAAATGGTAGTGTATCTCCCAAGTAAGATGGTAGAGTAGGGACCTCTCTGTGAACTAGGGACCTCTCTGTGAACTACAGGAGAAAGTCAATTAACACACACTTTTTCACAAAAACCCCAGGGTCGACTATGGGAAATTTGCCTTTGTATTATGGATCAGGAGAGTCCAACAGACCTTTTTTTTTATTATTATTATTTTTCGAGACAGGGTTTCTCCGTAGCTTTTTGGTTCCTGTCCTGGAACTAGCTCTTCTAGACCAGGCTGGCCTCAAACTCACAGTGATCCTCCTGCCTCTGCCTCCAGAGTGCTGGGATTAAAGGCGTGTGCCACCACCACCCAGCTTCCAAGAGACTTCTTAAACAATGTGAACAATTACCATTGTCCTAGTTGCCTTCCAGAACTTGAAGGTAAGACCTATTGCTGAAGATACCAGAATCTCTGGGCACAAGAACTGGAGGAATCGTAAGGTGGAACTGACCTAGAAGCTTCTCCCTCCCTGGAGACTAGTTCTCTTAGCATCCAAAGGTGCTATACAAGATGCTAGTGGAGAAAAGCAATTAATAGTCCAACTCAGCTGTAAAGCTTACAGACCACAGCAATGACCAGCAAAAAAAAACTCAAGGGTGCAATAATGGCACTTATGTCTCAGGAATAACCAAGAGCTGTGGACTTAAGACCTGCTCAATAGGAGGAAACCCATACCTAGCACTATAAACCTAGACTACCACTCATGACTGGAGAGGTCATGAACCCTCAAGGAGAACGTACCACAGTCACTTTTATAAATTAATATAATTTTCAAGTGCATTCTGAACATGTCCTTATATCCTAGATAAGTGTGGCTCTCATTCCTCCTCACGGAAACTTCTTCTCGCAGCAGATGGAGATCATCACAGAAACCCACAGTCAGTCAAGATGCCAAGAAGAGCTCATTGTTGAGAGCCCGTCCCCAACTGATACATTTACAACATAACCCATACACTTAGGGCTCAGGGAACATTGTGGAAGAGGGAAAGGAAGGATTGTTAGAGCCAAAAGAACAGGGCACCTGGGTGCTGAGAGGATCCAAACAGAACCTTTGTCCAGCGACAGATGGAGATAGACACAGAGACCCACATGGGAGTACTGGACTGAGCTCCCAAGGTCCAGTTGAAGAGCAGAAGGAGGGAGAAGATGAGCAAGGAAGTCAGGACCACGAGGGGTTGGTCCACCCACTGAGGCAGTGTGCCTGATCTAATGGTAGCTCACCAAATCCAGCTGGACTGGGACTGAACAAGCATGGGATCAAACTGGAACATCTGAATGTGGCTGACAATTGGGGCAGACTGAGAAGCCAATGATAATGGCACTGAGATTTGTTTCTACTGCATGTACTGGCTTTTGGGGATCCTAGTCTATTTGAATACACACCTTCCTAGGCCTGGATGGAGGGGGAAGGGCCTTGGACTTCCCACAGGGCAAGGTGCCCTGCCCTCTCTTAGGACTTGAGGGGGAGGGGGAGGGAAGGAGGGGGAGGGAAGGGGGAGGAGGGGAGAAAGTGGAAATTTTGATTCCTATTATTTATAAAGTAATAAAAAAATTATCAGAGGAAAAAAAAGTACAGGGTACCTGCTGTGAGACAGTGTCTTCCACATATGACAGGGAATTGCACTCATGAAATCTTAACACCATGGCTACCTAAACAAGACCTGCATAATGACACCACCAGTTGACATTCCAAGGTGGATGCGAGGTGGGGGGGGGGGAGTCTCACAAAGCCTCGTCTCTAAATGAGGAGATGCAAGCAATTAATGACTGCTCAGAGAAAGAACTCAGTCTTCTCCAGGGATGAGCACCCTAAAAGAATGTTCAGTCCCAGTCCTAAACAGATACACATGTGAGTAACACTAAATGGTCTCATCGTGTGTGTGTGTGTGTGTGTGTGTGTGTGTGTGTGTGTGTTACAGTAACACTTAAAGAAGAGATCGTGGATCTGAACAGTAAGATGGGATGAGTTGGAAGAAAGAGAAAGGGTGGAATGGATGATGAAATTTTGGAGAAAAATAAACGCCCAGGAATAAACCTGGCCAAAGAGGCAAGAGATCTTGTCTTAGGGTTACCATTGCTGTGATAAAACACTATGACCAAAGCAACTTGGGGAGGAAAGGGTTTGTTTGAATTATACTTCCACATCACAGTTCATCATCAAAGGAAGTCAGGACAGGAACTCAAACTGGGCAGGAATCTGGAGGTGGGAGCTGATGCATTGGCCATGGAGGAAGGCCGATTACTGGCTTGTTCCCCATGGCTTGCTCAGCCTGCTTTCTTATAGAACCAGGACCACCAGCTCAGGCACAGCACCACCCACAATGGGCTGGGACCTGCCCACCAATTAAGAAAATCCTCTACAGGCTTGCAGATGGCCCAACTGTTTGGAGGCATCTTCTTAATTACGGTCCCCTCCTCTCAGATGACTTTAACTTCTGCTGAGTTGATATAAAACTATCCAGCACAGACCTCTACCATGTAAACATCTAAACACTGAAGACAGAAAGATCTCTTGAGCTCATGAATTGGCAAAATTAATACTGTGCAAAGGCGATAGTACCAACAGCCATCTATAGAGTCAATGTGATCCTCATCCAAATCCAAAGGAGACTAATGTCTAAAGTACAAAAAGAATGCTAAAATTCAAATACCAGAGTCAAAATCAAATAATCCAATCAATAAATAGACAAGTGAACTGAGCAAACAGTTCTCAAAGGAAGAAATACGTGGCAGGAAATATTCTCCCTTGCACTCAGCATCTTTTGACTCCAGGAAATAGAAAGTGAACCTGACCGGAGAGCTCCGGTCTGGTGAGGAAGTGCAGAGAGAAGAAGCCTGCCGCTGCTGCTGGGGTTGCGATGCAAACTGGTGCTGTTACTGTTACAGTCAGAGCGGAGGTTCCTCAAAAAACAAGGAGGACTACCACATGTCCCGATATGCCATTCTGGGTGTCCAGGAAGGACTCCAGCACACCGAAAAATTCATATATCCACAGCCGCACTAGTCACAATAGCCAGAAAATGGGACCAGCCTAGCCGTCCATCAGCAGCTGCACAAACAGAGCTAATAAGGCACATATACAACAATGGAGTTGTGCAGTCCTCTTAGGGGCTGCCTGTCCTTCCACACCAACACCTATTTCTGACCACCCCAGACTTGCAGCCCGTGGCCTGAGAAAGTTCTCTTCTCTACAGAGAACCCCCTCATTTGTACGCCTTGGGGTGGCTTCTTCTGCTCAAAAGGAAAAAAAAAATCAATCATGACTTTTCAGGACAAAAATACAACTGGAGATCATTAATATAAGTAAAATATATAAATAAAATCAGCTGGATTCAGAATGATAAATACTGAAGGTATTTATACAGTGTGCATGTGTGCATTTGTGTGGGGGGGTTGTGTGTGTGTGTGTGTGTGTTTGTGTGTAGGACATGAAAATAGAAAAGAGACCCATAAAAGGAAGAAGAGGAGGAGGAGGAGGATAGAAAAGAGGAAGCCACAGAACGCATGGGACATGAAAGCAAGAGTGGGGACATTCTGGAGGGGAGGAGACCAGCAAATGGGTGGAGAGGTCAGGGTGGATGAGCGAGAACAAAGGACAATGTGCGAAAACAACATAATGAAATCCATTGCTTCGTGTGCTGACTTTAAACAAAAGAAATCTGGAAGGCGTAAAAATAGAAATAATCACTGAATGTAACAAAAGAAGGCAGGGAAAGGGAAAAAAGAAAGAAGGGTGCATGCTGGAGAAGAAATGCACCTGGGGTTAGCCACATGCACCACTGGAGATTTAAGAGCCCACAAACAAGAAATGCAATCAAAATTACATAAATATAAGAGGAAGAAAAACCCATCAGCTGATTCTGAAAATAATAGCAAGAGCATAATAAAAAAACATAAGTAAAAGGAAAACGCAAACTAAGAAACAAACAAATTTTACAAAAAAAAAAAAAAGGAGAAATCCAACCCACAAAACCAAGACATTGGGGCAGCCGCTTTCTGCACACCCTAATACTGGAGCCTACCAGCTTCTGGGGTGGTCAGCTGAAGCTGGACCGTGTTCTGTTTCATCTTGTAAAACTGGTGCTGAGCCAAGAGGCCCAACAGCACTACCGTTCTTCCCCGCCCTTTGCATACCGGCACCACTTTCTGACTCTCTCCAGAGAATCCTCTCATTTGTCCATTGTGGGGTGGCTTATCCAGGAGTGGCAATTTGACATCTCAGTGCTGCCAATGATCTCTGGGTAGTGCCCAGGGCTCAAGAAAGGGATCCCCCACAATGGCTAGGAATAGTTTCCAGCAGGGAAGAAGGAGGCTGGATCATTATTCTAATCACCATGGATATGTTAGATCCATATGAATTTTTAAATACTATATTATAATATTTCTTTCAACAAGCTAATGAAAAGATAGGCGTTAAGTATCAAAGAAATGCATGTCAAAACCACACTGAGACACCGTCTCCCACCCATTGGGGTGGCCACTATCAAAAACACAGAAAGTGACAAATGTTCATAAGGACACGGGACAATTGTGCACAGTTGGCAGGAATATACAACACCAACACCTTTGTGGAAAACAATACGGAGGCTCCTCAAAAAATACAAAGAGAATTACCATATATGATTCAGGAATCCCACTTTGGGGGTATATTTCCCAAATAATGAAAATCAGGGAGTCAAAATGTATTTGTAAACCCGAGTTCATGGCAGCATCTTATAATAGTCAAAAGATAAAAACAACCCACATGTCCTTTGCCAATGGATGGATAAACAAAATGTCACACACCACACACACACACACACACACACACACACACACCTATTATTCCTTCAATCAAAATTAAAACTACTTTGATATTCCATCTCACCCCAGTGTGGTAGATAATCTTATGTCAACTTGACACAAGCTATAGTCATTGGAGGGGAGGGATCCTCAATTAAGAAAAATGCCTCCATAAGGTCAGGCTGCAGTAAGCCTATGAGGCAGCAGTTTTCAATCTGTGGGTCACGACCCCGTTTGATATCGAAGGGTATCGAACACTTTTATAGGGATCCCCTAACCCCATCAGAAAACATAGATATTCACATTGTGATTCATAGCAGTAACAAAGATTACAGTTATAAAGTAACAAAAAAATAATTTCATGAGGAACTGCATTAAGGGGTCCTAGTATTAGGAAAGTTGAGAACCACTATTATAGGACATTTTTTTCATTATTGATTGACGGAGGAGGGCATAGCCCAGTGGCATCCCTGGGCTAGTGGTCCTGGGTTCTACAAGAACGCAGGTTGAAACTCTGAGATTCCATCTTACACCTGTAAGAATGGCCAAGATCAAAAACACTGATGACAACTTATGCTGGAGAGGTTGTGGGGTAAAGGGAACACTTCTGCATTGCTGGTGGGAATGCAAGCAGGTACAGTCCCTTTGGATGTCAGTGTGGCGATTTTAAGAAAATTAGGGCCGGGTGGTGGTGGCGCACGCCTTTAATCCCAGCACTTGGGAGGCAGAGGCAGGCGGATCTCTGTGAGTTCGAGACCAGCCTGGTCTACAAGAGCTAGTTCCAGGACAGGCTCCAAAACCACAGAGAAACCCTGTCTCGAAAAAGCAAAAGAAAAAAAAAAAGAAAATTAGGAAACAACCTTCCTCAAGACCCAGGAATATCATTTTTGGGTATATATCCAAAGGATGCTAAATCGTGCCACAAGGACATGTGCTCAATTATGTTTATAGCAGCATTGTTTGTCATAGCCAGAACCTGGAAACAACCTAAATGTCCCTCGACCTAAGAATAGATAAGGAAAATGTGGTACATTTACAGAATGGAGTATTACAGAGCAGAAAAAAATAACGACATCTTGAATTTTTCAGGCAAATGGATGGAGCTAGAAAACATCATTTTGAGTGAGGTAACCCAGACCCAGAAAGACAATTGTCACATGTACTCACTCATAGATGGTTTTTAAACATAAAGCAAAGAAAACCAGCCCACAAATCACAATCCTAGAGAACCTAGACAACAATGAGGCCCCTAAGAGAGACTTACATGGATCTAATCTACAAGGGTAGTAGAAAAAGACAAGATCTCCTGGGTAAATTGGGAACACGGGGACCTTGGGAGAGGACTGAAGGGGAGGGGAGAGGTAGGGAGGGGAGTTCAATAAAAATCAGTTTTAAGAAAAGAAAGCAGGTTGAGCAAGCCACAGGGAGCAAGTCAGTCAGCCACGCTCCTTCGTGGCCTCTGCATCAGCTCCTGCTTTTGGGTTCCTGCCCTGTGTGAGTTCCTGTTCTTGCTGCTTTTGATGGTGAGATGTTATATGGAGCTTGGAGAGAGATAAACCCCCTTTTTCCAAGCTGCTTTTGTTCGTGGTGTTTCATCACAGCAATGGTAAAGGTAACCAAAACACCCCAGTCAGAACTAGCAAATGGTGAGGGCGTGAAAAAGAGAAGCCTTGTTTATTGTTGGTGGGAGTATAAACTGGTACAGCCACTATGGAAGTCTGTGTGGAGTTTCTTCAAAGAACTTAAAATAGGACCACATAGGACCCAGCTCTCAGTCCTGGGTATATACCCAAAGACCCTAACTCAGCACACCACAGTAATACTTTGCTCACATCTATGCTTACAACTGCTCTCTTGACAATAGTTAAGAAATGTCCAGAAACAGGTGAATGTGTAAAGATGTGACGCATGGGGGGGGGGGGGGATGGCTGGAGAGATGGCTCAGTGGTTAAGAGCACTGGCTGCTCTTGCAGAGGTCCTGAGTTCAATTTCCAGCAACCACATGGTGGCTCACAACCATCTGTAGTGAGATCTGGTGCCCTCTTCTGCCATTCAGGCATACATGAAGACAGAACAATGCATACATTAAATAAATAAATAAATAAATAAAGTGACACATGTACACAATAACATTTCATTTAATCACAAAAAAAATGAATCATGACAGTTGCAGGAAAAAGGATGGATGGGTGAAGCTTAGAAGTATTGCTTTAAGTGAAGTCACCCAGACTCATGTTTTCTCTTACATGAAGACCCTGGACTTTTAGTTACTATATATGTGTGTGTATATATGTATATGGTCATGAGAAAGGGGAACTAGCCAGAAAGGGAAGTAGGGGTGGAGGAGAGTCATGGGAAAGCAGGATCAGCAAAAATAAAGAATGTATATAAAATGATATAATTATTTTTAATGACAATTAAACACTAATTTAGGACTGAGGAAACTGAGTTCCCCAATGCCCACATAAAAATCTGTTGTAGGCAAGAATGCCTGAAACTCAACCATTGAGGGGTTGGAGACAGGAAAGATTCCAAGGACTTACTGACCAAGCAGTCTAGCAAGCTCTGGTTCAGTGGAAGGCTGTCTCAAGAGAACCTGACAGAGGGCTAGAGCAAGACATTCGGACATGGAATAACATGTATCCATACACAGAGATGGGTATACACCACACATACACACACATGAATTAATTTAATTCTCTGTGTGTGTGTGTCTCTGTCTGTCTGTCTGTCTGTCTGTCTGTCTCTGTTTCTCCGTCTCTCTATCTTTCTCTCTCCCTCCCTCCCCTTACTCTCTCCTAGCTCGGTTTTATGTGTAAATGTGGAAGCCAGAGGTCAAGGCTAGGTGTTTCCCTCATTACTCCGTTGCTCTTAGTCTTATCTTTTGAGACCTGGAGCTCACTGACTGCTTGGACTGGCAGGCCAGCAAGCTCCATGGCCCCTCCCGCCTCCAACAACTCCCCAGCGTGACAATTACAGGTGTCCAGCAATATTCAACCTTTTCACACTTGTTTGGGGGTTGAAGTTGAGTCCTTGTGCATGTGCAGGAAGTACTTTACCAACTAAGATATTTCTATGTGTCCAAAAAAAAAATTTTTAAGCCATAAAGAAAAAAAAAGTTCCTTTAAAGGAGAGAGATGACATCATGCTAGATGAAAAGGAAAAAAAGTCAGTCACAGGACAGACACTGTGAAGGGATGGGTGATATGGTTTAAGTGTATGTCCTAAACTCTTACGGTGAGACCTAACACTCAAATGTGATAGCATTGGAGGTAAGAGCTTTGGGAAAATGATAAAGTCATGAGGGCTCTTCCTCGTCGCCTGCGAATGGAATAGTGCTTGTACAAGACCAGGTGAGGTGGCCAGCAAGTCTGATGACTTCAATTTGATATCCAGGACCCACCTGGAGTAAAGCAAAAACCCACTCCTGCAAGTTGTCCTCTTACCTCCAAACGTGCACTGTGGCACAGGTGTACACACACACACACACACATATACACACACATACACACACACACACACACTACACACACATACACACACTACACACACACACACACACTACACACACATACACACACATACACACACACATACACACATACACACACATACATACACACACATACACACACA
Organism: Microtus oregoni; assembly: GCF_018167655.1. Classification (NCBI taxonomy): domain Eukaryota; kingdom Metazoa; phylum Chordata; class Mammalia; order Rodentia; family Cricetidae; genus Microtus; species Microtus oregoni. Next base: position 21,868,554 of record NW_024543066.1, read on the forward strand.
TACACACACATACACACACATACATACACACACATACACACACATACACACACACATACACACACACACATACACACATACACACACATACATACACACACATACACACACATACACACACACACACATACACACACACATACACACACACACACACACAAATACACATACTCTATGATTTACAAACTATCCTTTATCTTGGCTGCAGAGTGGTCCTTTTGTCTTATTTTTTGTTTTGTTTCTGGACTGGGGTAGAGCAAGAAGAAGAGTCAGACTTTAAAAATCAAATACGTAGAATTCAAAGTCAGTAGCCCCTGGAACTTTCTCTCAGATTGGCAAGTGGGTTCTCTTAAGTAGTGCTGTGTAAGTCTTCTCTTGAAAGTCTGTTTTCTACTAAATGAAGATAAAATTAATCTCCCGAGGAGTCAGACTCCACCCACCCTGTTGGAGGTTTGGGAGACTGATGATGTTAAATTCTTACAGCAGCCGGTGTGGTAAGGGGGGAGAAGGAAGAACGACAATAAAATAAAATACTGCTACTTGGAGCCCAGGTGAAATTGGAAAGCACACATTTTCTAAAGAAAAGTCATCTGTCAAAGACTTCAGGACAATTTTTGAGTGGAAGAAGTCAACTTTGAAAGGCTGGCATTTCTGGGGCATTGTGATGGAGAGGCAAGGTTGCATAAACATGCCCCCCCCCCAAATCTGGAACACATGATTACTAAGATGAAGACAGGCTGAACACTTCATTCTTAGAGAATGTTTTTATCTGTACTGCAAGTTGTCTGTTCCCAAGGCTGAGACGAGGGTAGCTGTGGAAATGCTAGCTACATGGACAGATGCTTCCTTTGTCACCCGATACCAGGTGCTATAGCTTATATGTGACTCTCCCGAGTACACGGGAGGTGGGACTTGCTAAGAGGTGAACAGGTTAAAGGGACTCTGCCCCCGTGAATGAATTAATGACATTATCGTGGGTGTGGGTTAGTAACTGTGAGGGAGGACTGGATATGAAAGCAAACTTCTCCCCCACCACCCCGTTTGCCTTTCAGCCTTTTTCCCTGGTAGGATGCAGCATAAAAGCCCTTTCTCCGTGCCAGCTACCGGCTCTTAGATTTCTCAGCTTTGGGAACCATGAGCCAACTACATCCCTGTCCTTTATAAATTATTCAGGTATTCCGGCATAGCAGCAGCAGCAGCAGCAAACAGACCAGGACCCCAGGGAACGCACAGGTCAAAATCCAGTCCCATTTGTAACTGCTGACAAGGCTTGGGGAGTAGGTGACAGCGCATGTTCTCCAACCTGATCGAAGCCCCCACTGGTTGGATTTCTGTGGCTGTGATAAATACCATGACCTCCTTGGGTAGGAAAGGGTTTATTTCATCTTCAGAGCTTAAAGTCCATCATGAAGGGAAGTCAGAGGGAGGAACTCCAGGCAAGAACTGATGCGGAAGTCATGAAGGAACACTGCTTACTGGCTCGCCCTCCATGCCTTGCTCAGCCTGTTTTATTATATCCAGAACCACATGCCCAAGGGTGGCATTGTCCACAGTAGGCTGGGCCCTCCTACTAGTCTCCAGGACATGAAGAGTTTGAGTACGCAAAGTGTGTGTCAGGTATGGGCTTTCTGAACTGCTGTCCTGTCATGAGCTCCATCTCACAGTCTAGCTGACCACGCAAACATCCTTCTCCTCCTGAGCCCTGGCAACGCTGTTCAGCAAAGCAAGGATGCTTCAGGTTCTTTCCTATACCCAAGGAGTCACCTTTACCTTGTACTGAACTTGAAGCCTGCTTAATAACTGCAGTTGAGCGGGAGGGCAGAGGCAGGCACTGGCTCTCTCTGGCGTCTGTCTGAGTTCTCTTTCTATTGTGGTGGGAAAGCACCATGACCAAGGAAACACAGAGAAGACAGGGTTTATCTTATCCTTTTGGAGGGATAAGATCACCACCGTCATGGCAGGGAAGCTGGCAGTAGTTAAGTATGGCAATGGGAGCAGCAAGCTAAGAGTTCACATCTTTTTGGGGTTGTTTTTGTTTTCAGGAGAGGTTTTCTCTGTGTAACAGACCTAGCTGTCCTGGGAACTAGCTGGACCAGGCTGGCCTCGAACTCACCGAGATCTGCCTGCCTCTGCCTCCTGAGTCTGGGATTAAAGGCGTGCACCACCACCGGCCGGCAAGAGTTCACATTTAAACTCTAAGCAGGAAGCAGAAAGCGTGAACTGGGGTTGCTGGGAGGCTTTAAAACCTCAAAGCTCACCCCAGGTGACATTCTTCCAAGTAAGGCCACAACTCCTAAGCCTCTTTAAACATCATCACTGGCTAGGAACCAAGTATCTAAATGCCTGAGGATATGGCGATGTCTCATTCAAACCACAACAATTTCTAAATAGCTGAGGTGCCATGCTGTGCTGCATCATGTAATAACCAGACAGGACCTTCCTTCCCAGCCTTTACTGAGTGGCTAGCATTTTGCCATTTCATCAGCCCCAAAGGAATTCCCATCTCTTGGTTTTCTGAGTACAATTCCATTATTGGCTTTCTGAATCATAGCTCCCTTTCTTCATGATTTGTGACCTCATTCACTAGACCACATTCCTGAATGAAAAATGAGGTTCCCTCAGCCTCCATAAAAGTCCCTGTTCAGCCTTGACCCTCACAAGGACAGGCTCATCCTGCAAGTACAGCTAACATCACAAGAAGCAAAGAGCGCTATCCTGAGAACCGCAGGGACCCCCAGCTAACCCAGGCAATAGGGTGGCTCAGCCTGCCTTAGACCCAACCCCAGCAGTAGCACAGCGAGGGCCACATCTCTGGAAGGTTCCCATGTCAGTAAGCACCATGAGTGAGACATTCAAAGCAGTTTCTAGACATACCCACTCACTGTGACATTCCAGTGGGTGCATCCTCGTACCAGAGAAACAATACAAAAGATATGGGTGGCCTCTACTTCGCCTCTACTTCCAAACTGCATGGCACACCACTTGAAATGATTAAGGTTATATGCGCCGCTGCTCCTTCAGGAGTCCAGGTACCTGGAGGGAGTCTCCCTTTCAGTTTCCTTGAATTCCAAGACCCTGCGCTGTCAACATCCTTTGTGGAACATGCAGAGAATTCTAGACACTCTGTTCTCTCAGCAAAGGCGTGGAATCTGAAAGGCGAAAGGTGTTCTGTATTAGGCACATGCCCACCAATACTTCCATCCATTTGCTGTCTTTGGTGCTCCGAATCTTGGTTTTGTTTGTTTTGTTTTCTCGGGATTGGGTCTCACTATGTTGCCCTGAAATTCTAGGCTCAAGCAATCCTCCTGCCTCCATCTCCCAAGTAGCCGGGACTAAGGTATACAACGCCACACCCAATTGCAAGCCTCTTTAGACCTTCCTGTTCTCTGATTTCCCTATGCCTTGTCTTGTCAACTTTCACGATCAAAGCCAGGCAGAGAGATGGCTCAGTTGTTTGTTGGGCGAGCCTGGGGACCTGGGTTCGGATCCCCAGCTTATAAAGCCCACACAGAATGCCCGGGTTGGAGCATACATCTATGGTCTCAATACTGATGAGATATAGACAGACGATTCCCGGAGCTTGCTGGCCAGCCAGCCTAACTGAATCAGCGAGCTTCAAGTTCATTGAAAAGCCTTGTCTCAGAAGATAAGGTGGCAAGTGACCAGGAAAAATGCCCAGCATAGTCTCTGGCCTCCATATACAGCTACATGCACATGTGCAAGAATGGTTTGTGACTTTTAGCGGTGATGTGGCTTCTCATTATATTAATTAGCCCAACCCAATGGCATTTCTTGACGCTAGGAAAATGATAGTTTGTGTTATTTTGTCTCTAAGTCTCTATTACATTAACATAGCTTTGATGGCCCAGGCATCAAATAGGGGACCCCACTAGCAGCCAGTAGCACCGACTGGCTCAACACTGAAAGCTGGGGGTACAGCCGACCTTGACTAATTTGCCTATTGCTGAAGTGGCCTCAGTCAAGCGTAACTCAGCAAACACATACTGCCCCAGGTTTTGAGCTTAAGAGCTTATGAAAAGAATTCCTGTGTGGGCAAGTTTTGGGGGCCTGCCAGCTCCGAGTGTGGTCCAAGGAACAGCAGCAGTGTCGCCTGGGAGCTGGTGAGAGATCTGTTATCCTGCTGAGTCAGCACACAACTTTAACGAGATCCCCAGAGGATTGGTCTGCACGTCGAAGCTTGCAGCGGCTGGTGAGGCACAACTCGATGGGCCTGTCTCTCTTTTCTTTCTCCCTCCCCCTTCCGTACAGCTGGATCACAGGCCCTCACGTACACCAGTGAGCTACATCCTCAGCCCCGAAACTGCTTCTGAAACTGCTTACTGGAACCCAGAAAGTCAGTGATAAGACACTAGCTTCTGATTCCCAAAGGTGATCTCTGACTCTCAGGTGATGCTCAGAGATCCACTTGTCACTGCTCATTCAACTCAGGGATTCCTGCTGCTGCCGGACCACTTGGAGTGGACAGATGGGCAAACAGAAGTGGAAGCAATCTCAGGGCCTCCTGGATTGTGGAAAGACTATCATTTTCCTAGAGTTTCGGGTGAGACTCACACAGTGACTTGGTGGCAGTGAACAAGACGGCCTCATTCCTGTGACCCTGAGGTCCCTGAAGCCGGGGCACCCAGCCTTGCTATGCCTGCCTTCTGTAGGCACTTCGCTGAGCAGAAAGAGCCAGCTGCCAGCTTTCTTCCTTTGGTGACCGCCTGATAGATCAAGGGGTGTGTGTGTGTGTGTGTGTGTGTGTGTGTGTGTGGTGAGGGGGAGGGACGACCTGTCCTGGCAAACCCTGAACTCTGAGTGCCAAGGCCTTGGATGACTAGAACTTTCTACTCTCTAATCTCTTCTCCAGATTAGAAAAGGGAACAGGCAGACGTTCTAATCTCTCATGGGACGAGACACAGTTGTGAAAGGCTCTTTGGAGTGGACTTCTGTATCACAGCACCCACACCCACGCTGATGGCTGCACACGAACACAGCCTTGGACACTAGGGAGGTGAGGATCAGAGTCCAGTTGGAGAGCTCATGGCCTAGGCAGCCAGCGAGCTAAACCCAGAAGGACATGCTGTTTCCAGTTGGATATTCACTGCCCTCTAGCTGGGCCCAGGAGCCCAGAGCACAAAGGAATAAGAGAAGGCATGGTGTGTCTGAGCCCGTGCTACAACAGGCAGATGTGCTAAGGGTTGTGCGCTGGGCTCCTTTGTGAGGGTCCAGAGCAGGCAGAGGATGGTGTGCCCCCCCCCGCCCCCGACCATTTCATGCAAATCCTCCACCCTGCAAGAGACGGTCTAAAAATGCAGCAGATGAATCAGTGCTGCCTGTGGCATGTTGTTCCCCAGGCGCTGAACCTCCTGGAGAAAGTTCCCTGGGAGATGGGAGGCAAGGACAAGCCAGAGAGGGAATCCTGCCAGCTGTCTTTCTCTCTACCCTGGAGAGAGTGGATGAGGAGCCTCTTCTGTGTATTTGGGGATACATAAGATCCGAGGGTCAAAGCCCTGTGCCTGGTGATTTCAAAGTGGTTGAAGAGTTTCCAGAGTGGTGAGTTCAGATTCTCATAGGTCTTGCTGCACATGACGAGTCCTGACCCTCTTCAGACATGGAAAATCGGGGTTCCTGGAGCTGTGGGCGAGGACAGCCTTTCCACCAACTCTATTAGGCAGAATGGTGGGTGAAAAGATGTATTTCCGGCTTGCCTTTGGTGTCAATAAAGGCTAAATCTAGGCCTCGATATCACTAACAATTTTCCTCTTATTTAACATACAATAACCTGTATGTTTACAGAGACAGACCCACACTGGAGCACTGGACTGAGCTCCCAAGGTCCCAATGAGGAGCAGAAGGAGGGAGAACTTGAGCAAAGAAGTCGGGACCACGAGGCGTGCACCCACCCACTGAGACAGTGGAGCTGATATACTGGGAGCTCACCAAGGCCAGCTGGACTGTGACCGAAAAAGCATGGGATAAAACCGGACTCTCTGAACATGGCGAACAATGAGGGCTGATGAGACGCCAAGGACAATGGCACGGGGTTTTGATCCTACTTAATGTGCTGGCTTTGTGGAAGCCTAGCCAGTTTGGATGTTCACCTTCCTAGATATGGACGGAGGGGGGAGGACCTAGGACTTACCACAGGGCAGGGAACCTGGACTGCTCTGTGGACTGGAGAGGGAGGGGGAGAGGAGTGGGGGGAGGGGTAGAAGGGTGGGAGGAGGGGGAGAAGGGTGGGAGGAGGGGGAGGGAAATGGGAGGCTGGGAGGAGGTGGAAACTTGTTTTTTGTTTATGTTTTTTTTTCTTCTTTTCTTAATAAAAAAAATTATTTAAAAAAAAAAAAAAAAAAAAAAAAGATTGGCTAATGTGAAGAACTGCAGTGAGCTCTGGATGCATAGCTACCTCCAATCATCCCTGTCTGGCACTGAGGAGACAACTGCCCTGAGCATGAGACCCTGTAACCTTCAGACAGTACTTCCTATCTCTAGGGATTAACTGACTAGGGCGGGGAGCAACTCTCCAGTGTAAAGACTCCAAGACATCAGAACAAAAGAACTGGATTGCTGTATGATAAAGAAAAGGGTACAGGAGCCATGGGGACTGTGCACAGGGACACACTGAGTATGCCTCTAGATTGTAAATGGGCCACTCACGCTCAGGCCCTCTCGAGTCCATCTTCGGCCTACCTGCTGTGAGTCTTGGCGCTCAGATCTTTTAGGAAAGCTACAGTTCCTTCTCTTCTGGCATTGAAGGACACTGTGCAGACTGGATATGGGATCTCCAAAACCCTCTGGAGAAGACGCTCCTGGGAATCCTCCGGAATATCCCCCACCACGAAGTAGTAAATGGCTTCGATCTGCAAGACAAGAGGCACAGATGACAACGCTTATCGACCCGCCATATACCCCAGACTTGTGCTATGCTCATCAGCAACACATTTCCTAATTGCTGCAAAAAAAGAGAGGACAGAACGAATAGAAGCTATGGTCAGTGTCCCGTGATGACATTGAGACATAAGGCCAGCAAGCCATTCAAGGTCTCTTGACAACAGCCATGGAGCAGTGGGATAATGCTTCTGCACACTGTAAAGATTTGTCACTTGTATTGATTTAATAAAGTGCTGATTAGCCAGTAGCCAGGGGCAGGAAGTATAGGATGAGCAATCATACTAAGAGAATTCTGGGAAGAGGAAAGACTGAGAGCAGATGCCAGCCAGACGCAGAGGAAACAAGATGAGAATGCTGCACTGAGCAAAGGTACCAAGCCACGTGGCTAAACATAGACAAGAATTATGGGTTAATTTAGGTTGTAAGAGCTAGTTAATAATAAGCCTAAGCTAACAGGTCAAACAGTTTATAATTAACAGAAGCCTCTGTGTGTTTCTTTGGGACTGAACGGCTGTGGGACCAGGCAGGAAAGAAACTTCTGTCTACATCATGGTCCTTAAGTGCTGCACAAAGAATATAGTTGGCAGATTTGGAGAAAGGCTGTCTCAGGCCTATAGTTACATAGACAGAGAGGCAAGGCTGTTTTCAAGAAACAAAGAAAGTTTTGGCCCAGACAGCTGCTGAGGGCAGGGAGCGCAGTATTATCGACTTCCCCGGGCGGTGCAGAATTCTGCAGCACAAACTCATCCATTGTCAGTCTGAGGTGGGATGCAGAAGAGAGGGTATATTCCCAGTTGGTTCATCCTCTGCTCTCTCGCACTAGGGAAACACACACCGGGGAAGATGAGGCCATCCTCATTCCATGCTGCTGGTTAGGAGAAGGGTGTGCCCACCTGGCTCTGCTCCACACAGCCGTGCCAGAGCACAATGCCCAGTGGACAATCCATGTCAGAAGCAATACACACACAAGCACACCCACATACCACACTCACACATATCCCCACACCAGACCCCACACCACACACACACGCACTGAATATACTGCACACACACCCCACAACACACACATATACATAATTAACACATATACCACTTATCATATGTACACCAAACACAACACACGCACTACATACCATCCCTGACACACACACCATATCACACAGACACACACCTCACCCCTATATACACCATACCCCCACCATACAACATAGTACATATACACCAAACCCCCATACAAACAGACACACCACACCACACATACACACCATACCCCATAGACACATACCACACCACACATAATACACACACAAAAACCATACTACAGATACACCACACGCACTATAACCACCACATGGTAACATTACACACATACACATATACCATCACCACCACACAGACACATAACACACCACACACACCGCACAAACACAGACTGCAATACACCTTTATATGTTGGTGTACATTAATTATACAAATACCAGATTCCTTTACATTGTTTCCATATATCTGCCTGGTATATATAGTCTGATTACTTCTACCCTCTCTGTTACCCCCTCTTATCTCCCCTCTTGTTCCTTGTCCCCTTCCTACTGTAGATTGGATGCGAAATGTTTCCCCACTGACTCATTTGTTTCAACACTCGGTCCCCAGCTGGAGACACAGTTTTGAAAAGTTCTAGAAACCTTAAGAAGTAGAGCCTTGCTGAGGCTAGTGGGTCACTGGAGGCAGGCTTTGAGGTGTCATGGTCCCGTTCCGCTCCCTGTCTGCTCTCTATTTCCTGACTACTATAAAGCATGTCACAGTCCTGCCATCATGCCTTCCCTGCAGTGACAGACAGTAGCCCTTCTTAGACTGCGAGCCGAATACGCCCTTCTTTTGTTGAGCATTCTGTCACAGCAATGAGAAAAGTAACAGACACACCTCTTCTGCGTGTACCTGCCCCGGTTTGAGCATCTGTGAGAGAAAACACACAAGACTCATCTTAAGGAAAATGACTTACTTCCTTGACCACAGTGACATGTCTGTCCATCTTAATCCAGGGATTCTGGGAGATGTACATCATACCAGAAATAAGTCTTCTTGGCATAACCCAGGGATATGTAAAGCCCGCCAAAGGGACCCATGAGCTGTGTCCTCAGTAGCACCCCACCAGATCTTCTCCTGACGTGAATGCATGAACTCAGGCAAGTGACCTATCTTTAGGTCAAAATGAGACAATACAAGTTATCCTTGTGGCTTGGTTTTCTGAGCTTTGGGGATCTACACTAATGTGTGTATGTATATGTGTGTATGTATATTTTACAGAAATCTCTGAAAGTACCAATCAAAGCAAGCCAGAAATATACACCATCTGAGCCTGTCTCTCAAAATCACCTTGATTGATCACTTCCACATAGAACTGGGCAGAGGTCTCCACAATCACACTGCGAGGGTGAGAAGCAGGCATCCTAGGGCCCATGACTTATTTACGCTTTAATCTCAACCCCTTACGAGCTGAAGCTAGTCAACGGATGTTTCCCCCTTAACTTTGAACCTAGTAGAGGGGATAGACTCATGATTGGCTGTCCAGTTGGTTAGGAACCTCGGTCTGCAGCAGAAAGAGCGTACTTGGTGTCTGAGGGGGCGAGAAGAACAGGGGTAGCCAAAGACACAGGTTGGGAGTTAATAGCCAGAGTGAGAAACTAGACCAGACTACCTCAGCCACTACCTCCTCTAGTGGGCATAGAAAAGCCCCACCCCCTCCCATAGCTCTCCCTCTCCAGTCTGCCAACACTAGCTCCCAGAGTTTTACAGGACGTACCTGCTAGGAAGTGGAACCTAATGAACGCTGTAAATCTCCTCCCACCAGCCATCTAGCAGGCAGAAGAAAACAATCTAAGAAACAGCACTCCATCAAGTGTTAAGCTGACTGAATTGCTTTGTTTTTCCAGCGAACGCATCCCAGGCCATTCCTCTTCCTAGTGTGACGCAGGCCTTGTGCCAGGTGTACAGATGAAGCACAGTTGCTCACAAGCGTTTCCCAGCTGCCTCTGTGCCCAAATTTAATGTAGGAATATCCTCTCATAGGCACCTGTAATGACACATGGCCCGAGTACAAGGAACAGACAGAGTACCTTCTAGGGTCTGTGAGAGCGAAAGGGAGATGAGGACCTAGAGATGCAGAGGGCTGCGCCAGCAGTCTCTGCCAGGATGCTTCACTGCTGCTGGCAATGGCCCAAGCAACGGAGACTCTCGAGCAGAGATGTTTTCCTCTTGAGACGTCATTGAACTGAAACCTGCCTTTACTGCACTGAGGAGTGAGCCAAAATCTCCTGCAATTCTTTCACATAAAATAAAAGGGTAAGTGGGGGAGATGGTTCAGCCCTTAAAGGGCTTGCAGCTCAAGTAGAAGGACCTGAATTCGATCTCCAGCACGCTTGCAAAAGTCAGACTCAGTACTGAGTGCCTATAATCACAGTGCTTCGGGTACAAAAATGGGGGGGCCCATAGGGTTCACTGGGCAGATAGTCTGGTCAGTCATAGAGCTCCAAGTCCAGTCACAGACCCTGTCTCCAAAAGCAGAAGAGGAAGATATGTGACATCTGAAGACCTCAGGCCTTCATAGAAATGTACACAGGTGTGTATCACCTGCACACACACACACACACGATTAGGATGGCACCATTAGGTCCTGTTTCAGTCTGGATCATTACATGGCAACCTGCATTCTGCCCAGACAAAGAGACCTTGGCATCTATCTTCCTGACATCAGCTGTGGAAGGAAGAAAAGAAAGACACAGACAGGGAGCAGCTGCTTCTACTCCAGCTACCCTCTCTGCCACCTGTCCAAGCCGGCTCTCATCCCAAAGCCTTGGGCATAAAAATCTTCCCTCCTCAAGAAGCACAAGCAGCCCAAAGCCCAGCAAGGAGGCTGGCAAAGACTGCCTCTCTCTTCATAACACTGCAGCGTTTAAACCATCCCCATACACGGGGCTCCAACTCCCGGTCCTCCCCATTTCTCTGACATTTCCTTCTTTGGGCCACTTTGATTCTCTGATTCCCTTTATGGTGATGACTCCTCCTTATAGTCAGTATTGGGGTCAGTTCTAGACCCCTCCTCACACCCCACTGGACCGTCACTATCTGACCTTCCAGGTCTTAAGGTCTATGTTCAGCTCATCACCACCCATGTCTCTTGTTTCTTCAACTGAAAAACAAAACAAAACAAAGCCAAAAACCTCGGTTCTATGTGATGTGTTTAGGACCAGAACCCCTTGGAACTATACTCAGCCCCCAAACTCAACCTTGATAGTATTTTCTTTTCATTCCTTCACTGACCAATAAACATTTCGGCAGCCCTGAGTAGGCATCAGGGACATAACAGAAAAATTTTACACCTGTCCAGACTGCTCTGAGGAAACATATGAGTTGTCAGTTTTACAGACTGATGGTTTGGCAATCAGCAGGGCAGGCCCCTCATAGGACTGGGGGATTCTATCTTTAATTGACTCACTTAGTCTCCCTGTGAATATGATTTAAAAACCCCCAACGCCAAATGTGTGCCTATCAGGTACATGAAAGGCAAATTGAGATAAACAGAAATTAGAAAGTCAGGCATTGTGCAGGGCAGATGGCCTTCTGGAAGCATGAAGGAAACTCCTCAGACAGATTTCATGGGCAACCAAGGCAGGCCGAAGAGCCCTTTCTTTCCAAAGGCCCTGTGTGCTCTATGTCTGCAGGTTTCCAGGGCCCACTGGTACCACAGAAACCCTGTGCTGACCAGAACAGCTGGGCTCTCAGGACCCCCAGTCCTCACCTGCCTGGTGTTTCCTCAATAGCTCACAGGCTGCCCATCCCACAAACCAGATCCTTCTGCACAAGATACCCAGACTTCAATTGTGCCCTGCCATTGCTAGTGTTGATGACATGGTTTAAACAGACCCTCACGCTCTGCCTGGGCTCCTCTTAGACCCCAAGACCCATGCTCAGTCCTCTCTTCTTGTCTGTTCTTCTGGTTACAAGCCCAGTACTGAATGAGACCAATGGTCTCCTCCACAGATGGGTCTCACATAATACAGGCTTCCATGTTAATTTTTGGATATTAATGTTTATGAGTTTCAGAGCCCATGGATGGAGGAAGACAATCCAAAGTAGGTTGTCATCAGTAGGAAAAGCCTAGGTGGTAGAGTCATTATTCCAAAGGTAGCTTGACATTTTCGTCTTTTTTATTCCTAGAAGACTACATGGATGAATTGAAACTATGGGATGGTCACAAGGGGCATGAAGCAGAGGAGTGGACCTTTAGGGGACCCAACCTACCCCACCATGCACATGCATACTGGTTTTCACTCTTACACAACACAGAGCACGGCACTTTCTAATACACAAGACAGCAGCGCTTACTAGGGTTCTTCTTGAGATCACCCACAGGTAGACTCTTAATAAAGGATGTCTGTGGTTTGTATACATTTTGTGCTTGCTTTAGGCTATGGGTTGAATGTGGTGGTCAGTACCTGCGGGCACCTTTCTCGAGTCTTCTTCTATAAGGACGCCGCTGGCACTCACTGGGCTATTCATATTTTCTAAAGTAGGAATGAACCCAGGAGAAACAAAGGAGGAAATCAAGGTAATCTGGAGACTGGAGTCATACCAGATGGCCAGAGTCAGAAGTGACCAATACAGTCAAGTCCACAAAGAAAGTGCATGCTCATGGGTGTACGCACGCACGTACACACAGGCATGCATGCATGCACACACACACACATACACAAACATACACATGCGTGCATGCACACATACCCACATACACACACACGCACATCCAAAGCCTGGGAAACATTCCATTTTGAATGCTTATTAAGATCCAGACGCTTGGAATTTTGCAGATGTCAAAACAGACTGGAAGGGCCAAAGAACAAAGTGATTCGTATTTGGTTCTTCTTTAATGGAAAACATGTGTTCAGCGGGCTCTGCAAGGGGGGAAAATGTGTTCCCAATTTCAAACCATCACCTTAGTGCTGATAAACATGGGCTGGTGGCCAAGGGAGGAGTGCCAGCATTTGTTTGTTTGTTTGTTGACTCCCGGATGCAGCTACATAAAGACTGAAACCTACAGAAAGCCCTGCCTTCCAGAAGACAGGAAGCAAGTATTTAGCATCCATATCTCAAAGGCAAGCAGACCTCCACCTCCCACTCCGGAGGAGCTGAAGCTGGCTAAGGAATTCCTCCCAGCCAGAGAAATCCCTTATCTCACCCTCTTCAAGGTGCCATCACCAGAGCAACTCAAAGAAACACGCCTTGTGCCTGAAAGAGATGCCAGACACTACCACCTCTTACTTGCTTGTCTCAGGAGAAGTTTTATTATCAAAGGTCCCAATCAAAAACCATACGTCAGGATATCAGAATGTGTCATAGGTGCTGTCTCGGTTTCATTACTGTCGCTGAGATACAGATATCTTGACAAAGATCAACATAGATGGGAAAGTCATTTACTTGAGCTCACGGTCCCTGGTTACAGTCTATCACTGCAAGGAAGTCAGGGTGACAGAGCTTAAAGTAGCTGGTCACAGGACATCCACAGTAAGAGCAGAGATGAATGAAATGCATGCATGCTTGCTCGCTTGTGCTCAGCTCGACTTCTCCACTCTTACATAGTCCAGGCCTCCCTGCCTAGGCACCCGTGCTGCCCACAGTGGGCTGGGTCTTCCTGTAGCTACGAAGACAATCCCACACAGACATGCCCACAAGTCCAGCCCAAGGTAGGCAACTCCTCATTGAGATTCCCTACTCAGGTGGTTCTGTGTTGTGTCAAGTGGGTAACTACAGCCAACCATCATATGGGGCTCATCACCTTAGATATACATAATAGATCCGTTCGTGAAGAGAAGGAACTGGGAAAGATCCAGAACCTGGGTGCTGGGGAAACCCTATTTCCTTGTTCTCAGGATTCTGTGAGAAGTCTCCCAAGCTCTCTCCATGTCTTATAAGATAGGGATTCATTTCTCTAACCAGCAGGAGGGCAACAATAGAGCTAATACGTTACAGAAGCATGGCATGGCCATCACTAAAGCTTATAGTCTGATTCCTATCTGAAACCTGGAACCTGCTTCTAGACCGGTGTGGGTCCAGGGGTGAACAGGATTACGCTCTGGGGACCATGCTGGTTAGTTTTCTCAACTTGTCACCATCTGGAATCAGCTGGAAAGAACTCCTCAGTGAAGGATTATCCAGACCAGGTTGGCCTGTGGGAATGTGTGTGTGTGTGTGTGTGGGGGGGGGGGGGTGATTACATTGATTGATATAGGAAGACCCAGGCAAAAATGAGCAGCGTTGTTCCCCAGGTTTGGGTCCTGGACTGTATAAAAGAGAAAGAGAGCTGAGAGTTGGTTCTCGTTCTCTCTCTCTCTCTCTCTCTCTCTCTCTCTCTGCCCCTCTCTCTCTCTCTCTCTCTCTCTCTCTCTGCCCTTGACTGTGGGTGCAATGTGACCAGCTCCCTCAAGCTCCCATGGCTGTGGCACCCCACCTATGACAACTGTACCCTGGAATCGTGAGCAGGAATAAACCATTTACACCATGTCTTCCCCAAATTGTTTGTGGCTGGGGTATGTTATCATAGCAACTGGACAGGAACCTGAGGCAGGTACTCTCAGTGACGGTGCTAGGAGACCCAGATGAGCAGTGGGAAGACACAGAGTATGCAGTTAAGTTTGGTGACCTGGGCTGCCCATGGATTCCCACTTACAGTTTCGTCTTTCCCAGCTTCCCGCAGAGCATCCAGGCAGCTAACCTCTCCCACAGCCACTGGCTCAAAAGCCATTTTCTCCACCCAGCTGATGGCGGCAGCTATGGCGTCTTCGGTCACAGAGGTAGCACACGCCTGCCATTTCACTGGCTCTCCAGAAACCCTGAAAGGAATCATGGGTAGCAGTCACCAGGCCGTGATTAACACTACCACGGAAGTGTCGGCCTTTGGTTATCAACCAAAAGTTACCTCAGTGAGAAAGAAAACCAAACTGCCAGGCCCCTGAAGGTTAGCGTGAAAATGCATGAGCCAGTTCAGGCAATTCCGTCTTGTTCAGGAAAGTGTACTGAGTGTAATGTGCGATTTCAAAGCGCTATGACCTCCCTCGGGCATAAGGACCAGGAGACCCGACTGGAGTGACACGGGAGCAAACAAAAAGGTGCAAGTGCTTTCAAGAGACTAAGAGAGTGGCCGAGGAGGTGGCCAGTCAGTAAGATGCCTGTTGGGTAGGCATAAGAACCAAAGTTTGCTTCTTTAGCACCCACATCAAACACTGCAATCCCAAAAGTGGAGAGGCAGAGACAGGAGGATCCCCGGGGCTCGCTGACCATACAGTCTAGCCAACCCGTGAGCTCCAGCTTCCATGGAAGACGTCTCAAACAGGGGAAAGAAATACAGTGAAGAGTGACTGAAAAAGGCAGCTCTAGCCTCCACACGTCTGCACACACATGCATGCACACAAGGTAGCGGCACATCCACACACCAACACTAGGAGAAAATAGTTTCATAATCAGGAAGGATTATGAAACTATCTTCTCTCAATCGCAAACTCATAGCAACTTACAGTATTACGGTTTACAAGTTGGTAGCGACTTGTTGTTAGACTTAAAGTCTATTCCCAGTGGCATTGTTCTCATGATCCTGGCAGTCTTACCAGCTCTGCTTTCTGCATCAACAATAGTGCAGGCTTTAAAATCCTGAGAACATTTGTTTAAACCGTTTATTTAGGGCTTAGAAATGACTGAAGGGCATCCTCACTTCAGTAAGAGGAACCATTTGAATTTCTCTGTGTTTATAACGTTAAGTAAATTGACTTGACTGTTGCCAATGCCCCATCGTCACAGGGAGTGCTGCCTCATACCTGTGTTCCCTTGCTGGGGCTCCTCTGGGTTGAGAGGTCTGACTGAGTGGCACATACACCATGGTAAAGAGTCTGAGAAAGGAAAGGTTTCGTGCACATCAAAACTCCTTAACACGTCTGGGTCAAAAGTCAAGCCCCACCCACAAAGGTGTCCTCTATTTAGATAACAATAGAGAACTCAGTTAGGCACGTTTCCCTCCGCCCACTCATCCAGATGTTTCTTGTCAAGGAGATGCAGCCACTGATGTGGCTGAGGAGTTAGCACTGCCACCCACATTCCTGTGGCTCCAAGAATCCATAAATAATCAATCATGAAAACTCTAAAATAAGTGAAATTCTAGAAAGGCAACCACCTGTTCCAATGAAAGGGGTTTAACTCATAAGAGAGGTCAATGTGTGTCACAGATTCAGTCTGGAAAAGAGAGCCAAAGTTGTGGCCTTTAATCATGTTATCCAACCTAAAATGGGACTCACACCTACAGAACATACACACATATACGCATACATAATATGAATATGTAATTCATATTCTCATATTTTGACCTCCCAGTGGACTGAAGAAAAGCAAGCTTCTAAATCTCTCTCCACATGAAACCTAAGGTGCCCTGAGAAAAGCAGATAGAAGTTCCCTAGGATTCATTATTCATCATGGGTTTTCTGCTGAAATTGTATATTCTGCAGAATTATGATAATCCCCCTCCCTTGTCATCAGGCTAACTCTGTTAGCACTGCTCCTTAACTCTGAATACATGCGAGTTGGTATGAAGTTTCACGGAGACCACTGTTTCCCCTGGGAACTCACCAGATGATGTTGAACTTGGTGATGAGAGCCACCTGCTCCTGGAGGACCATTGTCAGCGCATCCTGGCACAGATTGAGCTCCTCCGTCAAAATGTCACTGAAATCCAGTACTATGGTGATGCTCTGTTCCAAGATGACACCAAAAATCTGCCGGCTCCTGCTGGTAAGCCAGTCCATCCGCTGCTTATAGCTCTCCACGGCCTGTGTTAAATGCTCCACAAACCGGTGGATCAGCTCTGACTTCGCTGTCAGCTGAAGGAAAACGCGAATGAAAACAATCAAAAACAACGCGGACAGTAGCCAAAGAAACAGAACCGCAATCACGGTAATGCAGCTGGAGCCATGCGTCTAGAAGGATTCTGTAGGTGGCCTTCAAACCCCACAGGACCCAGGAAGATTCCAGTCTCTCGGAAAGATAACGTGATCTCTTCAAACTGTAGTTGGGGGGGGGGGGGGGCGGGCGGAGAAGAGCTTTCAGGGGTTTTATCTTTATAATATATATATATATAGGACACCAGAAAACGGCCAGAGGCACTTTGAAAACTGAGTAGAAGAAAGAAAAATCAGCCAAGACAGATTTTTTTTTTAAAGTCTCACTAAGAAATTTTTTCTGTGTAAGACACTGCAAACTATTTCTGCAAGCATCTCCAATTCCTTGTAAAAACAGCAGCATCTCGGTTACTCATTCTAAAGATTGTAACTTGTCGCTCTGTCCTCTCCCTCCCACACCAACCTCGCCTGGACCTGGCTCACCCAGTTACAGCCGCCACTGATACCTTCGGGATGCCCCCAAAGGAGACAGAGACTAGCCGGCAACTTCCTGTGTGTACACACCTCCTTCAAGAAGGCCTGGCAATCTGCAGGGCCTTTTAGAGAGCAGAGGCAGACCTGTGCTATGAGAAACCAAAGTTTACAAGATCTGGTAAAGTCTTTTCCGTACCCAGTCTGCATCTCTCTAAGTCGCCCATTGAGCTCGCGTCTCAAGGGCCAGCACCATTTTTCTGCCGCAACTCGATCTAGAGACTTTGCGCATACTCAACAAGTGCTCTTCCACTGAGCCACGCCCCCAGCCCCCTGAGTCTCCTTGCCTGTTTCAAGACCTCATCAGTTTCCGGAACCCACGTTGTGAGACCGTGTTGTGTAATATTTCCTCCACTGTGGAGGAAACTTGATAACCGAGCTGTAGGGACGCAGCTTTGCTCATCACCCGTGCTTGGTACATTGGGCTTTTCCCCCCATGATGCGGTTGCCATTGAGACCCTCACGCTCCTTTGAGTAACCCCTACAAATCCACTGGTTCACTAAGCTAGACGAAGATGGAACCCTTTCTTTGATCTGTAATGGGTACCCTATCTGAGATTAAACATGTTTGTTCGCGTCTTTTAAGAAAAGTCACAGCACAGAGAGATCTCAGGGGTTGTGGCGGTGGATTTATGTGGACGAAGACATCTGTTCTACTGTTCTGTGGTGATTTTAGTGTGGGCCAGTTAAAAACGGCTCTAGTAGGCCAAACTCAGAAGAGCAATTTTAAAATACTAAATACAGTCAGCCCTCCCTATCCATTGGGTCAATATTCTCAGATTCAAGCAACCTAGGGTGGAAAATATTTTTAAAAATGAACTGCATGGATGCTGACAATGAACAACATCTGTAATTAGCCAAAATCCAAGCAGTTTAGTACTCATGTGAGGGAATTTCTTGATTGGACCATTTAAGACCGGAAAATCCGTCCTAAATCTGGGCCACACCTTCTGGTAACCGCCCACATGAGAGCACCCTGAAGAGAGGCGTTTTTTGCCTACTGGCCACTCACGCTCAACTGCGAGTTCATCTAGCCTGTCGCTGAGGCGCTCCTTTGCTGGGGTCACAACCTACTTCTTCAGGATCCCAATGTAGACTAAAGACCAGCAGCTCCTAGGAATCCTCTGGGACTCCAGCACCTGACAGGGACTGCTGAGACATCTCGTCTCACGGACGAAACAACTACAACCTCTTAGCCTTTCCATCTGGAGGTGGTCATTGTTGACAAGATGAACCTCAGTCTGTGAGCCACTGTAATAAGTCCCCTTTTAATAGATAGGTTCTTTCTATGATCCTATTTCTTCAGACAGTCGTGACTAACCCGGGGGTCCCGGAAGGGTCTCTGTGGACTCCAAGGGATGACTGTATTAGGGCACAACAGTCCTGATGACGCACAGATGTCCCTTGACATTTGTGAACATCTTCTTCTGTACAAGACCATGAACTCCAGTTGTGGGTCCTGGTGTGATATGTGTGGACTCAGCTCCACCTGCCAACACTGTCTCTAGTCCTGTGTCGGGTAACTGCAGAGAATACTGTCATAGTGTCTCTTCTTCACTCTCCTTTTCAAAGTAAGATGAAGAGCTGGTAAGTAATCAAGAGCTGATCATCCATTTCTGATCAAGAGCTTCCTGCTCTTGGCCTTTCTTACAGGTGCAAGATGGAATCTCAGAGTTATTTGGATTTGCATTTCTCTGATGACTAAGGATGTTAAACATTTCTTTAAGTGTCTTTCAGCCATTTTAGATTCCTCTGTTGAGAGTTCCCTGTTTAGGTCTGTACTCCATTTTTTATTGGATTATTTCTTCTTTTGTGACCAATTTCTTGAGTTCATTGGAGATCAGACTTCTGTCTGATGTGGGGTTCCCCTGCTGCTTAACCACAACTTCATCATTCTGCCCATGTCCAAAGAAAACCAGAAGCCAGAATCTCCTTAACCCCTGGGATTTTTATTTTGTTTGTTTGTGTGTGTGTGTGTTTGTTTTGTTTTTTCAAGACAGCATTTCTATGTATAGCCTTGGCTATCCTAGGACTTGCTCTGTAGACCAGGCTGATCTTGAACTCAGAGATCCACCTGCCTCTGCCTCCTTAGTTCTAGGATTAAAGGTGTGCGCCACCACTGCCTGGAAACTCTCCCCACCCCCCCGCAGGGATCTTATGTGACTCAGGCCTCTTTCCATGAGACCTGATCAATGAGAGAACTCTGACTTACATTGTACAGCCTGCCATCTTCTGTTGTGTAGAACTGTGGGAAGAGGCCATCAGCATACCGAGAAGTCACGAGTCTCCTCAAAGAAGTCACATAATCTGTATTTTTAGAAAGTCAAGGCGATAAATCAGCAAAGCTTCTCGTGTTGACTTTCGAAATTTTTCTCAGTAATTTTTAATTTTGTTATTCTGTCCCAAGTCATAAAGTCTTTGCAAGAACTAGGACCAATATAAGTGTTGAATCTTTGAATTCATGAATGAGTAGGGAGGAAGAATGGGCTCCACTTTGTGGTTCTTTTGTTGTGGGGTATTCACCAGAGGAGACTGCTCAGGCATGGGTTTAAGCCAATAGAAAGTCTTTATTGCCCTGCCCGCAGCTACACTAGGTGCCCAGGATCCCAGAATAGCCATGAGCCTTTCTCAGGATGGGCTTTTAAACATGATAATCATGTCCTAGGTTGACATACCTCAGTTAGCAAGAACAGTTGGCCAGAAGCAGAGCCATAGAAGCCAAAAACCAAGGCTAGTACATTTAGAGACTTTCCCAGAACTATATGGACTTTGATGGAGTAGATCCTTGTTTTTATTTTTGGCAGGTGGGGCTGTCTACACTCTGAGTTTTACAGCCCAAATGACATTTCCACTATGATGTCCATTTAAGATCTTGGGAACCTATTAATGTTTGGGGCCCTGTTACATTTTTATCTAGAACAATTAAGGCCGAGTTCAAAATCACAACATAAAAATTGTGCTTAATGCCTGAAATTTTACTGAAGGTTTGGACTTAATTTACAAAACTTGAAAAAAAAATCACCAGGCGTGGGTAACTCATTCTTTTAATTCTAACACTTGGGAGTTGGAAGTAGGAGAATGAGAACTTCAAAGCCAACCTGGCATAAATACATATTAGCCTGTGTCAATAAACCAAAAGTGGGGGCATACACATGCACACCTGTAAGCACACAGGAGCGTGTACACTACACACACACACCACAATACACACACATACAAATGAACATTTCAAAATGAAAGGTTGTTTCTTCGATTGGCCAAAAATAATGAGTAAATGTAAAACTTCAACTTAGGTACTAACTACTGCTCGAGTCTTGATTCATGACTTAGTGAAATGAAGTGAGCAAGTCATTGATCCAGGAGAGCCAAACATGGTGTCAGAACCAGAGCATCTGGCCGAGGCTTGAGAGATGTAGGTCTATGGAAGGCTCAGTAGCTGAACGGAATGCACACTGAGGTCTGTGTCAAATAACTACTGGATTATTTGCTCAGCTGTGCAAACACCTAGCTGCATGCACTAACTGGCACCCACTGTGTGTCAGGAGCCGTGCACACTGGATGGGAGTATGGTGTTGCCTAAAATGCCTTTCTAAACACTTCACAAAATTGCCAGTAGACCACAGAGCCTCTCAGGACGGACTATGATGGTGGAGGAAGATGAGGCAAGGCTTCTCAGAGACATCTTTATAATAATGATGATGTGGCTAAAGTTGTTGATGTTCAACCCCAGAGATGGCGTTCTTGGCTCTAGTACTACCCTTACCCTGACTCTAGGGAGTCCCTATCTCTGCCTCCTCATCACTAGGATTGCAGATGTGTGATGCTACACTGGCTTTTTATGTGGGTGCTGAGGATCCAAACCCAGGAATGCCCAGCTCTGAAGAGGGAGGAAAAACCCATTTTAGAAAGGAAGAAAGAATCTGAGCCTTGGGCTTGCTTGCACCTGGAGGAGCCATTGCTGGAGGCTCTGTTCTGCCTACACCAGAAGGAGCATTTAATAGAGCCACAGCCCTCAACTACACCAAAGGGAGGAAGAGGGACCATCTGGAGACAGGCTCCACCTATACCGACTGGAAGAAGAGATGGATAGACAACAAGGTAAGAATACACTCAACAACATAAAGTGCAATACAGCACCCCCGGAAACCAGTGGTTCTACAACAGCAAAGCCTGAATGACCATCCCAACACAGATAAAGTGGAAGAAAACAGCAAGTTAAAAATAACTTCATGAAGATGATTTCCTTAAAGAGGAAATGAAAAATTCCCTTAAAGAAGTGGTGGGAAAGACAAACAAAAAATTGGAAGAAATCAACAAATCCCTTAAAGAAAACCAAGAAAAAGGAATCAAACAGATGAAGGAAATGATTCAAGACTTGAAAACTGAAATAGAGGCAATAAAGAAAACACAAACTGAGAGAAATCTGGAAATGGAAAATTTGGGTAAATGATCAGGAACCACAAATGCAAGCATAAACAACAGAATACAAAAGATGGAAGAGAGAATCTCAGGTGTTGAAGATATGATAGAGGAAATAGACTCATTCATTGGTCAAAGAAAATGTTAAATCCAAACAAATGCTTAAGACAAAATGTCCAGGAAATCTGGGATGCCATGAAAAGACCAAACCTATGAAAAATAAGGATAGAAGAAGGAAAAGAAGCCCAAATCAAAGACACAGAAAATATATTCAACAAAATCATACAGAAAAATTTTCCCAACCTAAAGAAGAACGTGCCTATGAAAGTACAAGAAGCTTACAGAACATCAAATAGACTGGACCAAAAAAAAGTTCCCTCGCCACATAATAATCAAAACACCAAATAAACATACAGAATAAAAATATTAAGAGCTGAAAAGGAAAAAGATCAAGTAACATATAAAGACAGACCTATCAGAATTATACTTGACTTTCTCAACACTGAAAGCCAGAAGGTCCTGGACAGGCATTGGGCAGACACTGAGAGACCATTGATGCCAGTCCAGACTACAATACCCAGCAAAACTCAATCACCATAGACAGAGAAAACAAGATATTCCATGACAAAACAGATTTAAACAATACCTATCCACAAATCCAGCTGTACAGAAAAGTACTAGAAGGGAAACTCCAACCCAAGTAAGTCAGCTACATCCACCAAAACACAGGCAATTGATGACTCACAGAAGCAAATCTCAAAGGGAAAGACCCATACAATACCAGCAACAACAACAAAAACAAAAATAATAGGAACTAGCAATCAGTAGTCATTAATATCCCTTAATATAAATGGACTCAACTCACCTATAAAAACATACAGGCTAACAGATTGGACACTAAAACAGAATCCATCCTTCTGCTGCATACAAGAAACACACCTCAACCTCAAAGACATTGCCTCAAAGTAAAGGATTGGGAAAAAATTTTCCAATCAAATGAAAACAAGAAACAAGCTGGTGTAGCTATCCTAATATCCAACAAAATAGACTTCAAACTGAAATCAATCAAAAGACATAAAGAAAGACATTTTATATTTATCACAGGAAAAGTCCATCAAGAGGAAATCTCAACTGTGAATATCTATGCCCCAAATACAACGGCACCCACATTTATAAAAGAAACATCACTAAAGCTTAAATCACACATTAAGTCCCAAACCCTAATAGTGGTAGACTTCAACACCCCACTCTCAACAATACACAGGTCTGCCAGACAGAAACTCAACAGAGAAATAAGGGAACTAACAGACGTTGTGACTCAAATGGACTAATCTATAGAACATTCTACCCAAACAAAAAGAATATCCCTTCTACTTAGCACCTCACGGAACCTTTCAAAAATTAAACACATACTCGGGTAACAAAGAAAACCTCAACAGATAAAAAAAATGGAATAAACCCATGTATCTTATTGGATCACCATGGCATAAAGTTAGAATTCAACACCAACACTAGTTTCAGAAAGACCACAAACACATAGAAATTGAGCAATGCTCAACTGAATCACCATTGGGTCAAGGAAAGAATAAAGAAAGAAATTAAGGACTACCTAAAACTGAATGAAAATGACCACACAACATACCAAACTTGTAGGACACAATGAAAGTAGTGTTATGAGGAAAGTTCATAGCAATAAATGCCTACATAAAGAAGCTGGAAAAATTCCACACTTGTGAATTAACAGAACACATGAAAGCTCTAGAATAAAAGGAAGCAAACTCACCCAGAAGGAGTAAATGACAGGAAATAATAAAATTAAGGGCTGAAATCAATAAAAATAGAAACAAAAGGGCTAGAGAGATGGCTCAGAGGTTAAGAGTGCTGACTGCTCTTCCAGAGGTCCTGAGTTCAATTCCCAGCAACCACATGGTGGCTCACAGCCATCTGTAGTGAGATCTGGTGTCCTCTTCTGGCCAACAAGCATACAGACAGACAGAACACTGCATACATAATAAATAAATAAATCTTAAAAAAATAGAAACAAAGAAAACAATACAAAGAATCAATGAAACAAAGAGTTGGTTCTTCGAGGAAATCAAGAAGATTGACAAACCTTTATCAAAACTAACCAAAAGGCAGAGAGAGAATATTCAAATTAACAAAATCAGAAATGAAAGGGAGCATAACAATAGACAATGAGGAAATCCAGAGAAGAATCAGGTCATACTTCAAAAACCTGTACTCCACAAAATTGGAAAATTTAAAGGAAATGTTCAATTTTCGGAATAAGTACCACATACCATATTCCTTCAGAATATCCTGCTTCACAGAAAAAGCCTATTGGATTTGCTAGGCCTGTAGGCTGAAGATAGATGCCCAATGTTGCAGAGGAACTTTGGGTCACTGTCCAGGTAGCCAGCTGTTTCTGTCATCTCTCACATTTTTGGAAGTCACTTCTCACACTTCCTGCTTACTAAATTGTTTTCTTCTTGGGTCTCTGAGGGAGTTGAAGACTAGATAGTTATAGTTTTCCTTGTTTACCAGCTGCAGGAAGCAAGTTATAGTAGAAAGTAAGCTAGGTACAAGACTTTGGACTCATCAAGGTAAGATAGATATATTTTCTCTGGATTTATCAAATGCAAATGGACTAGACATTGTTGATGTATTTATTGCCTGTATATACCCTATATAGTTATTGTACTTATTATATATAGTTTTCTTATATTAGTTGTAGCCTTCTTTTTTATTTTAGACAAAAAGGGAAAATGTAGTGATATTTTATTGTATTTTAATAAATAAGGCTTGCCAGAAGATCAGAGAGTAAAACAGCCCCACTGGTCAGCCTTATAGACCAGGCAGTGGTGACATACACCTTTAATCCCAGTAGCCACACTAGTTTGCCATAGAAACTGGATGGTAGTAGTGCACACCTTTAATCCCTACACTAGAGAGGAATATAAAATGGAAGGAGACAGCTCTGAGACACAGTCTCATTCTGAGATTCCTGAAGGCAGGATCACCATTTCATACTGAGGTAAAGAGCCAGTGGCTCGCTGTTTGACTTTTCTGACCTCCAGGTTGAACCTCAATATCTGTCTCTGGGTTTTTATTGATCGTGTTACACCTACTAATTGGAATTATCCTAAGGGCATGCCCTTCACGCATCATGTTACAGATGTGTTGGAGAAGGTACTTCTTGTGCAGTAGGCTATCCCTCACACTGACACTCAGGAGCCCTGTTTCCCAGGCCCCATGTTTCAGTATCCAAATGCAGTATCCAAAAAAAATGCAAATGAAAATACTCTCACACACTTCATGCTACCTAGGGGTGGCGAGTGGATATTACTGAGAGATAAGAACTGACATGACAACGAGAACATTTAGAAATATATGCCTCCAGGCTGGTGAGATGGATCAGCAGTGACCATGTTTGTTCTCCACCGTGACAACCTGAGTTGGATCCCCAGAACCCAACTTGGGAAAAAGAGAAAGCCAAGACCCACAAGTGTCCTCTGACCGCCATGTATGCACACTCATCACCTCCCAGGGACATATGCTCACAATGAATAAATCAATAAATTCATATTTTAAAGCTAAAAATTAAAAAAAAATAAAAACCAGCCAGGCAGTGGTGGTGCCCTAGTCTACAAGAGGTAGTTCCAGAACAGGCTCCAAAGCTACAGAGAAACTCTGTCTCAAAAAACAAAAAATAAAGTAAAATAAAAACCATAAGCCATTAGGCCCCCTAAGGAAAAATGCACTTTCTTCCTAAGATAGCACACAGCTCCTGTCTTAATCAATAAAGCAATTACTTCAATCAATCTCAAAGGGGATTGCGAATCCCAGAGGATAATCAAGACATCTGCTGTGGAGTGAGTAAAAAAAAAACAATTTCTACCTTTTCATTACAAAGAATTAAATTGGGCCTGAGACTATGACTCTGTTGGTAAAGTACTTGCCAAACAAACACGAGGGCCTGTGATAGAGGAGGGTCATCTTTCTATCTGTTGTTTCATTGGTTAAGTAATAAAGAAACTGCTTGGCCTCTGATAGGACAGAAAATTAGGTAGGCAGAGTAGACAAAACAGAATGCTGGGAGAAAGAAGCTGAGTCAGGGCAGTGGCCATGATTCTCCCACCGGACACAGACGCAGGTTAAGATCGTCCCTGGTAAGACACCTCGTGGTGTTACAGGGATATTAGAAATGGGTTAGATCAATATGTAAGAGCTAGCCAATAAGAGGCTGGAACTAATGGGCCAGGCAGTGTTTA
Source organism: Microtus oregoni (assembly GCF_018167655.1). Taxonomy (NCBI): domain Eukaryota; kingdom Metazoa; phylum Chordata; class Mammalia; order Rodentia; family Cricetidae; genus Microtus; species Microtus oregoni. The sequence continues at coordinate 21,894,601 of NW_024543066.1, forward strand.
AAAGAATACAGTTTCTGTGTAATTATTTCGGGTAAAGCTAGCCGGGTAGTGGGACGCAGCCCCGCCGTTCCTCCTGCAACAGGCCTGAGTTCTAATCTTCAGCACTGGGCAAGGCATGGGGCACACTGGTGCACACCTTTAATCCCAGCACTGGGGAGGCAGAGACAGCTGGTTCTGCAGAGCTCACAAGCCACAAGCTTACCCAAATACAGGAGCTCCAGGTTCAATGAGAGCTCCTGTCTTAAAAAAATAAAGGAGAGGTCTGGAGAGATGGCTCAGCAGGTAAAGGCACTTGCCACCAAACCTGGAGACCTGAGCTCAATCTCCAGAACCCACATGATGAAAGGAGAGAACTCACCCCCATGGCTTCTCTTCTTACTGCCACACCCCACCACCTTGCTCAATAAATAATATATTTTTTGAGACAGGACCTTGGTGTGGGAGGTCCTTCTGTCTATGTGTTGCTCTAATTGGTTAATGAATAAAGAACTGCTTTGAGCATATGGCAAGGGTAGAACAGAATTTGGCAGGAAAATCTATGCTCTATGCTGGGAGAAAGAAGGACAGAGTCAGAGTGATGCCATGGAGCCACGTGGAATCAGACATCCCATATTGTAGTCCATCACTGAAGGAAGCCAGGACAGGAACTCAAACAGGGCAGGAACCTGGAGGCAGGAGCTGATGCAGAGGCCCTGGAGGGTTGCTGTTTAATGGTTTGTTCCCCTTGCTTGCTTTGCCTGCTTTCTTATAGAACCCAGGACCACCAGCCTAGAGACAGCATCACCCCCAATGGGCTAGGCCCTCCATCCATCAATCACTAGCTATGAAAATACCTTACAGCCAACTCTCATGGAGGCATTGCCTCAACTGAGGTTTCCTCCTTTCAGATAAATCTAGTTTGGGTCAAGTTGACATGAGACTAGCCAGTGCACCAGTGCTGAGGGTGGGAAAGAGAAGAGACCAAAAGATTGCTGGAAGTTAATGGTTCCCAGGCTAACCAGGAAATCTGTGAACTCCAGGCTCAGTGAGAGACCCTGTGTTGAAGAAATAAGGTGTACAGAAATAGAGGTCAACATCCTCTTCTGGCCTACACACATGTGCATATACACACATACGCACACAACATGCATGCACACATACACATACACACAAATGAAGTGAAGCAGCCCTAATATTGAATCTATGTAGTTCCAGTTGTATTTCTATGTGAAGTACATAGATTGTGGTGGAGCATGTGCAAGCATTTCCCCCTAGCAGGGATGTATAATCCAAGCAAGTGCAGAGGCCTTTGGCTTCTCAGGAGCAGAGGTAGGATCCCTGAAGGCCCTGTGAGTACTGTACCTTCGGACTGTGGGAATCCAATCTGGGACAAGATCTGCTTCAAGCTCAGCTTCTTGCTCTTAAGCCCATGCAGCTGAAGCCATTGCTCAGATGAAATAAGACTGTGCTCGGCCATGCCTGTCTTGCTTGGTTTTGTGCTGTCTCTCCAGCTTCTGCAGCTATTGTTCCGGGACAATAGAGAAAGACGATCCTGATTCCTCCATCTCTAAGCCAAGACCTGGGTCACGAAGGACTTCCTGTAAGGGAAATGGTCAAACTCAGGGCTCCTGAAAACATGGTGGGGTAGTGTAGGAAGCCCTTCTGTGAATGTGTTTCTTTTATTGGTTAATGAATAAAGAATCAGTATTGGCCTGGGACAGGGCAGAGTAGAGCTGGGAGTGGGGGACAACACTAAACTGAATGCTGGGAGAAAGAGACGCCATGTAGCCGCAAGAGGGAAAAGACGCCAGCTGCCAGCTGAAACCTTGCCGGTAGACCACCATCCTCATGGTAAAATATAAAATAATGAAAACAGGTTAATTCTAGATGTAAGAGCTAACTAGCAATATGCTTAAGCTATTGGCCAAGCAGTATGGCAAATAATATAGTTTCTATGTGATTATTTCGGGAGTCTGGAAGGCCAGGAAATGAACAAGAGACCTCCCACAACAGGGTGGAGATCTAACATCAACATCACCACTGACTTACTCTAAAACATAGTATTTACCCATTAAGATTACAGTATAGACGCATACTACCAGGTGGTAGCCATATATATCTACATATATGTGTGCTGTGAAACATCTTGAAAGATTAACGCTAATGTGCAGTTTTTGCCTTTTCCATAGTGTTTCAATTTTTGCATTATTTGAACATTTCTAAAATGGGATTTATTTTTATAATTAGAAAAACACAGGACTCACTCTCCCACTTTGGAAAATAAACACGGTCCCTGGAAGCCATTTTACACATCTGCATGCTAATTATATTCACACATTGACACAGAATATTTTGAACCCAAGGATAAAGAAGATTAAAAACAAACAAAACAAAACCCTGAAGTGGACTAGCCATCTGGGAGGAGAGGGCGGACAACAGCTCAGCCCCACTGGAACTCACAGATCTGCATCCCGAATGCTTTGTTTTCTGGGGCTTCACACTAAAATTGGACTTCATTGCTCTGACTGGCGGAACCAGCTGTTCTGGGATCAACTGGACTCAAAGCAATATGCGCCGTATTAAACTCATCTCAACTGGCCTAAATATAGCTAGTGTACACAAGAGGAAGAGACTGTCCAGACCTTAATATAATCTTAACCTGCTCACCACAACCATAGAGCCTATGACTGGGAGCAAGTGTAACCTTGTAAGGCCAGAGTTCACCGATTGTATCAGTAACTGGGTGGCAGCTAGAAGGTTCTAATTACTATGTAGCCAGCGTTCAGTGTTTAAAAATGGTCTCCCAAGAACATGAAGCCTCTTCAATCACAAATAGATTCTCCTTTCCAATTTCTAAAACTGGATTTCTAGGAACTGGAAAGTTAAGTGTGATTGTTACACATCATGAGGGCGGGAGTTCAGATCTAACCACCCTCGTGACAGGCCCAGGGTGTCCCCCATGCGTACTCACATGTATACTTACAGGCACACGTACACACATGTACGCACATGTGAAAATAAATCTTTAAAACATATATAGAAATAAAAAATAAATGAAGCTTAATTTCTTCAAAGTCTTAGTGTTACGACATGGAAAGTTAGCCAAGTCCAAAAATCAGGTGGCCCCAAGCCAGGAACACTTTGAGAAAAGAAATTGGAAGCATGAATAGTAAACACTGCTCTGACACATACAGTGTAGTATACATTCTCAACAGCCTTATGAGGTGAATGGCTCAGTGGGTAGGAAAATGTTCTGCTCTTCCAGAGGACCTGAGTCAGGTTCCCAGCACTCACACTGGACAGTGCTCAACTGCCTTTAACTTCAGCTCTAAGGGATCTGACGCCCTCTTCTGGCCTCAGTGAGCAGTGTACTCATGTGCAGGAATCCACACTCTGGCACATCTGTATACATGTAATATTTAATCTAAATTCTAAGAAAATCAACCCAAACAACCTTCCAAGACAGATATGACTCTTATTCTCATGTTACTGACGAGGAAACCAAGACAGGGAGATTTGAGAGAACAGCTCACCATCTCACAGCTAGTGGGACAACTGACAAAGGGTCTGGTTTGGGCCCTTTGGCTCTGGAGTCTGTGTTCTGTGACTTGTATTATGATAGGAACAAGCACTTCAGCAGCTTCCATTTGAAATCAGCCTTGAGGCTGAGCCCTTTGTTTTGAGCTCTGCTTCTGAACACAGAAGTTACACGGTGTTAACACCCTGCCTGCAGCTGAGGAATCAGAAGCCTTGAGAATTTCAAGTGCTTTTTCACAGGTTCCACCATAGCCAGGGAGCAACAGGAGTGACATTCAAAGCCATTTCTTAGCCACCTGGTTACCATTAGAAGGAGGTGCATTCTAGTATGACATCCCCCGTCCTCAGGCAGAGAACACTAACCTGATTCTCAAGACACAGGCTCAGCTCTTAAGCCATGAAAGATAACAATTTCATGACAAGGTTTCTGTGAATTTGTGTTATCCTTAGATGGTCACTTCCAACGGTCTCCAAATCCATACGACTGGGGAGACTCTTACCTTATGAGAACAAGGTTACAAGACTCATTTTGGATACGTGACAAGATGACTTAAAGAGCTTCACGGCGCAGGGAAATGTTCAAATCAAAATTCAGTGTGAGCCAGGAGTGGTTTCATGTGTCTGTAATGCCAGCACTCGGAAGACTTGGGCAGGAGGAGTGAGATTTGGGTGCCAGCTGAAATACATAATGAGACCGTGTCTCAAGAACAAAGCAAAAATCAAACAGAAAATTCCTAACAAACTTCAGCATAAGCCTGTCCTGTTACTATAGCAACCGACTCCGCCCCTCTAGAATAACACACCTGCATGACGCGGTAACTGGAGGCTGCTGCCAAGAAGAAATGTGCCAAAGTTTGCATTGTGTGTGTACAAGCACTTAGCATTTTGGAAAGAACTAATGTAAAAATAAAGTATCTAAAAGTTGTTATTCTAGCAACTGTTTTTGTTTCAAGATACACAAAGCACTTTGTGTGTGTGTGTATACATGTTGTATAGTGTGTGTGTATGTACATGATGTACGGTGTGCATGCTCACATGATGTATGGTGTGTGTATGTATATACATGTTGTATAGTGTGTCTGTGTGTACATGATGTATGGTGTGTATATGATGTATGATGTGTGTGTGCATGTGTGTGTGTGTGTGCATGTGTGTGTGTGTGAATGCATATGGAAACCAGAGGCCAAAGTTGGTGTCTTCATAAATCACTCTCCCCTTACTGTTTGAGACAGGGTCTCTCGCTGGGCCCAGAATGCACCAACTGGCTAGACTGGCTAGCCGTGAAACTCCAGGAATCCTCCTATCTCTGCCTCCCAAGGCAATGTGCCTTACCCTCTCTGAGGATTGGATAGGGGTGGAGTGGGAAGGTATGTGGAGGGAATGGGAGGAGGGGAGGGAGTGGGAACTTGGATTAGTATGTATAATGAAAAAAGGTAGTTTGCTCTCTTTTAAAAAAAAATAAATAATTTTTTTAAAAGGGGGGGTCTGCCTTCACTGTACCTCTGAGACTGCTCTGAGCAACTCTTAAAAGTCAAGCTTTTTAAAAATTTTGTGTGTGTGTGTCTGTCACATGTATGAAGATGCCCTTGGAAACTCTGGAGCCAGAATTACAGACTGAGAACCAAAATTGGGTTCTCTGGAAAAACAGTGACTCTTTTTAAGCTTTGAGCCACCTCTCTAGCCCCAAAAGCCTAGTTTTTACTATGAGGCTTCATCCCTGTGGTCTCAGACACAGGTCTGTCCTCTCTAGGCTAAGCGCGAGTTGGATGACTACAGGGACAGACTATATACGAGTTCTTCAGACACATTGTTATGCAACACGCACTACATATAATGCTGAGTTAAATCAATCACTCACAGTAACTGAGAAAATCCTGATTGTCTTCAAACAAGGCAAAACAGGTTCTAGGAAAGTTATGATCAGGAAACAACCACCCTTTTAAACATCAACAGACTCTTTCCTGGGTGTGATTATACTGTTTGTTTAGTATAATTGCTCGGGAGTTTCCTCTGAGGCAGGGAATCCCAAAGGTCAGAATATATCACTCTACAATGTGGGATAATTTGTTACTGGTGGTAGAGTTTTTGTGGGTTTGGTTTTTTTTGGTGTTTTGAGACAGGGTCTAACTATGTGGCTCAGGCCAGCCTTGAATTTATGGTATCCCCTGCCCCAGCCTCCTGAGGACTGGGATTACAAGGATATACTAGTACCTCTGGCTGGCTTCAGTTTTAAAAATTGGAATTGTCTAATGAGCCATAGAGTTCAGAAAAAGCAAGAAGGATTTCCTGAGTGTAGGAAGGAAGTGATAGCCTGGACTGAAACCATGGTCAGTCAAAGCTCCTGGGTAAACAGAAAGATTAAGATGGTCAAAACCTGTAATCTCAACACTCGAGAGTCTGAAGCAGGAGGACTGTGAGCTTTAAATTAGCCTAGGGCTAAACACATACTCCTGCACACATGGTGGCATGGGGATGGTTTGCACAAATCCAAAAGGCTCAACCAAATATAATAAGGGCCCTTCTGTGTCTGCTGCTGGTCTTCTGCCCACAGTGAAAAGCCAAGAGCTACCCCATTGCTGCCCATGCCCTTGACAAGAGTTTAATTTAGACTCTATTAATTTAAGTTAGACCCTTGGTAAACATTATGACCAACAACTCTGAACTTCCTTTATCTTTGCTAGTTTCTGAAAAAAGGAAATCTGGGCTGGGGTGAGGGGAGTTTGTTGTGGGAGTTCTGAACTCTGATTCTTCTGGGAAGAAAGGAAGCTGGGCTAATGTTTCATGGTGCATCCCGGTTACAATTCTTAACAGTCCTCCATCTTTCTGCCCTTAAAAGGCAAAGCTTGGCTAAGATCATCGCCTCGGATAAACGTGGGCAGAATTAAGGAGATTGAAATAGTCTGTCCCACTTGTTGAGAGAACAGGACCAAGAACTGAACATCTAAGAGTCTGAGTGCTTCGATGAGAAGGAAAGAAATGGCGAGCTCCCAAAATGAAAGGAACGACTACATGAAGTTAAACGTCCATGTGAAAAAGAGAAAGCGATGTGTGGGTGATCACCCCAGAAGAATTGAACTGGAAGCAAGCGGAGGCTTTCCCCCAGACTGAAAGTTGCAAACAGCTTTTGCTCAAGATCACATTGGATTTGGGCTGTTAGTTTTGATCATTGCTTCTTAGAAATAAGTTTCTACCGTGCTGATTAGCGTGCTCCACCCTCCGATTACCGTTAGCCTGTGGATTGACATGCATTAACGAGCCTGTTACATCAAGGGACTGAGGTGCTGCTGGGAGTGAGGATGGCGAAAGTCCTTTGTGTAAGAAGGGCTGATACATGTTTGCGAGCCTGACCCTGAAAACCAGCCCAGTTATCAAACTGGGCAGACCTGGCCCTCTGCGCCTTTTCAGCAGAAGCGAGATCCAACTTAGGGACTGCAACCTTGTTTTTCCCTACACACACCGGTTGGAAACCTGAAAGGTTCTGGCCTGGAAGGAAGGTGTCCAACACTTACTAGGTAATCTGTCAGTTGCAAAGCCAGGCGGGTCGCGTTCAGCAGCGTCCCCCCCACCCTCCAGGGCCTCGCTGACCCGAGCAGGTGGGCTCGGCCAGCCCAGCGTCCCACTGCTGGACAAGGCTGTGACTCCCGCTGGCGCTGGCGAAGGGTGCCCGTCCGGGGCGCAGGGTTGCAGGAATCCAATCTCTGTTGACGACCGCATCGCTACGGTTGCCAGGACACCGCCAATTACCGCGAGGCTCAGGATACGGCCCCGCCCACCGCTGAGCCCTGCTAGAGTAAAGAGCTGGGGGCTGCAAGGAAGGTGTGGGACCTTCAGGGACAATCAGGGGCCACAGAACAGAGACGGGCTCTAAGGCTCGTCCTCTATGACTGACCCTGGGAAAGTTGACAGTGGCGAATATTAAGAATTAGGTTAACAAACAAATCAAAGATAGGCAGAAGTACAGACGGAACAGAAGGGAGCCAAGGGAAGAAGATAGGCAGAAGCAGGAGATGCTGACTGCTGAAGATAGTCTATTCCCCCACATTACTTCAGGCAGATCACCCCAGCTTGTGTCTTTCGTTTTGATTTCCCCCTCAGCGTTATAAATAGATATTTTCTTTGTTACGCAGTAGAGGAAAAAAATGTGGAGTTGGAGCAGTTCATTACATGTGCTCAGTTTATGGGGTATGGGGCTAACAGAGATAAAGGGGTGTTCACAGTTTTGCCACATAGCAACTCTGGGTGAAAGAGCTGCCATGGAGGAGGAGGAGGAGGAGGAGGAGAGAGAGAGAGAGAGAGAGAGAGAGAGAGAGAGAGAGAGAGAGAGAGATTGTGAATGAAGAAAGAAAACTCCTGAAAGAAGCTGTGTCTCCCCAGGTTGATTGACAGATTAGATTTTCAGTTCTGTGGAGGCGCTGGAATGTTGCAGGTCTAGAAGTTAGTTGCCTTATCTTGGGTTAGTTTTAGCCCTCGGGGACAGCCATTCCTTGCTACCTGTGTTGGAACTAACGTCTTGTGACTAATAGATCCTTTTAGAATCTATTAATCTAGCAGACGACCAGCCTTCCTTAATCCAAAACCAAGAATGTCAGGTTGCATTTTGAGCCTACAGGAAAGCTTCCTACATCTCACTGTTCCTGCCTCTAATGGATCTGCCAATGTATTTCATATTTGCCTTGATTTGTGACTTTCTTTGTTCTGTAAAACTACAAGAGCTTCATGAAACGGCTTCCACGTTGGAACACGGAATTTTGAGTAAACTAAATCTCTGTTCCCAGGCCATGGCCACTCAAAACGGCCCCAGAATAAACTCTTACTCCCTTTAAGATGAGAGTTGCGGGTTTTGCATATCTACGGGTACTATTGCTGTAGGGACTGTCTTCTCCACTCTCCTTAACGATGCTTTAGCTTTGCCTTACAAACCTACAAATGGCTCAAAATGAGTCGCTATGATTCTTCAAACACTCGCTCAGAAAATTGTGCTTATGGAAATCTGTTAAGAAAAGGTTCCACAAGCAAATACTGCCTTAATGTTTGGATATTAAATTATGCTTTAGATTTTAAAACTGAAGAGCTGGGCAGATCGTTGACATTTTATAAACATACTGTTAATCCTACCAGTTGAGAAAAAGACCACTACCACAATTTAAAGCCAAATTTGAAACAAGCCTTAATTAAAAACTGGCCAGGTGGATGGACTCTGGCCAGGTTCATTTCTGGGTTCCCAGAAAATGGCAACGAGCCACATTTTGCAAAGGCTTGAAAAGGTCACTCCACAGGGTCACCGTATTTTTCATCAGGTTCAACCGGGGCAAGTACACATTCTGATGTATTTCCTGCCCACGTAACTCTCACCCACACATGTTCAAGCATGTCTGGTGTAGTTGGGTCAAAAAAAAAAAACCTGTTAGAGGAACAAAAGCGTGTGGTTTGCTGTCTCCCACAAACAACAGCCTCTAGCGGTTCAGGAACTGTCTGTCCTTGAGCAAGGGGCTAGCCGAACAGAGGCATTTTTTTGTTTCAAGGATCTCTTAGGCATGATAATTAAAACTTAAAACACCACCTTTGCTCTCACAATACATACATACATACATGATTGTTTATTTGTGTGTGTGTGTGTGTGTAATGTGTGTGTAATGTGTGTGTAATGTGTGTGTAATGTGTGTGGTGGTAGACACGTGTATGGAAGTCAGAGGACAAATTTTGAGAATTGGTTCTTTTCTGCCAGTGTATAGTTTTGGGATGGGGCTGAATTCAGGCTGTTGAGTGTGATAGCAAACAGCTTTACCTGCCAAGCCACATTGATGGCTCCATTTCTTGGTTTTTGGGTCAAGGATGTAATAAAAGATAACTAACCTTGGAAATAACTCTGTCTCCCGTAGAGAAGTCTACTGTATCCTTAGGGGTTCAGTTTTTTTCTTCACGTTTTATTGCCTTCGTAATTTAAAAAGTAGTGAAAGGTTTGATTCTAAGTCACAAATCATCCTCCTGTAGAATTATTAGATCCCATACCTTTGGCTACACAAATAACAGCTTCTATTCACCCCACCAAAACCGAAACAAAGTCAAACAACTTACATCAGTCACATTTGCCAATGCCACAATCAGCCTGCTGTCCACACCTTGCAAGGGCTGTGGGGGTGACAAGAGCAGGTAGCCCAGTTTCCTCCCCCAGTAATCTCAACAAGTAGGTCCCCCTTCACCTCCACCCCATGCTCCCCTCCCCCCCAGTTCCTGGGACACTCGCCACAGCCACACAAGTCACTGTGGTAGACTGGGGTCCATTAGAGTCACGTGACTATAACACACATTCTGATGAAAACGGTAGACATTACTTAAATTGTAGAAAGCCAAAGGTGAAAAAGTTCAAGGTCATCTTGTCTAACTGTTTTGATGCTTGCAATCTGGTTGGCTACAGGTGGATTGTGTCCCTTTTGTTTGGAGAATCATTTGGGACAGGATATTCCTTTAACAGTGCCACACCATAGCTCTGAACTTGGACAGATTTGATTTGGACTTACATTTTGACCAATAGCTGGGTGGCCTGCCTTCAACCAGTAACTGACCACTGTCACAGTATACCTGTGACTGTGTGTTCCTGAAGTAATGCAATGCCTAACATGCTGAGTTGACCATCCATAGTCCAGATCACACTTTCAGATCATCCTTCATCCCTACTGCCCCCATCCCAGTCCTCCAAGAGAGACTAACCTTTAGAGGCCTCTCTCTCTGAGCAAAGACGCCTTTACTCAAGCCACCCTCTTAATGTCTGTGGATTGGCACAGCTTAGGAGTAACAACCCATTGGCTCCTGCAGAGAAGTCTTCCCGTGGAAACTCAAGCCTGCCCGCCTGCCCCACCTGCCCAGCCTCAGAGCTCAGCTAGTCAATACCAAACTCTCAGTGACCGCCTTCTGACCGTGACAACCCCTCCATGGTTATTTGACCTTTGAGTTGTTTACTTTTCGGGTTGCACGGCTTTCCTTCTTCTTTACAGCAGTCGGTCCCCGACAGACACTGTTTTTGGACTCATAGCTTTAATTAGAACCCTTGGTAGGGACGGGGGGATGATAAATGAAATGAAGGAGGAAATTCAACTTTACAAACCCAGTGGAAGCAGAAAATTTTAATTTGAGGGAACTGTGCGTATGTATGAGGAAGAATCTGAAAAGAATTAAAATAGAAGCACAAACCTGAAGGGAAGCAGGTTTGGAAGACACAAAGGAACTACATCAAGGGACCAGCCCTGCTGAGTCTTTGCTAGAACTCTTGTGGGGGGGACACCTTGACTTTCAGAGCCGGCCTTGAGAGACTCAGTGGGGTGTGGGAGGGTGGAGTCCAGACATTGGTTCTGTGCCTGTTTCTCCATTTCAGAGTAGATTCCATTCCCAATAAACCCACTGCTATAAATTGAAAAAATCGTAAGTTGGGAATACATTTGATCTACCGAGCTGACCAGAAAACATAGTCAGGCCACCCAGTTCACTGTAGAGTGTTGAATTCATTTTATGCCAGTGGGGTTGGCAGTGAGCTGAGGCTCTCGCTGTCTGTTGTTGTCTGGTACCTGAAGGAAAGCCCAGGAAAAAGGTTCAAATTCCCGGTCCACAGTACTGTTCCTACTCAGTGCACTTGACTTTTGTTGCTTAGGAAAGTTGAAAAATCAAACATCAAGCCATCATAAGTCTGGGGATGCCTGTGCTGTAATGTTGAGTTCAGTATTCATTATTGGGGAAGAAAATAGGTTCCAGGCTCTGGCCAGCTCTTCTCTCAAACACAGCTCATAGGCACCCGCCATCCATCTTTGACAGTTACAGAGTTCATTTCTACTTGAAGGAATTAACATTATGAATAATAGCTATAATTTGTTGATTGGCAAACAGCATTTTAAGTACTTTAAATCCATTAGCTCATTTAATACTGAGAATATGTCCACAGGGTATTGGGGGGACAACATGATCATCCTCATTTTATAGAGACATAAGAAGGGACTGAGACAGAAGAATAAGCACATTTCTCCTCCTTATCATTTTTACTTTTGAGACAGGATCTCAGGCTACCCTCGACCACACCATCTACTTCAAAATAGCCTCAAACTCAAAATCCTCCCGCCTCAGCTTCCAGAGTGCTGGCTACACTTGAGTCTTAAATGACAGGAAACTATTCTGCTTCCTGTTTGCCTTTTGCCACTTCCTTACTAACAACACCTTTGAGATGCCCCGTTGCTTTTACACAGATCTGGAGCAGCTTAGCCATGTCACACAGAGACAGCAGACTAAGAACGGAACAGAATACAACCTGGTAAAGGTTGTTACCTGCAATGAGGTTTTGATTACACTGAAATGATAAGTATGAACAACTTGAGTCTTGTTTGGTCTGGTCAGCCGCTTCCTGTGGTTCTCGAGAGATGATGGACATACACCATGGGACTATACGGCCTTTTCTTCTTAGGAGCCTCTACTCCTAGTGCAAGGTCACCTGGTGACCCTGTGAGGGCACAGGACGTGGGCAAAAGGTTAGAGCTTCTTTCTCAGTCTCCAGTGCTCAAGTCCCCTTATACACCCCTTTCTGAGTCAGAGCTGGGCCGTGCTGCTCGTGCGGGAGCCGGAGAGATGAGAAGAGAGCCTCCCCACCCCAATCTAGGATGAATTAGAATATAACTAATAATAAGAGGAGAATTTCTAAGCTGGGTGAAAAGAAACCTTGTTTTTTGAATTTTTCTTCTAGAATGTTGACATCTGGTGTCTTCCTCAATGGCTCCCTGTCTTAGTCATGGTTGTCACTGATATCATGAAACACCATAACCAAAGCAACTTGGTTTGTTTTTTTTTGGGGGGGGGGTGGTTTACAAGATAGGGTTTCTCTGTAGCTTTGAAACCTGTCCTGGAACTAGCTCTGTAGACCAGGCTGGCCTCCAACTCACAGAGATCTGCCTGCCTCTGCCTCCCAAGTGCTGGGATTAAAGGCGTGCGCCACCACTGCTCAGCCAACCAAAGCAACTTGGAAAGAAAAGGGTTTATTCGACTTAGGCTTCCACATCACAGTTCATTATCAAAGGAAATGAAGACAGGAGTTAAACAGGGCAGGAACCTGGAGGCAGGAGATGATGCAGACAGAGGCCACAGAAGAGTGCATGCTCTCCACGGCCTGCTTTCTCATAGAACCCAGGATCACCAGCTCAGGGGTGGCCCCACCCACAATGGACTGGGCCCTCCCCCATCAATCACCAATTAAGAAAATGCCCTACAGCCCAATCTTATGGAGGCATTTTCTCAGCAGAGGTTCCCTCCTTTCCAATGACTCTAGTTTGTGTCAAGTTGACATAAAACTAGCCCGCACACCCCCACTTTCTTTATTAAGACAAGGCCTCTCAGTGAACCAGGAGCTCACCAGTTCATGTAGTTACACTGGCTCTGACCAGCAAGTCTCTTCCCGCCTCTGTCACTCACACACTAGGATCACAGGCAAAGGCTACCATGCCCGTCTTTTGGGGGAGCCTCATGCTCCCTTGGCAAGTGCTTTACCAACGGTGCCATCTCTCCATGCTCAGATGATTTCTCTTTAAAGGATGGTTTAAAGAGGCAATATCTCATGCTCATTGATAAGCTTTTGGGAGGGAGACACTCTCTGCAGAAAGACCCGGAGGTAGTGGTGCAAGCCTTTAATCCCAGTACTCAGGAGGCAGAGGCAGGCGGATCTCTGGGAGTTCGAGGTCAGCCTGGTCTACAGAGCTAGTTCCAGGACAGGCTCCAAAGCTACAGAGAAACCCTGTCTTGGAAAAAAATAAAAATAAAAAATAAAAAGACCCGTCTTCTTCTCAGTGAGAAGGAGAGTGTCAGCTGTAAGGATAAAATGGCACTAGATGAGAGGCAGCTGTGATCCCTGATTGCTGGAGTAGGCAATCCAGAAACAGACTGCATCAGACACAGTGGATGTAAGTTCCTTTCATGCTCACAGAGAGACCCCCAATCCTAGTCCTCTGAGTCAGCAGTTCTCAGCCTGTGGGTCTTGGCCCCTTTGGGAATCGAACGACCTTTCCACAGGGGCCACCTAAGACCATGGGAAAACATAAATATTTACATTAAGATTCATAACAGTAGCAAAATTACAGTTATGAAGTCGCAATAGAAATAGCCTTATGGTTGGGGGGTCACCACAACATGGGGGGCTGTATTAAAGGGTCACAGCACTAGGAAGGTTGAGAACCACTGGCCTAAGCCATCTGAGAATCCGGGTTCCTTCTTCCTCTACAGCTCCCATCTCTATGAAGGACTTTAAGGAGACAGGAAGCTGGGGAGTGACAGGTGGGAGGGGTTCGTGTTCACAGGGCAGACTTAAAAGAGGCCTTTGTCACTTTCACTTACGAGCCCTTGGCTATGTTCAGTCCCAGTGCTGCTCTCCCAGCCAGGGAGACAGGACTATGAAGTCTATAGGCCTAGGAAGAAGAGAGAAATGTGTGAGTCTGCAGAAGGCCTCGCCCCCACACCATCTCACATGGACTTCCCCGACTTACTCACAGGTCAGCTGAGTACTTGAAACCGAGCGACCTCAGCGCCACCAGCCGAATCTATTAATAGCCAAGTGCAGACAGTGATCTAGTCGAGGGGGCTGTGCGTTACCGTATCAAACATGTTCCCTCTCAAGTGCAGTCAGGCTGGCTAACCTTATGTGATTTAAGTTAGGGAACTGTGAGTGTCCAAAGAGAAAACAGTTCTTATCTGTGAAAGCTCGTGTGGACGAGTTGTAATCAGCAGACGGAGGTTAGCTGCTCTCTAAATACTTTCTTGTGCTACAACAGAACACCTGAGACAGAACAGTGCATGAAGGAGAGGGGGGTGTTAAGCTCACCCCTCTGGAGGCAGGAAGACCCATGGAGGTCAGAGGACAACTTCGCGGATTGGTTCTCACCCGCCACCTTGTTGAGGCCAGGCCTCTCTTTCCTGTCACTACACTAAGAACTCCAGGCAAACCGGCCAAAGAACTTCCAGATTATTCTCCCAGGGGAGTGTTAGAATCAGGAAGTACTCTGCCATGTCAGAATCTGGGGTTTTCCTGTGGGGTCCACAGTGATGCTCAGGCTGTCTGTCAGGCCTATATGTTAGTTTTCAATCCTTGAGCCGTATCCCCAGCCCTGTAAATAATAAACACACACACACACACACAAACACACACAAAGAGATACGTTTTAGGAAAAGGGAAAAGCATTGCTCTCATTCAGATATAAAAGTGAAGACATTCGGGCCGGGCGATGGTGGCGCACGCCTTTAATCCCAGCACTCGGGAGGCAGAGGCAGGCGGATCTCTGTGAGTTCGAGACCAGCCTGGTCTACAGAGCTAGTTCCAGGACAGGCTCCAAAACCACAGAGAAACCCTGTCTCGAAAAACAAAACAAAAAAAAAAAAGTGAAGACATTCGAAGATTTTATTAAAAAGGAGTCAGACAAATGTCAGAAGCCTTTGAAAGAACAAGCAAACGAACAACACAGAGTAATTCGAACTTGCTGTCTCCAGGGCAGCAGTCTTCAGGCTGTGGATATCAGAGGCTAGAAAGTTATGCCAGCATTTTCTGCGCACACCACTGACATCTAAACTTGAACTAGACATGGCCATGCCCTTCCTCTATGGGTCTGAGGCTCTGCGGTCTTTGGCATGCATAGCTCATGTCAACAGCGAACATCCACTCGGGACTGCACTCACTCAGGGCTTTCTCTGCTCCCTACATGACCTGAGTGTGTGGATGGACACAGACTGAATATCCATACAGTGTTCTCTAACACAAGGCTTCTTAAACATTTTCCACCAAGACCCCTTTTCAATCATGCAAGTTTTACACAACTCCTGAGGAACATAAGTATATAAAATAGGCATGCAAATCAAACGCTTACCTATAACACACCATAAAGATTTTTTCTAAATCTTTGTGTGTGTGTGTGTGTGTGTGTGTGTGTGTGTAGCATTTATTAAAGACAAAGGCAAACATGCATACTTAGGAGTTGGACATGTTTACTTTCACAGGAATCTTGGCTGAATATTGGATATTACACGGCATCTTTTTTGTTTGTTTGTTTGACTGGTTTGGTATGGTTTGACTGATACTTATAAGATAGGGAAGTAGGGGCGGTCTCAGATAATCAAGGTTGGCCTTGAATTCCCGATGCCCCTGCCTCCACACCCCAAGTGACAGGATTGCAGGTAAGCACCACCATGCTTGGTTCATAGACCATTTTCAATGGTTTTCATAATTAATCAGTATATATTGTGTATTAATCAATTATATACCCAGCAGTGATAATCATGTCACTTCATCTCAGCGTGTGGCATAAAACAGCAGAAGCATGTTTAGGACCATTTTAGAAATTCTGTACTAAGCCCAGGCCAAACTTCATTTAATGATTTTTTTTTAATGAAATGCAAGTGAGAATCTCAAATAGCAATTTTAACATTAAAATAACAGAATACAATGCCCTCCAAAGGTATTTGATACTTACAAGCTAAGGATTGATGGTAGAAAAATATTAGTCCTTTTTCCCATAATTAAACCATTATCTTTCCATAGAAGCTGAAAACTTTGTATAAACAGTAAAAAAAATTCTGAAATTCATAACACACTTTAGGTTCAAATCTTACATGGTAAGCTGATGTGGACAGTGCCAAGTGTACATGTGTGTTCAAAACCAAGGTTGCAACAAAGCCATATGAAGCAAGGCAGGAAAGCCCTTCCAGAAGCAACTCAGATTGATTTCAGCTTTGATTTCTGTGTTAATTTTTTGGCGATTGCCGTGTGCAGAAACTCTTTACCATTATCACATTTTTTACGGTCACCGTATTCAGCCACTGAAGTCCACATGGGGGCATGAACCATCGGTTTGGAAGCCATGAGCAAGCAGATAATTTCCATGTTTCTCAGCGTACAGTGTCCAGATTTGTATTAATAATCCCCACGGATGAGTCTGACAATAAAGAAAGGTGAACATTGGGATGCAGAGTTTTCTACTAAAGTCTTTAAGGCCACCTTGTCCCTGAAGGCTGGAAGATGGATGAGCTGGATAAAGCATGAAGCTCTGCATGCTACTTTGTTTGCTACTTTCCAACTGAACTGGTTAACAAGCAGACAAACTCTTGAACAAGAGAGGCTAAGCTGGAATTTGCTTTCTTCCCACAATCAGGCTGGTTTCATTTTCCTGAGCAGGAAGAATAGTTACAATTGAGCTGGGTGTGGTGGCACACATCTGAATGGCTGGTTCGATCCTGTGCAGATCTTGTATAGGTCACCACTGTGTCTGTGAGCTCTTGTGTGCAACAGCCGTGTCGTGTCCAGACAATAGCATTTATAACCTTTCCCCCCCACCCTCTGCCTCTTCCATTCTTTCTGCCTCCTCTTCCGTGATGTTCCCTGAGCCTTTGGGGCTGATGTCAATGTCTTGCCTAAGGCTGAGCCAAGGCCCCACCACTAGCTGAGAAGCTATTTGTAACACTGGTAAGTTCCCCCATGCCCCTCAGGTACACATGGGCAGCACTAATTGGACTCAGTTGTTTAAAATAAATGCATAAATAAAAAATTATAACAGGAGAACATGAAGTTGCAAAGAAGATGTAATGAGTGGTCCTGGGGGGAGTTGGAGGTGGGGAGAGGGATGAATCTGACCAAGATACATTATATAGAAATTTCAAGAAATAAATGAAAATTAAATTTTAATAAATAAAGCAATAAAAAAGCAAAAAACGAAAAGGAAGAATGATGGAGGAAGGTCATTGGCTAATAAAGGCACTGCCCTGGCCCATTTTATTGGTTAGAGGATAGGTGGGAGGAGTAAACAGAACAAAATGCTGGGAGGAAGAGGAAGTGAGCTCGGAGACTCGACCGCTTTCCTCGCGGGAGCAGACGCCTGAGAGAGACGCCATGCCCTGCTCCCGGGATGAAGCTCGGACCCAGGATGGACTAGGCTAGAATCTCCCCGGTAAGCGCACCTTGGGGTGCTACACACAGATGATTAGGAATGGGCTAAATTAATATGTGAGAATTAGCCTAGAAGAGAATGGGCCAAGCAGTGATTAAAAGAATACAGTTTGTGTGTTGTTATTTCGGAGCATAAGCTAGCCATGTGGGCGGCCGGGTGTGGGGGACGCAGCCCTGCCGCCCCATATTACTACAGAAGAAGGATGGGTGTTGCCAGCTTAAAGAACAGACTGGACATGGAGGTGCATCTCTGTAACCCAGCATTCAGGAGGCAGAAGCTCCTCAATAATGTATAAGAAGATGGGGTGCCTGAACTGCGCAATGTTGGGACTGGGTCTCTCACTAAACCTGAGGCTCACTGATCGTCTACACTGACTGGTAAGTGAGAGCCCAGTATCCTCTTGTCTCGGCCTTTCAATGCTGGCATTAGAGGTGAGAGCGATCGCCTCTGGCTTTTCACATTGGTATTAGGGATCCAAACTCAGATCCTATTTTGCACAGCAAGCCCTTTACCCACCGAGCCATTTCTCCAAGCCAAGAAACTTCTATAATAAAATAAAAACAAAGCAAGACTTCATCATCTTATGTGCATTGAACATGTAATAGTTAGGAGATAGTGAATGAAAGTGCTCAGAGCTTTCCTACACTATTTTGCAACTTCCTGTGAAACTGTAATTTTTTAAATAAAAAATTTTTTGAAGAATAAATTAAACTTCAACACCGAGAGAGACATCCATGGATACCACTCTTCCCTGTCCAGCACCATCTGGAAAATCGTCTGTATGAGACAGGGACAAGAAAAGGTAGAGTCGAGACTGGAGCCAGTACATCTGCCAGAAAGCATCATACCCAAGGAACTTCGGTTCTGAAACCAAAATAGCCTGCACAGGGCGGGGCGCCGAGAACTCATAGCTGGTAAGAGTCGATCTTAGCAGATGGGCTCGTCCTTCTCCTGAGTTTCAGGCCTCTAGTTTGTAGGGTTTGTACCTTCCAATATCAAGATAGCAGTGGCAGAGGTCCAGTGTCAATGCCAACTTTCTGGCTTTGACAGTGAACCACAATTATACGTGGTGTCTCCCCGAGGAACAGAGGGGACAGCACAGGGAACCCATCCTAACTTTTGTAATTTCTGGGAGTCTACAACTATTTAAAAATAAAATCTGAAAAGAAGAGCAATGGAAAGCATGGTTGAGCTGCATTTATAGAGTTGGCCTTAGAGCTTTTTCTGACTGTGTCTTGCTCCCAAAGAGGCAGGGCTATGATTACTGACAACCAGATCCACTGCGAAGAATGTGAGCCACTGAGAAGTTAGAGTATCGTTCCTTCTAAGGACAGATGGACATCCTCCATGACGTCTCAAGCATCCTAGACGTTTTGACAAGTGCTTTTTCTACCCCCTTGAGAAAGGCAAAGCCAAGCAAGGCCTTCCTTCTGTGGATAATGATCAGAACGAGTTTCCAGGAATGGGAAGGCCCTTGTTGTTCCTATTCTTTCTGGGTAAGTGTATCCACAGTTAGCAATAAAAGGTGACATCTTTCCATAGATTCAATTCCAACCCATCCCTACCCTAGTGATGCACCTTTCCCTTACAAAAAGCTAGGAGCCCAAGTGTTCTGTGATCCCTGATATCACGTTCATAGCAACTGGACACTCAATATTTCTGGTCCTGATAGACATCATCATAGCCAGTCATGGGACTCTGTCAACATAACAGGCATATTGACTTGAAATGTCCCCTTCTACCCACTCACAGATAGAATGTCCCCTAACCAGCCTTACCCACTGGTTTCCTGGCTTGTTTGTTCTTTGCCTTGGAAACACCTTTGTCGCCACACGGGGCAACCCACATTAGGGATGTGAAACGGTTTTTTTGCAGACCAGACAAAAGCTACTGAGACTAATGAGCAACATCCCAGTCAACTAACGGCCACCGTCTTTTAAACGCCCTTTCTCCGGGAGATGGGGAATCATTCTGAGAAAGTCACTTTTAGCAACACACTGAATGTCATTGTCTTAAAGTCAGTTGCTCCAAGCTTTTTAGCTAATGTGTCTGAACTGCTGTGGGTTCTGGACAAATAGTTTGTCTCAATGATGTAAAATATACACTTGTCCCAGAAGAGTTGGAATGTCAGAAAATGTGGGTTTTGTTGTTTCTTTTTTTCAAAACTGAAGCCCTATCTGTGGCTTTGTTCTAAGGTTTAAAACTGCAAGTGACAATTCTTTCTAGAAAAGAAAATGAACAAATTTCGTGTATCCTCAATGGGACTTGAAATTACTAATGAAAAAATACTTTTCTGTCTTCTAAAAAACTCCTCATTAGAAACTCAATGTGGGGTTAATTTTTTCACTGAAGATATAATCTTAAAATAGTTAAATTCTGGGCTGGAGAGATGGCTCGGCTGTTGGGAGCATTGTCTGCCCTTCCAGGGGTCCTGAGTTCAATTCCCGGCGGCCACATGGTGGCTCACAACCATCTGAGGCCCGCAGGAAGAATACTGTATACATAATAAACAAAATAAATACATATTTTTAAAAAAAAATTAAAAATAGTTAAATTCTTTTAGTTGGATATTATGTTCTGGAAATACATGTAATCAAGGCAAGGACATGCTCCACCCTAAAAAAAATTGCATCTAAAATCATCAGAAAATAAAATAAATAAAAATATATAGTATATATGCTTATATATATCCATATATGCAATCACGCAATAATGGCATAAACATTGTGGGTGTAACAAATTACTCTCTAAGTGGATTTAGTCTTTTCCACAAAATGGAACTCAGACGTAGTACTGTTACCTGGGCCCAAAGCCCATGGCTGCTGTCCTAGTGTTTCATTGCTGAACTAAAACACCAAGGCCATAAGCAATCAGGGGAGGAAAGAGTCTATTTCTCTTGTATTTCCAGATCACAGTCCATCATTGAAGAAGTCAGGGCAGAAACTCAAGGCAGAACTGATGCAGAGGCCATGGAGAAATGCTGATTACTGGCTTGCTTCTTCTGACCTGTCCAGTGTTTTTTCTCACACACCCCAACCATTCACCTAGAGGATGACATCACCCAAAAGGGCCTGGACTACCCCACATCAATTATCAATGAATAAAACACCTTCCAGAGTTGCCTGCAGGCTAATTTATTGGAAGTCTCTTCTCCGTTAAAATTTCTGGCAAGTAGACATAAAAACTAGTCATTAGTGTGAATTTAATGCTATTGGTCTCCTAAATGGACTTCAAAATAGACTGTCTCCTAAATTCTTGTACCCATAGGCTAGGGCATTATTTCAACTCTCTTTGGGGAAGTTTCTTTTTGCAATAGATGGAGATTAATACAGAAACTCTCAACTGGCTGGTGTTCAGAGAATAAAAGACTGTGGAATGGTCAGCTCTAAATGAGACATCATACCCCTGAAACTCAGGGATCTTTGGAGAAGGAAGGGTGGAAAAACTGTAAGGGACAAAGATAATAGATACCTATGGCAAAACAGTGTTTGATGAGCGTGACAGCGCTGTGCACACACAAACTCACAACAGCTAGAACTACCACATGTTCAAGACCTAGGCAAAATCAAATCAGCCTGAATCTCAGCATGGACAGAGGGAGGGCTCAAGAAGTCCCACCCCTAGATGAGGAACTATCTAAGGATGGCTGCTGGCAGAGCAAGGGATGTGTTCTCAGAGAGGCTCCCCATGTTCTAGAAGATGCTCTTAAATACATGCACATACAGGATTCGCAAAGTGGACGCGGTGGGTTTAAAATAAAGGTCATAAAGTTGGGGTGGGGGATAGGAGGACAGGGGTGTAATTGGAGGGGAGGGAATGGATGAAAACATGTTACGTACATGTATGAAATACTCAAACAATAAAAAAATTAAGTAAAATTTAAAGAAAAGGATGTACATATGATTTTTTTTTGTCTGTACAAGCTATTTCTGGAAGGAAACTCAAGAGATTGCAATGCTGGTTGCCTCCAGGGACAGGAAATCAGTACTACAGACAGAAAGAAGAATTTTAAGATATTATTTTCCTCTGACTGTGAGGCCTATGTAAAAATCAGCTGGACTAAAGCTTGAAATTTAATATTTTAACAGTATGACTGAAAGTTATCTTTATCAGTCTTAATCAAGTCCTTGCTTTGATGTCACCGGTGACTCCTTTACGCCTGGAATCGCAGTTTATTCATGAAGGGTTCTGTCTAATCCACAGTTTCCAAAGCACAGACATGGCTGCTGAGTCCAGGAACGTGATGCTGTAGCTAGGGCACTGGTTCTTCCATGACCCTGGGGGCAACAGCTGACAAAGCAGCCTGCCAGTCACTGGGTCTTATTTGCTACTCAAAAGACCTGCATTCTTAGCTCTCCCCTCTGGCGAGAAAGAAAAGAGGGTAAAGGAAATTTGTTGATTAACTGACTAGGTAAAATATATTGATCTCAGAGGTTATAACTGACCTCATTACTGTAATGGCCGCACCAAGTCTTCCATGTATGGGGCTCCTCCATAAATCTTGACCTCCAGCCTGACTCTCTCATTGACCAGTGTTTGAGAGGCAAACAGCTGAACGTTTGTTTTTGTACTCCTGAGGTTCCATCTGCCTCCCCTTTAGGTAAGACATTCCCTAGACCACTGAGACCATGCGGCATTCCGATAGCACCTAGATGTTGAGTAATATTTTCCTACCATACAGGTTCACTGTGGTTGTAGCTTCGTGTCTCCAGACATGAACTTCCTGAAAAAAGGAACATGACCTTCATTGTTCTCCCTACTAAACCAACCACAAGATACTCATTATTGTTTATTTGACCTACAAGAGAAATTATGTGTGCACACACAGCCTTCCCAGGGGCATTACACTCGGTCTTAAGTTCCTCTTATTCTCCTCCAGGGAAATTCCTCTTCATTTGGCAAAGCCAAATATGATGTCACTGACTTGATAGAACTTCCCTTTCACCCCTAGAGCACCGCACCTCTAGGACTAACAGGAGCACTGTGACTGTCCAGTACAAAGACAGACACACACACATTCTCAGATACATACATACACATACATGCATGCATGCACACACACACACATGCATGAGTGCATTCACATGCACTTACATATACATGCACTTACATACACATGCACATACCACAAATAAAACCTACACCCAGAAACGTTGCAATAAAAAATGTTGAAAGACAAAAGAAAAATCTTCAAAGCAGCAGAGACCACTAAGTTACCACACAAGGAAAACCTGAGGAGGATCAGCGGCTACTTTCCATCAGAGAGATGGAAGTGTTGAAAGAAAAGAGATATAGACCAACATGATAATGCTTATATCCAAGAAAATATTTTGCGAGTTGTTCTTCTGTGAAAATTAAGGCAAAATAAAGACATTTTTGAGTAATGAAATAAAATATAAAACAGTTCGTTGCTGTAAGCTCCACCTTGCAGGAAATGTATATTTCCTTAAGTGGACATGGGCAAGCTAAGGTGGAAACACAGATCCACACACATGCAGAGCAATGTGCTTCTGTGCAGAGGACCACGTGCTATTTAAAATGATGCACAGGCTGGAGCAATGGCCCAGAGGCTAGGAGCTCTTGCTGCTCTTCCAGGGGACTGTTGGGGGCTGCAGACCCCTGGCCCCTTGACTTTCTTTGCCCGCCTCAGACCCTTCGCCTGCTGGAGTGAACTGAGCACAACGTTTTTACCTGTGCAGGTAAAAACTGCTCTGAGCACAAGCCCCTCAGGAGTTCCTGATGGCAGGGGAGTGGTTTCTGGTGGGTTTTACAGCTGGAAATCCCAAGAGCTGGGGCATGGCTATCAGTTAAGGATTCCTATATAAGCTTCCCTGGAGCACAATAAAGTTGGCATTCTTGTATCAAGGATGGCCTGTGTCTCTGTGTCTCTGCCTGTGTCTTATGTGTTTTAAATCTCCAGCCTAGTCCCCCGACTCGGGTACCGTAGTGCAGGCGCTACAGGGGACCAGAATTTAGTACCCAGAACCCACACTAGTAGGCTCACAGCCACCCATAACTCCAGCTCCAGGGGTTACAATTCCCTCCCCTGGCCTTCTTGGGCACCGTGTTCACAAGTACACACTCCCACACAGCCACACATGCACAATAAACAAAAATAAAGTCGGTGGAAACACAAGAAAGTTCACTATAAATGAACCAAAGAAACTTGGGGAATGGATATTAAACACTAAGAACTCACAAATTAGAAAATACTCAGAGATGACTACAAATGGGAATATAGCCACATGCTTACGGGATGCAGTCAAGGCAGTACCTAGAGGGAATGTCTTTCTTGCAGCAAATGACTAAATTTTAAAAGATGCCTAAAGTAATAAGTTAAAAATCGAATTTTTCATCTTACAGTGCTGTGGAAAAGAGAAACAAGCTAAACAGCAAAGCAAAAATTAGAATTAGAAAAGAAATTGATGACAGACAACAGACGCAGAGGGAAAAAAACAGTGCAATCTTTTAAATTGATGAGGCTTTACTTAAAATTGATAAGCCTTTATTTATCTAGACTGACCCGAGAAAAAGGAAAGGAAAATCGGGAGACAAATAACAGCAATTATTACCTACATGACAGAAGCAAAAATAGTTATGAGAAAATGCTATGAATACACGTAGCCAATGTATGAGATCACACTTAGGACACATTACTGAAACTGACTCAGGAAGAAAGAGAAACCTGAATAGACCTATACAATTAAAGATATTGGGCTGCCTCATCCAGCCCTAATGGGAGAGGAGGTGCCTAGTCTTACTGCAACTTGATATACCATGGCTGGGTGATATACACGGGAGGCCTGCCCCTTTCTGAGGAGAAAGGAGGCAGAGTGGATGGGGGCGGGGGAGAGGAACGGGAGATAGGACCTTGAGAGTGGAACTGGGAAGAGAGGAGGGAAGAGTGGAAACTGTGATTGGACTGGAACATTAATTAACTAATCGGTATATATTTTTAAAAAGAAATAAAACATGCTATTAAAGAATTCTTTTAAAAAGATATTGGACTGATCAACAAACAAAAATCTTAGTCCATATTGCTTTATTAATCCCAACAAATGTCTAAAGAATTAATGCCACCAAGCATGATGATACATGACTGTAATTCCAGCACTCAGGTAGAAGAGGAAGCTTTCCAGGCCAACCTGGAAAACATAGTCAGACCCTATCTTTAAAAAGAAAGATAGTTCAAGCCGGGCAGTGGTGACGCACGCCTTTAATTCCAGCACTCGGGAGGCAGAAGCAGGCAGATCTCTGTGAGTTCGAGGCCAACCTGATCTACAAAAGCTAGTTCCAGGAAAGCTAGGGCTCTTAAAGAGAGAAAGTTGAAAAACAGTTTTTTTCTGACATTTGAGGATTAAATTCCATGAAAGTAAATGTATTGAGAATGAGGAACATCTGAAGGACTGAGTGCTGTCTTTGGTTGCTCTGAGTTGCTTTGTGTGTGTGTGTGTGATTTGCCCTGCATTTGTCTATGTATGTTCTCATGTTTGAGTGAAGGTCATGTGTGTGGAGGCCAAAGGCTGATGTCAGTTCCCTTCTTCAACTGTTTTCCCCTTTATTTATGGACGCTGGATCTCTGTGGCACCTGGGAATTGCTGATTTGGCTCGTCTAACTAGCCAGCTTGCCCCTGTCTCCACTTCCTGCCTGCTGGGATCACATCTTATGTAGGTGCTAGAGAAACAAACTTTGGTCCCCATGCTTGCCCAGCAAGCGTTTTTCTCCCCCTGAGCCATCTCCCCAGTGACAATTAGGTAGTTTCTTAGAATGCTCTGGTGTGTTATAAGAGTTTTATATAAGTCTGTTGAGATCACGGTAAATTTCAGGATACATTTAAGATAAGAGCAGAAGGCTCAACACTCAATGGCAGAAGGGTTCTCGAGATTCTAGAAATAGAGACATAGATCCAAGCATGACAAAAACGAGGACTTAAGAGCAAGGGAATCACTTGCCTCTGGTGGGTTATAAACCCGGGGAACTGAACAGGCTTGCCTCATCTATCCCTATCCTCCACATCCCCTTCTTCATTAAACCAGGAGGTCAGAGGGTGGGTAGATGGCATCTGCCTTTAAGCCCACCGTGAGGGAGACAAAAGCAGCAGTCCTCTGTGAGTTCAAGACTAGCCTGATCGACATAGCAAATTCTAGGACAGCCTGGATGACACGGTGAGACCCTGCCTCAAGGGGCAACAATAAAAAGAGAGATGAATACTTATGCCTGACAGGTCAAAGGATTTTTTCGTTTTGTTTTTAAGAGCATCTGACTTGTTACCCAAATACATGATGAGCAGATTTGCCTTCTTGGGTAATGAAGGCTTTATTATTGATTTAGTACTAATAGGGAAGAGAATCCCAACAAAGGTCAAATTCTGCACTCCTGGGAAGCAGACAAGATAGACCATCTTGCAGACAGTCAAGTCCCTGCACGGGCAATGAGCTCCCCTGGGAGGGAGCTCATCCCCAGGAAGCGACAGAGTAACAGGCACCAACATAGCTTCATTGATGAGTTTGGCCTCTACCCAGACTTTCCTAAATTTAAGTCTGGGACTCCAGGAGAGACCAGGCTGTGAATGAAGATACAAGAAAACTATCATGCTTGCCATATTTGAGGGATGGGAGCAGCCCTAACCAAGTGCGGTATTCTGTTTTCCCTGAGCCGAGCTGATCTCAGGGCCCAACAATTGTGCGGTTATTTTTGGTGTCTCTAGGATTCGCCAGTTGGACGTGGGTGGAAGCTGTCTATTTCCTTCCTTCCCCACAACCTCACAACCAGATGGTGTGTAACAATCAATGCTCGCCTCGGACCAGATTCTGGTGCTTGGCCACACCTTATTAGAAATAGCCCCCCCCCCCAAGTCACACAACCAGGTCTGTGATATCAGTTGGGTTATAACCCTCTTTTACTTTATTGAAGCTCTGATATACATTGGATTTATTCTCCAAAGCTATAATAACAGAGCACTAGAGTCTTTTTTTAAGAAAAAAAAATGTTTTATATTTATTTATTCTCTCTCTTGCCCTCTCTCCTTTCTCTCTCCTCCCTTCCTCTCCTTTCTTCCTCTCTGGCTCTGTGTGTGTGTGTGTGTGTGTGTGTGTGTGTGTGTGTGTGCACACCCATGTCTCAGAACACTCATCGAGGTCAGAGAACAACCTGCAGAAGTCAGTTCTCTCCTTCTACCAAGTGAGTCCTGGGGATCAAACTTAGCTAGGCAAGCTTGGCAGCCAGTACCTTCCCTGCGGAGCCATCTCGCCAGCCCCTACTATCTTTCTTGGTTATGTTGAACGCTGAGATTAAACCCAGGGTTGTATGTCTACTCAGTAAGTGTTCTAACACTGGAGCCCCAGCTCCAGGCTGGACTTAAAACAACAGAAAGTTCTTCTCCCCATTCTGGAGGCTGGAGGTCTGCAACCGAAACATCAGTGAGCCATGTTCGCTCAGTACCTTCTTCTGCAACTGAGTGGACTCCTTCCTTGAGTCCACTTTAGCTTTTAACCATTAGCAGGAAAATGCCATGCCCCTTGACTGGTATCTGTACCATTCCCAATCTCTGCCTCTGTGGACCATGCCTCTTGACTGGTGTCTGTACATTCCCCCACCTCTGCGTCTACTGACCATGCCTCTTGACTGGTGTCTGTACCATTCCCAATCTCTGCCTCTGTGGACCATGCCTCTTGACTGGTGTCTGTACATTCCCCCACCTCTGCGTCTACTGACCATGCCTCTTGACTGGTGTCTGTACCATTTCAATCTTGTCTCTTTTGTCACATGCTATTCACCCACATGCGTGTCTCTATTCTGCTTCTCACAAGTACCCTAGTTACAGGATTTGCTTAGTTCCACTTATGAAGACCGTGTTTATAGTATCCATCTACTCTAGTATGGCATCGTCTAAACTTGGTTACATCTGCAAGATCCTATTTCCAGAAGGAACACATTCTCAGCTGCCAGGAGATAAAACTGAAACATCTCTTTAGAGGACACAATTCAGAAAGGGCAACTCAAAAGCCAGAGGAAACCAAACAGGATACGAATCCTAGAACGGGAAAGCTTTGTGCTCCTGAGTCACCTGGATCTTTTTATTTTTTTTAATTTTGGGGGGATTATAATATAATCACATTATTTCTCATCCCCTTTTCTCCCTCCAAACCCTCTTATGTACTCCTATCTCTCCTCTTTTTTTAAATTTATGTCCTCTTTTTTCTTTTATTCTTTTAATTTGAAGATTTTTATACAATATTTTGATAATGCTTTTATTCTCCCCCAGTTCTTCCCAGATCCTCACCACCTCCTTATTCATCCGACTTTATGTTCTTTTTTTCCTCTCTTAAAACAAAAAGCACACAAACCAAAAAAAAATGGAAAACAAAACCAATAAAAAATTCAACCAATAAGACAAAAAAATGTCTAAACAAAGCAAAATGAGACAAAAAAAAAACAGCCTAAAAATAGCATATTGTGAGCATTTGAAAGGTGCTCAAGGACAGCATAGATGTGACCTTCAAGCACATCTGCCACGTTTCCTGAATGCCTAGAGCCAATAAAACGTAAGTTGTGCTAAAATGTTTCAGATGAATTTATCTATATGTACAAGTTTAAAACTTCAACAAATCAATAATTACAACATTACTGCTATTTCACAATCTACTCAAAGTTAAAAACATGAGCCTCGATTTTAGAATTCATCAGCCTTCTTTAAAGACTTTTCCCTTAGAGAGGGGACATGGTTTGTGTTCGGTTGTGAAATGGAGGTCTCACTGTATGGTCCACTCTAGATCCTTCTGCCCCTCACTCCTAAGTGTTAGGATTATAGTCATGCACCAGCATGGCCTCTGTGTTGATCTTTTTTCAAAGCACAAAAGGGCCTTCCATCAGAGGGTCACTGTGGAGCCTCCTGTCCACATACCGTCCGCATTAATAATAGCCTTTGAGTAAATCCTTCTTCACCCCCTGCAGTTCCTCGGATGTAATGGCACAGTGTACTGGGCTGAGGTTCAACCTCATCTCTGGTTCCCATTTGTGCCCGACCTACAGAGGACATGTACCACAAGTCTGAGGTTTGTGGAAGGAAAGGCAGAGCTCCCAGCCTCTGTTAACAGACGCTTTGCCATCTACTCATGTAATATAAACAACCCACTGTCCTGGATCCCAGTTCTGCATGGCCGTGCCTTGGAAAGGGGCCCAGGTAAGACTTGCAAGTCACAGTCTAGCTGTGGATTAGTTGCCTGACCTTGGAAAAGTCCTTTAATCTCCTGGGACTTGAGTGTCTTCTCTACTAAATCTCTTCAGAGATTTATTTGTCCAGCTCAAAAATTGTTCTACAACAGCACAACACAGTCCTCCTGTTCCACTCCAGCATGGTTTTTACTGATTTTCATCAAACGTGGCTTAAATATGCAATCCTACAACAAATCATTTCCTACGCGGATAATTTCAGAGTTCTGAAACAAGTAAAATAAAATAAAAATAATAAAAGTTTAGCTGACACAACTTCTGTTTCTGTAGGTGCATGTCTGTTTCCACATGAGTATATGCACATATGTACGCTTGCACAAGAGGAAGAAGAGGGCATTGGGTGTTCTCCTCTATCATTCTTCACCTCTTTCATTGAGGCAGAATCTCTGCCTGAACCTGGGGCTCCTGTTTAACAAGCCCCAGTGACCCTCCTGTCTCTGTCTTCAGCAGAGCTGGGTTTATAGGCGCACACAGGACACCCAGCCTGTCACCTGGATGCTAGGATCGAAACTCCAGACTGCACAGCTGCGAAGCACACACTTTAACCACTGAAACTTCTCTCCATGCTCTATCCTAGTTTAATTACTTTTATTCGTTAATGATCAACATAATTAATTCAGTGTAATGGTACTGCCTTGATGGACTTGAATTGCTGCTCACACTAGAAGATAACTTGACTGAAATTGGCCCCTACCGTGTGTTCCCTGTGACGCTCAGCCCTCTCACCCTTTCCTCCTTTTGAGCAGTTGGGAATTATCTTCAAGCCAGGGCTTCCTCTCGCCATCACCTGGGAAGAGTGCTCTGCCTACATTGTATCAGCCTTAGTTCTTTGTCCCCTAACCTGTAGTTACTGAAGTAAAATTACGTCACATCAAACGATGTTGTCCCTGAGGGCCGGAGTTATACAGACATCCTCTAGATGATCCCAGAAGTATCTCCATGAATGCTTTTGTTACATGATCACTGAAATAAAAACACAAGAGTTTAAGATTTTCTCCTAAGTTCATAGCTCCCTGGAGAGGTACATCTGGGTTTCAGATCGAGGAAGGCCCTTTGATGGGTTGACAGTAGGTTTGATGGAACTGTCCTTTTGCCTACATACACCTCCAAAGGAAGGGTATAAAATACCTCTAAGATATTCAGTTCCCTCTCTTCAAGTGTTTTTGGAGAGCAGAATATAGAATTCAAGATCTACTATGCTGGCGGGCATGGTGGCAACATAACTGTAATTCCAGCACTCCAAAGATTGAGGCAGGAAGACCCTAAGCTGGTGGAATACCTGGGCTACATAGCAAGACTCCACGGTGAGGTAGGACCCAGATCCAATATATTTATCAAAGATCTCCAGTCCCCATCTCCTACTAACCAGTGGGTATTTTAGAAAGGAAATAGGTGGAGAAGATCCAAGGCCGAAAGGCATATTACTACAGAGGAAAACCCAGCCATAGGCCTGCAGGCATGCCATTAGTGAGCTTCTTTGCTTATTCATTTTACAGATAAGCATACAAAATATGTTCCTTCATACCCAGCCTGATGTCAGCTTCCTGAGTGCTGGGATTACAGGTTTAAACTGCCATGCCAGACCTTTTCTCTGTTCCCTTTCTTCCTGGCTGCCATTGTTATTATTTGACTGTGTTTAGCCTTCTATTTGGGTTTATCTATAATTTTATTTTAATATGTACATTTTAATGAATTTATATCTAATTCATTAAACATTTAAAATAATCTTAAATATTTCCTCTGTGTTCATTTAAAACCACATCAGAATGTGTTACCAGCTTTGCTTTTATCATTAAACATGGCTTAAGGTCAGGAGGGATGGTCTTAATAAATACCAAATGACATTTTTGTTTGTTTGTTTTTTGAGAAAGGGTTTCTCTGTGTAGCTCTGGCTGTCCTGGCACTCACACTGTAGACCACGCGGACCTTGAACTCTGAGATCCACCTGTGCTTCTCTGGAATTAAAGGCAGGCGCCACCACCACATGGCTCCTAGTTCTTTCTTTTTCCTGCCTTTGTAAGGCTTCTTCTTCTTCTCTGTTTAGGGAACTTTTTTAGTCATTATTTAGGGATAAATCTGTCGATGGTGAGTTCTTTACTTTCCTTTTACCTGTGAATGCCTTGGTCCTTTGATTTCAGACACTATTTGTGCCAGTGAGCTGAGTGCTTACCTACAGCTCTTGACAAGGGTTGTGCCTCCTCCCTGAAGCCTCTGTGTTTTCTGATGAGAGACCTCTTGTTATTGAAGTTCTTTTCACCCACATGTAAAATCTTTCTGATTTTTCTTCCCAGATTTTTTTTCTTTTATTTAGTTTTCAGACATTTCACCACAATGTGTGTGGATTGTCATCATCATCTTTTTTCTGGGTTTTTTTTTTTTCACTATGGTTTTCTTTACCTTAACTCTACTTGGAGTATTCTTGGCTTCTTTCTTGGTAGGTTTGTTTCTTGTCGAATCTGAGGGGTATTTCAGCCCCTAAATCGCTCAGCATGTTTTTGTTCTATGTTCTTTCTCTATTCTTTTTGAAACTCCAGTGAGACAAGTATGGGTGCTTTTGTCACAGGATAGTAAATAGTAGATCTAATCAATGCTTGAGATGGAGACTTTTTTTGCTTTTGTTTTTGTTTGTTTTTTTTTTTTTTGTTGTTGTTGTTGTTTTTTCAAGACAGAGTTTCTCTGTAGCTTTGGAGCCTGTCCTGGGATTCACTCTATAGACCAGGCCAGGCTGGTCTCGAACTCACAGAGATCTACCTGACTCCGCCTCCCAAGTGCTGGGATTAAAGGTGTGTGCCACCACCACCTATCTTGAGATTATAATTTAATGACAACATATATCCCTTCCCTTTCCTCCCTCTAAACCTTCCCATATACCCCTCCCCACTCTTCTTCAAAGACATGGCCTCTTTTTTTAAATTATTATTGCATGCATGTATGTATATGAATATTCATAGATATGCCTATATATAACCTGCTCAGTCCATTAGATTTTTATGCCTATTTGTGTCACTGGAAATTGGGTCATCTCTGCTGCTCTAGCTTCACATTTTCTTGTTCTTCCTTCGGCTTCTTCCCTTTTCCTATTGAGCTTATCTGTTGTGGTTTTGGTTACTATGCTGTTCATTTCTAAAATATCCACTTCCTTATTTAGATTTATCTTATGTTCTAATTTATTTGTGTATGTGGGGGGAGGCATGCGTGTGAATGCAGGTACCTATGAAGGCCAGATCCCCTGGAGCTGGAGTTACAGGTGGTTGTGAGTCACCCAGCATTGGGCACTGGGAACTGAACTCAGGTCCTCTGCAGGAGCAGCAAGCACTTGTAATCCTTAAGCCATTGCTCCAGCCCCTCCACACGGTCCTTTGTAGTTCCCGTTCTTGGCTGATTTCATTTGTTTCAAGCATATTCGTAATTGCTCATTAAAGTTTCTTTTTTTATTGTAGATGCTTTAAAATGTTTTCATTCGATAACCTTGGTGACTATCACCTTAGGGCTGGGATTTATTCATTGTTTTAAAATTCAGTTCATGAGCTTTCAGGTTCTTGTTAGAATGAGTGATTTTTTTAAATTGAATCTCATACAGCTTGACCCTAAGAGACATTGGATCTTTTTTGAAATGTATTTTAGTTACTCCTTTTGATATTGCTCTGTAAGAAAAAAAAAATGAGTTGTTATCTTTTTATTGCCAGGTAGAGGGAGAAGCCCAGGGACTCCACATGGCTCATTTGACACCGAGGGAGCAGGGGTTCTTCTCACTACCAGGTTCAGGTAGACATTCTGATCCTGGTAGGTTGTGCCTGGTTGGCAAGACAGAAGTGTGTGGTCACTGCTCCCCACAGACCCTTCATGGGTGCAAATGCAGGTGACCTTGTTATTAAACTGCACAAAAAAGGAAGTTCAGCCTTGATTTGCCTCTACAAAAGAGAAGGCCTTAGCAGCAGGCTTCAATTTGGAGATCATCTCCAATAAGAACAATTTCTAACTTGTTCTAAAGGTCCAACACAGCACTTCCGAACAGATGGAGCAAGTGTATTGTTACTGTTGTTTGCAGTACTGGGAATCGAACCCAGAGCTCCCTGTACACTGAGTGCTTTATAGCTGAGCTTCCCCTGGACCTTTGTTTTGGTTTTATCTGAATCCATTAGCATTTCCAGATCTCCCATTTCTGTTCTAGCCCTGAAATATATGTACAATGCCAAATGTATATGTGTGTGTGTGTATGAGAGTATTATGTACCAATATATTTGTATATAATATAAATATATGTGTTTATACATATATGCCTGTATTCCATGTATGTTAATTATATACATATAATATACATATATGGAACTCACCACAGTGTCATTCTTCAAGTCCTAAAGAGCTTAGTCTGCCTGCCTTCCCCTACCCCACCTTTCAGAACCTTTTGTTTGTTTGATAAATAATTCTCAGTATTCATAAAATATTAATTTAAACGCATAATTGATCCTTTGTATCTCAGAGTTCCTCATCCTTAGATTCACCCGACTGTGAATAAAAAGTATTCAACAGAAACAAAAAAAATCATGTCTGTATGGAACAGGTAAGAGCTCGGTAAAGCCAACAACTCAAGCTCTTTTCATAGCCTTGACATTGTGGTAGGTACTTTCAGTCACCTAGACATGATGCAACGTCTGCAGAAGATACGTGTGGGTTATATGCAAACACTGTGCTATTTTATATACCTTGAGCAACCTAAATTCTGCTGCCCATGGGGTTTGCTTCTCTCTGTTTGACCCTCACATGACTTATCTGCAAAGCAGCTCCTTGCATGTCCATCCTACTAATGAAGAGAATTAGACTCGGTGAGGAAGTGGTTCATAAATATGTCAGAAGGCCACCACCAGGCTGTTTGTTTTTCTTTTTCCAAGGCCATGAAGTTACTGCCTTCTCCCACCCTTAGAAATTCTTGCACACAGAGTAATACACTCCATTGGGTCCTGGGCTCAGTGCTCCTTTACTTATAATGTAAGTGCTTCTTCACATAAATGATACATTTAAGAATTTACAATTCTAGCTGGGAGGTGGTGGTGCACCCCTTTAATCCCAGCACTCAGAAGGCAGAGGCAGGAGGATCTCTGTGAGTCTGAGGCCAGCCTGATCTACAGGGCTAGTTCCAGGACAGCCCAGGGTTACGCAGAGAAACCCTCTCTCATAAAACAAAACAACAAAAGAATTTATAATTCTTAAATTATATCTTTTCTCAAACCTGTGCTCATGAAATAGAGTTTAGCGGTTTGGCTTTCCATAGCCCACTTCCTGCAGCCTCCCCTTGGCTGTCTTGTGGAGCCCATGCTCACCCACCCCTGCTTCTGCAGCTACCGCCCTCTGCTCCTGCCAGGACCTCTTTCCTTCCTTTATAACCACGAAGATTCACATTTTACTCATGTAGTGACCCAACATGCAGAATACACCAAAGAAACGTTCATGAGCCACAGAGCCCACAAGAAGGTCAACTGATTCAACACAGCCCCAACATTGTAAAACATTAAAGCTTTATCTTTAATAGTAAAAGAGGCACCAAAGGGGCATCCAGTCCATCACATTGCCTCAAAGATACTACAGTTCCGTGGCTCAATCAGAACTGGACACGCCAGCTAAGAAGCCCTTTGAAGGAACCGACTGTGATGGAGCAGGCTCCTCGCCCCATCTTAGGCTGTGAAAGATTCTTTGTTCTTCAGCACAATCCCAAGAAGGGACATTATAGGACACACTATGAGTTCTGGCCTTATGCTTATGTTCCAATGAAAAGCATGAAGGAGCTGACATACTCGAAACCTCAGAAGTTGGGAGGCAGAGGCAGCTGGACTGAGAATGCAGAGCCAGCCTGGGCTACATAGGGAGACTCTCTCAAAAGAAATAAAAGAAGCATGAAGTCCAGACTTAGGTTGTTTTCCACTTCCCTGTCAGTCCTCCACCGTTAGGACCTAAAGAGAGGAGTTTCAGTTTGCCCTTTATTTGGGGGCACAGATGAAACACGTTCATACCCACAGAGGGCTAATGTTTGCCCCATGTCTGTCATGATCCATGTTCGTTTCCTCTGCCTTCTTGTGTTCCTGCAGGGAGACTCAGCTCTGTTCTTGTCACGGTTCCCAGCAACAGCTGACTGGCAGGACAGGCTCCTCCTGGGCCCACATCCAGGCAGCTGGCAAGAGCGAAATCTACGGACTCGTGGCCTATGTAGCAGCAACCTGAGTATAGAAGGAAAGCAAGTGGGCCAGGGAAGGGCAGAGGGAGTAGGGGGCCCCAGCTACCCTGTTACTGACTGAGTGTGGGTCCTCAGAGAGCAGCAGGTGTACCTGAAGGCTGCTACAGGCGCCCGTATGCCCATCCATGTGGAGCTGGGATACCACCCATGCAGGAATGGTACACGCCCATGGCTACATTTTCTCAAGGAAATAAAAGCACAGGTGGAAAGTCTGCCTGGGGGAGGGGCCTGTAGAGCTGTGACCCAAAGAAAGCCAAGCTCCCGAAGCTAGGCTTTTGTGCAGGGCTGGCAAATGATCTGGTTCAGACTATTTTAAAGTTCTTGCTTAGCCCACTGGTTACTGACCGCAGAAGGATACATGGCTAGAAATGTCACTCCGGCATAAAGCAAACAGATGCATTTATGGTAGCTAGCTAGAAGATCTTTAAGTAAAAAACAAACAAAAATACATATGTATTTATTTATATTTATTTGAGAATCCTGTCCACATCTGGGCTCCAAATCACACCACATTCTTGCCTGTAAATCAGTGTTACTGAAGTATAACTTACATATAATTACACAGTCTGATGCACTTGACAGACTATCTTGGGAGTAACCCTCGTCACAGTCGCTACAGAGGACATTTCCATCACCCCCAAAATGGTCCCCTTCTCCCCCTGTCCCTGATCCTGGCCCCAAACCACAACCGATCTGCTTTTTGTCACTATACACCAGTTTTGACTTGACTGAAATTTCATATAAATTTACTCTTTTATCCCTGTCTTCTTGTATTCCACATAAAGGTTTTTGAGATCCTTCCTATAATCCTCTTTAAAATGAATTAAAACAAAACAAACCCGTGTCAGTGGCGGCTCATCTCAAGCAAGGAAGCCAGCGTTATTGTGAGAACAACTTTCCCAAATTAGGAGACAGCTCTCCATCAGCCTGAGGCTCCTGGCTAGAAATAGTTCTCAATAATATGTTTAGAGAAGGATCATGGTGTAGAATGAGTTATCCTTGATACTGATAAATTATTGATATTTTCACTTTTAATTTAGGATCCTCATTAAATCAAAGGGCAAGAAAGAAGACAAAGCAAGCTTAGGTTGGAGGGAAAGAAACATGCTAAGAGAAAAATGTTTGAATTAGAAAACTGACATGCGTTCCGTTTTCAGGACTGGTAAAAATCCTTAAGAAGGGCAGTCTAGGGACCAG
This sequence comes from Microtus oregoni, assembly GCF_018167655.1. NCBI lineage: Eukaryota > Metazoa > Chordata > Mammalia > Rodentia > Cricetidae > Microtus > Microtus oregoni. The sequence goes on from NW_024543066.1 coordinate 21,930,722, forward strand.
GGCGATGGCTCAGTCGCCTGAGACTGGCGTTCCTCATCACCCACAGGAGCACCAAGTGAGTGTGGCAGTCTATAATCCCGAGGATTAAGGACGCAGTCCCTGGGGATCCCTGGAGCAAGCTGGCTAGCCAGTAAACCCTGGATTCCTGTGAGAAACTCTCCTCAATACATTCAGTGGACAGCACTTGAAGAAGACCCTCAGCGTCAGCCTCTGACCTCCACAGATTTGTACGCACATGTCCAACGCACGTGCGCCCACACACACACACACACACACACACACACACACACCATACGCACACTATAAAACAGAAGGCAGTATATTTCATCTTATGGCATGAAGTAGAAGCTCAAGTAATTTTAGTGCTCAACCCTACCCTAAACACATGTGCATACAAGCAATACTAATTGGACTCAATGGGTGTGAGATATATATGCGGCATACATGCATATATACGTACATACACACATAATTATGGAATAAAAAAGTCATGAATTTGGAAGGGAATAAATAGGGATTGTGGGAGGAGTTAGGAAGAGGAGGAAAGAGGGGACTGGAAATGATGTACAGACAGTGTAAGAAGTTCTAAAACATAAACAATATAAGTTTTTAAGGTAAGATTGGATGAGTTTTAAAATGCTCATAAAGCCCAGGAGCAGCGACCTCCATGGCTGCCTGCATCACGTGACAGCTACTGTCTTCAGTCACGGCTGACTGTCACCCTGAAGATGCACAGTGATGTTTTAAAAATGGTCAGCCACTGGAACGAGATGTGGCCGTTGGGCGCCAGCGAAGGCATATGGAAAGAGGAACGCGAGGCTTAGGGACCACTGCTAAAGCCAAACATCTCCCCTCAAGTGGCTTAAGGCCCTGAGGAAGGACAAGGTAGTGAGAACAAACAAAAGAGGCACATCGCCGCCATGTTTGCCTCCACCAGAGAAGACAGCGATGTTTGGTTGGTCATCTCTGAGGCCAGTGTTTCTTCACACTCTCCATTTTCAGACGTTTCTAAGAACATGCTCGTGGGAGTCTGTTTCTGTAAGTAGCACGTGCAAAAATACCTGAAGTGTCCCAAGCTTCCCTTTCCCTAAGCATCTCAACTAGTGGCAATTTCTCAACTATTTCACCATCCAGACTAAGAAGAGTATCTAGGAAATCTAAACATCTGTGTTTCTTTGCTTTCTATGTCCCAGGCACCATCTTCTTGCTGTTTCAGTGTTATGGTCCGCTCTGGGTATGGTATAGTCTTTGAGTATAGTATAGTCTATTTCCCGTTTCTACATAACTTTATAAAGGAAGTTTTATTTAGCTACACTTCTGGAGACTTGAGGGCAGGATACCTTCACCAGCTGGGCTCTGGGAGAACCTTATGGTAGATCACACCACAGGGGCAGGAGCATCTGTGAGAAGGGAGATCATATCCCCCAACAGATGCCATAGAGACTAAGGTGCCACAGTCTTTCCTAAGCTAATGTCTGCAGTTGACCTTAAGACCCGTCACTAGGCTTGGCTTCTTACAGATCGCCACACTGGGGACCAAGCTTGCAACACATGAACCCTTGGGGCACAGACAACATTTGAGCAACAGGTCATTGAATTTCCGTCTCACAAACAGCCTTGGGTCATCCACCCCCACAAGCCCAGTTCTCTTTGACGTCTGGGTGGCCTTGTAATATACTCATTTGAGTTTATGCAGGGACTTAGACTCAAGGAGCCCTTGCCCAGTCTAGCGCCTGCTCTGGGCCCTTCTCTAGTGTCCAGTTGAACTGTGTACTCCAGAAACGATCAGCTGATTTTTGACTCCTTCTGTAGGACGTGACTTTCTTTGGATCTGCTGTCGTAGACATAACTAGTGAGCAGGAACTTCTCCTGGAGAAGCGTGTCCTCCTAATCCAACATTGCTGACATCCTACCAGAAGATGGGCTGTGGCACATACTTCCTTGTTAGGAGGACCCCGAAGCCATTTGCAAAGAGGTACACAGGGTGAAGAACCGAAGCCTGCTGCCAACAGCTACGTGAGACTGTCTGGAAAGAGAATCCTTTCTGAAGCTCCCAGTGTGGCACGGGATTGTTTCTATGTTAAAGTCTACAAAGCTGCCTGGCCGGTGAGAACGTTGCTTGTAAAAGCTGAGGTTGCAGGTCCAGAGCCAATTCATCTTGGGCTATTATTAGATCTCTTGATAGCTGTTTGTTGCCTACCTCCATTCATTCTCCTAATAATAATAAATAATAATAATAAAGATTTTTATTGAAAAAATTTATGCAGTATATTTTGATCCTGTTTTCCCTCTCCCAACTCTTCCCAAACCCTCCCCACTTTCCAACCACCCAACTTCAGCTTTCTCTCTCTCCTAAAAGAAAGAAAAATAAAAACAAAGCCCACAAAACCACAAAAGAGAAAATCAAAACAAACTCGCTAAAGATCTACAAAGCAAAAAACAAAGTAAAATGAAATAAAAAGTTCTCAGAAATGTCATTGAGTTCATTTTGTGTTGACTGGTAACAGAAAATTTTAAAAAATAAATGTAAAATAATCATGTTGCAGCTAGTCCTCAATAACTGGTGTTGGGAGCGGGATTCTTTAAGAAGCCGCTGGCAGTTACTTTTCTCCCTAGTTGGTCTGCTTGCTATTTGATTTGTGCTATGGTTTGACTTGTCAAATGGTGACAAAGGTGGCTTAAAGGACTAGTGTTCTTACGGAGTGAGCTAGGTCTCTGGAGAGTGTGCTTACTCTCTTGGGACTCCCTTGGTCACAGTAAGAGTGGCTTGTTGCCATGTAACTTTGTCTCGCTCTCCTTGCCCTCCCTCGTGTTCCTTTGGTGTGTGATCTCTCTCGCAGGCCTCTTCCCCTTCAGTACATGGCACTCAGCCCTCTGAGCCTCCTCTACGTAGTGTGATGCCAGTCAGTGTGGCTGTGACATAGTCACAGGCCAAGCAGAAAAGCTCACCATACTGGAGTTCTAACCCCTGAAGCTGTGAGCTGAGGAGCCTTTGTTATTTTATAAAAATGTATCCAGTCTCAGGAGTTCTGACACAACAATACAAAACAAATAAAATGTTTAAAATGTCAGCTCATGCAAAAAAAAAAAACCTGATGTTCATCTTGGTTTCCTTTCCAGTTACTGTGACAAGATGCCCCAACCTAGAGCACTTTAGGAAAGAAAGGTTTATGTGGGTCACAATTCCAGATTACAGTCAATTGCAACAGAGAAATCAATGTAGAGAGACCTCAAAGCAACTCATATGACTCATCCGGTCTAGAAAGAGGGAGGGAGGGAAGGAGAGAGGGAGGGAGGGAGGAAGAATACGTACACTTTCTTACTCTCAGTTGGCTCTCTCCCCTTTATTCAGTCCAAGGCCCAGCCCAGGAAATGATTCATTGGGGTCTTTCATACCTCAGTTAACTCAATTAAGAAATTTCCTCATAGATGTGTCCATAAACCACCCTAATCTAGACAGTCCCTCACTGTGACTCCCTTCCCAGGGGACTCTAGATTGTGTCAAGGTGACATTTAACGCTCTCTGAGCCACAGGACTTCAGCAGTCTGCTGTCTTCAAGCCAAAATGACGTTAGAGTGTTTTTCTACATTTTTACATTTTTGCTTTTTGGAGGCATAGGAAATGCATGGCAGTTTTCAGCGGCCAGGCCGAGGAACACACTGGGCTGGGCTGCCATTGCCGACACGTCTGCAAGCTTGGCCATCCACGGGTGACTTTCATTGAATTGTTTGCATTGGTAGCCCCAGAAAAGACTGAATTTAAATGTGCGTTCAGTTCCCTAACTAAGACTGAAAATGACTCTGAAAAGACTAGAATGGAAAGTGAAGCTCTTAGGGTATGCAAAGCACTTCTGGGCACTGCTGGTTTTAAAAACTGCGATTTGAAGAGCGCAATTTCCCTTTTATCTGAGAAATCACCCCCAAAGCATAAGGTGAGTGAGAACAGGAACAGGACTCTATCTTCACAGAAATGGAGAGTTATCTGTAACCCTGAATCAAAACAGGCGAGGAAGGGTGAAGAGTAAGGCAGCCTCCTTGGGGAGAAGGAAGAGAAGAAGGCTGGGCTAGGAACATTCTCAGCAAAGACAAAGAAAGCTGCATTCCTCACAGTAAATGACACACCCCGAGTTGCAAAACCAAGGAGCCCATTTGGGAAGAACGGAAGAACCAGCAGGTTCACGATTCCTTAGACTGTGAAATCCAAAGTTCTGGCAATAGGAAAGGCAGGGCTGAGAGAGAAAGGGCACAGACAAGGTCCATCTACACAGTGAGGGGAAGGCAGGATGCTGGTTAGGGAGCCAGTCTGGGCTAATATGAAATCCTGTCTTAACAGAATGAAGAGGGAGCTGGAGAGATGACTCAGTGGCCCAGGTCTGTCCCCAGCACCCACATGGCAGCTTACAGCCATCTGTATGTCTGGTTTCAGTGGATCCCATTCCCTCTTTGGGCCCTTGGACACTGTACACACACACATGGTGCACAGACATACATGTTGTCAAAACACCCGTACACCTAAAATAAAAATAATTTAAAAAGAAGAGGAGGGGGTAGAGAAAACAAAGCATTATTCAGTTATGAAGTCTGACGATGGCACTGAGTATTAACAGTTCTAATAAGTGCGAGAAGACAGCTTCTACACACCCCACACAACTGGAGAGAAGAGAGGGGGGTCATTTATGCATGTTAAGACGTATGTGTTTATTCCTAACAAAAGGCTAAACCATCAGGACTTCTCTTAGCACCCATGTTCCAGGTGGAGGAATCACATGCAAAAGCATTGAGGTGGAGTCTGGTTTTGTTCAGGAAACAGATGTCATATCACACAAGTTCCTCTCACTGGTGAAGAGCACGTACTCATGGTGCCCACACAGAGATGCACAAGTGACTTGCTCTCTTTATGGATGCTCACAGAACAGAGATGCAGAGAAGTGCTGTCTGGGTGATGGAGGGCATGGTTCTATATCTGCGCTGTTTGTTACCAGGGTTCTAGTGGAAGATACCTGTCTAGGACATCTAGAGAGTGAGACCAAGTTTGTTGTTCTGGAGCCTTCCTTAATATCTGCTGCGATGGCTTCCTCAAGGTTCCTCCTATCTGCTGTCATTAATGTTACTGAATAATTTCTATGACAAAATTTTGAATTAGAAGCCAGTGGGAGGAAATGATGAAAGTATCCTGGTCCTTCTACCTTCAAGGAGCTCTCAGCCAAGCAGAACAGACAACCACAGGGCCACATGGTGAGCCCAGGATCCTGAGTCAGTTTCTCAGAAGGGCAGAAGTGTAAGGTGACCTAACATCAACGAGGGAAGTTGATAAAGGGTCCCATGGAGGAGGTACCTGCCGCTGTGACAGCCACTGTGGGACCCTGGAACTCACAGCCTACCCCCCATGCTGCTATTAAATTAAGCCACCAAACCATGGCAGAGAATGAGCATGTATTTAATTTGGTTTATACCATATTTTATCCCAAGAAGATCCAAAAAGGACTGTAAGAACAAACACACAGCATGACAGGATAAAAATAGTGCCAAGAACCTAAAGAGCCCTTGGGACATCTTCAGTCCTTCTAAGCCTTCACACACATTTACTGAGAGCGAAGCACCCCAGCCTCTTGTGACATCTGGGATTCATGGTGAGCAGCGGGGCACTGGGCAGGTTTCTGACTGTTTGCTTTGATGTTGTTGTTTGAGAGTCTGCTATATGGCCCACTCACACCTGGGACTCAGAATCCTTCTGCCTCAAGCTGCTGAGTGCTGGGATTACAGATGCAAGACACTCTACCTAGTGCAGGCAGACCTTTCCAGAATGGCATCCTATCATATAATCCCCCAAAGATGGAGGCAACTGAAGAAGGCAGCACCGTGAAATCCTCCCAGTTCTATAAGCACAAAAGAACATAGCATCAAACCCCAACCCCAGTACCCAGTTATAGGTTGAACTTTGCCCCCAGCAGAAAATGTGTTGCAGTCCCCCAGTACCCCAGACTGTGACCATCACTGAACACATTCTCTGCAGATACTGTCAGTTTAAAATAGGCTCGCTGGGTGGACCCTAATATTATACAACTGATGTTCTTATAAAAAGAAGTAATTTGCACACTGGGTAGATACACAGAAGAAGGAGAGAGCCATGTGAAGATGGAGGTTCACAGTGACACATTTACAAGTCAAGAAACACCCCAACCTTCACCACACTTCAGAAGGCAGCTAGCATGAGGCCAAGAAGGTTCTTCTCCTGCAGATTCCATGGAGAACATGACCTGTGCTCCCCATGGAATTCTAGACTCTGTTCTAGACTCTCAGCCTCAAGAACTTTGAGACAATAGATGACAATTGTTCTCAGCCACCTCGCCTGTGGCTCTTTGTTACAGCAGCACCAGCAAACTGATATTGATGGAAAATTCCTCAGGACAATCAAATGCAGTGAAGTATATTTGAACAAATACAAAAAGAACATGGGGGGAAAAAAACAAAGCATCAAATTAGCTAGCCCTCAAAACCTTGAGAGGCTCTGAGAACTGCTCCAACAACATGATCTAAGAGCATTGGCAGAAAACAGAAGTGTGCTGGTGTGGTACTGTGACAATTTGGTTAATTGGTACAGAGTCATCTGCAATTAACCCAAGTTCAGCTTCAGTAATAAGCTGACTGTGTGGTTGGTTGGGCTGTCTGTTGGCTGGTGAAAAAAAATTAAATAAAAAAAGGAGAACATGACTACTCCTAAAGTATGGGGAAGATTTTTATGGTAGATAGAAGGGAGAAAGCAGAGAGAAGAGCTCAGGGCCAGCAGACTAAACCAGACCATGAGAGGAGGGAGGGGAGGGACAGCAAGAAGGAGCGGCCAACCATGAGGCACCTGGGGTCAGGAGACCTAGAGATTGGTGTAGCCAAAATGGTTGAGTTATAGAGATCAGGCTGGGGGAAGAGAAGCCGAAGCACAAACCCTGGGAGGGTGAGATGTCCTGGGAGGAGCCACATGACTTAAATGAAGCTGTGAGAACAGAGAGAAGTCCTAGGTACTGGGGGATGCTGGGAGAGCTGGCCAGTGTCTGCTTTGATATGTCAAATAGGCACACCAGCTAGCCCATTTGTCTTGGGTTAGAGATCTAAGGGTTGTTTGATTGGTTGGTGGGCTGATTGGTCGGTTAATTGGTTGGTTGATTGGTTGGTTGATTGATTGGTGTTTGGTTGGTTTTGGTTGTTTGGTTGGTTGATTGGTTGGTTGGTTAGTTGGTTGGTTGGTTGGTTGGTTGGCTGGCTGGCTGGCTGGCTGGCTGGTTGGTTGGTTGATTGGTTGGTTGTTTGGTTGAGGAAAGGAGCAGACACAAAATTATTCTTCAGGAATGAGCTTTATTAGGAGAGAGGCCCTTGCCACCATGGGAGTCATGATCAGACCTGAAGGTGAGAGAGCACCATCCTATCAGAATCAACTTGATGGGACCTGAAAAGGAAGGAGAAGCTTCCCTTAAAACCTGAGGAGAATCATCATTAAGAGGGATAGCATAAAGTAAAAATGATACAGGAGGAGACCCAGGGAGAAGCCTTCAGAGACACTCATCAAACAATGGAGACTATCTTGTTTTTATGTCCTTTCAAGGTTGGTGGGACCCTCCATACCATGTGATTTAGTCTGGGATATCCACAAGAAGCATGGAGGACCAGGAGGAAAAATATTCACACACATATGCACGCACGTGTGCACACAGCTCACACAACTGTAAAACTGAGTAAGCTCTTTGGTGTGTATTGGTGTCAGTTCCTGTTCTCACTGATATACAACAGTCAGATAAGACATTGCTAATGGTGTATGTGTTATGCCCAAATCCGCGCAGTCCCCCCAAAAGCCAACAAAGAGACCGAGTTCCATATGTAAAAGCAAAGATCCTTTATTTTATGCAAATTTGCAAACTTGGTCTGGGGGCATATCCAACATATTGGAATAGATAAAGTACGCTGAGCTCAGTTAGAGTTGGGTTTTTATAGTAGTAAAAGTGGGGGTGAGGGGTGTCTAGGGGTGTCCTGGTGAGTGTGTGCTGGCAGGTGGTCCTATCTACAGTGGTTGGAATGTTAGGCATTTCCTTTGGATGGTCTGATCTTGGGTGTTGGTTGGGTAATCTCAGCTTGTGGTTCTTCCTGCAACCAGGTATTGCCTCAGGGTAAACTACCGAGACTCAGGCCTCTATTAAATTTATTGATGGCTGAGTCCTACTCTGGCAAGTGATAACAGTTGGAAGTAAAGAACTTTCTTTGGGTGATCTGTTCATATTTAGCTTATCATGGCTGGCTCCTACAGTACGTTAGTGTAACTACCACCACAATGAAGATGGAATCGCCCTGCCACTACTGAGATCTCTCTCACTACTCTTTACATTAATGTACAATCCCATCTTCTGACCTCAGCAATCACCATAGTTACTACTTTTTTCATTTCAAGAATGTTGTATAAATAGAAACGCGTATGACTTTTTGAGCTTATTTTTTCCTTACTTAGCCTTTGTTGTTGTGTATATCAATATTCATTCCTTTTTTATTGTGGAGTATTAATCCACATCATGAATGCAAGATGATCCTCCCTGATATTATTTTCTTTTTCTGCTATTTCAGTTACCTACCCTCAGCTATAGTTCAACCATATTAAATGGAAAATGACAGAAATAAAATCATTTGTAATATTTAAATTATAGAGGGAAGTTTCTGTCCTGCCTGGTCCCACAGACATTTAGTCCCAAATAAACACACAGAGGCTTATATTAATTATAAACTGTTCACCCTATTGTCCAGGCTTATTACCAACTACCTCTTACAACTTAACCTAACCCATAATTCTTATTTATGTTTAGTCATGTAGCTTGGTACCTTTTCTCAGTAAGGCATTCTCATCTTGCATCCTCTGTGTCTGGCTGGTGACTCACTCTCTGCCTTTCCTCTTCCCAGAATTCTCCTAGTCTGGTTACCCTGCCTATACTTCCTGCCTGGTTACTGGGCAATCAGTGTTTTATTAAACCAATACGAGTGACAAATATTTACAGTGTACAAGAGCCTCTCCACAGCATTTAAGTCACATACATTCTGAGTATCATGATGAGAGCTCACACAATTCCATACCATTCAGCTCCATCCCATTCAAGGTATATCTCACCTGTGCCCAGAGAATCCATGGTCACTGAAGAGTTGATTTCCATTGTCACATATATATGGTATTAGAACTGTCACAGTTTGATGCAGCCACTGGGAGTCTGGGAACCTGTCCTTTGATCCTTAGGAAACCACCACAATTTGTTTGGTCACTCATTGAAGGACATCTGGATTGCTTCTAGTTTTAAGTTATTATGAAATATAAAATCAGCTGTGATCAGATTTCTGTTGAGTAGAAGTCCAAGAGCACAGTTGCCAGATGTTTGACAACTGCATGTTGAGTTCTCTTTCTTAGAGAGCTGCCACACTGAACCCACTGGAGCAGCACCATTTTACATGGCCACCGGCAAGGTGGGACCAGCCTGTTTTCTACATGCCTTTGCCAGTATTTTGATGTCACTATTTTTTAAAGAATTTTTTTTATTTATTTAACTTTATTTTATGTGCAGTGGTGTGAAGATGTCAATCCCCTGAAACTGGATTTATGGATAGTTGTGAGCTGCCATGTAGGTGCTGGGAACTGAACCCAGGTCTTCTGGAAGAGCAGTCAGTGCTCTGAACTGCCAAGTCATCTCTCCAGCCCCATGATGTCACTATTTTAACTTTAAGCATTCTGATAAGTAGATGATTGGTATTCTACTGTGATTTTAATTTGCATTTCCTTAATAGCTAATAATATTTAACACCTTTCCGAAAGTAGCTCACCTTTTCACAGCTAACCTTTGTTTGTTTTCAAGACAAAACGTCTCTCCGTGTAGCCCAGGCTGGTCTCCTAGCTCAGACTCACAGAGTGCTAGGGCTCCAGCCTGTGCCGCTTTAATGAGAGGCTAATTGGGCTGATTTTGCTGTAGAGCTTGGGGCCTTCATGCAAAGCATTCACAGCAGGCTTCATGTAGCTGGCTTGCTGACAGTCTTCTCATTACTCCCAGATGTCAAGTTTTTAACAAAGACGAATGAAGCATTTCCTAAATGTTGCTCCTTCCTCAGTTGAGGTGTTCTCAGGGCTTTTATATTAGAGCGTGCAACCTTGCAAGTATCGAGCTCTGGTTGATCTGAATGAGGTTTGCATACAAGGGGTAAATCCCACTGGGATGTGCTGTATCATTCTGTTCACTTCCTGCTAAACACGGCTTGCTTATGTGTTATAATGGATTCCTGTAAGTTCTTGAAAGGGAGAGCTGTTTTCTTTTGGTGCTCGTGGAGGGAGATTGTCTTTCCATAATTTTAAAGTAAATAAAAATGTCCCCTCCTCTTCCATTGTGTAAAATTGATACTAAAAGACAATGTAGAGGGCTGGTGAGATGGTTCAGTAGATAAGGGAGCTTGCAGCCAAGTCTGAGGACTCGAGTTCATTCCCTGGGGCCCATCTGGTCAGAGGAAAGCAATGACTCCCACAAGCTGTCCTCTTACCTCCACATGCGCTTGTATACTATAAAAAAAAAATCGACCAATCTATGTAAAAAATCAATTAAGACAGTTGATGAAGGCAATGCTGACCATCCCTTACATGCGTAACAGAATCTTCTAGCGACATCACACTCACTTGGATATTAGTGGAAAACACCCTAAAATCGCAGACTTAGTTTTCTTAACAGCCATGGGGCTCTGCAGGTTATTTGGCTTTGTCTTCAGGAAGTGTGGGGAGCTCATGCTTTTCAGGGGAACACTCCACTCCTTCCACATTGTGGACCTGTGAGAATGGAGCTGCCTGGAGCCGCCCCTGGCTGTCTTGTTGGGACTTCTCCACCCATCCCGATGCCACTGTCTTGACCTGGACCATCCTGAGCTGGCTACATTTTTCTCCCTTTGTCAATCACTTCCTAGAAGTTTCCGGTAGTATTACAGTTTTTGAAGGATCGGCTCTTTGTCTCACTATGGCCCCTTCTGTTGAGGTTCCATTGCTGAGCTGCTTCACTCACATGCTGTGAAACTCACCCCCATACAGTGCACAATTCATTAGTTTCTAGCACCTTCGCAGGGCAAGCACCTGCCACCAATGACTCCACAGCCTTCCCCGACCCCCCACAAAGGGGACTTAGCCATGATTACTGCCAACAAGCCTACTCCCGGTCCCTGACCACAACTAACCAACTTTGTTTCTCTGCATTTGCTAATTCTGACTCTGGACAGCATGTAAAGAGACAGTGCCGGGTATTCCCATATACCCGAAGTTAAGAGGCTGAAGCAGAAGGGTTGCACGTTTGAAGCCAGCCTGGGCTACACAGAGATGGAGAGCAGGGGAAGAAGGGGTGGGGAAGGAGGACGAGGCAGCTACTGCATTGGGTTTATTTCCATAGAGTGTTTTCCCTGCCGTATCATACTCCATTAATGATACATAACACAGGTCTGAGCTCAAAGGGATTAAGAGTTTATTCTGGGCCAGATGTGACTAACCATAGTACAGGAACAGAACAGACTCGGGCTGTCCCCCAGTGACCTGTTCCCTCACAGAAGCGATTACCACTTTTCCATAGCCACAGAAGTCATAAATCACAATATATCCAAAATACACCGAGGGGACCATCATGCAGACAGGCAGGTTACAACAAAACAGGCATATCTCCGCTGTGGGCCTCATTGGCTATCTGATAGCATTCTTAACTTTTGATTGGTGGGAGCCTGTGGGCTGATAAGAACATTCCACAGGTTTTATCTGGTAGTCAGAGGATGTTAGGTCGGAAGCAGAGGGGCACGATGAAGGGTTATTAAAGATACTAAAGTTAGTCCAAGATTCTTTTGCTCTGGATCTGCAACATTCCAACTCTTGGCAACCACAGAGCTCTGACTGACCCATCAGACTTGTAAATTCTTGAACATTGTGAAGGCTTTCTTCAGCTTGCACAACATAAATCAATGCCTTGTTCCTTTTCAATCTCCCCACCCCCACCCCCGCCACTGCCTCGCGCCTGCACACTGCTGCTGGGAATTGAGTCCAGAGTCGCCATCAAACAACATCTCTATCCCCTTCATCTCTTTTTATAGCTAAGTAATTTTTCATCATATATGATGTTGCCCAAAGAGCTTGGTCCCTGGTTCATGATGCTATTGGTAGGTCAATGAGTTTTGAGGACTAGAACCTGGAAACCTCTCTCTTTCTCTTTTTATCTTCCTCCCTCCCCTCCCTCACTTTCTCTTCCTCACTCCTGTTCATCCCCCCAGTCATGAGATAAATGAGTGTTCCTATATTTCCTGCTGTAAAGGTAACTGCCCTGAGAATCAGTCTGCAAGCCATACCTCCCCAGATGTCCGGGAAGAAACATCAGCTTCCTTCGCTCTGTTCCTCCTTCTAGTGGTTGCTAGGATGTTTGTTGGTCTTTACCTTTACTGTGGGCAATTGGCTTGCAGAGTGCAGAGTGCTAACCATTGCCCAGTGGAACCAGCGATTAGTTTTCAGTACTCTACAAACACAGGGCAAACTAAAATGCCAAAAGACTCACTGCTCTTGCTCAAGCATCCTTGTTTATTAAACAAATATTCTGGGAAGGATGGCAGCCTTTGGTTCATTTCCAAAGTGTCTGCCACTTTCTCAGAGCTTTTGGAAAGAATTCTGCCTTTCTGACTTGGCCATTTCCGATGACACGGCTTAGCTTTTATTGATTTGGAAGAGTGTTGTTTCTTCTCTTGATGCCACTTTCAGATGCAGCCCAAAGAGACTGATATGTGTGTTAGTCAGGGTTCTCTAGAGTCACAGAATTTATGGAATTAATCTCTCTCTCTCTCTCTCTCTCTCTCTCTCTCTCTCTCTCCAGAAGCTGGGTGTCTCAGCTGGTCTTCTGTATGTGCTGGGATCCTGAAGAAGCAGGCTCCAATGGCAATGAAGGAATGGAGGTGCTGGCAAGGCGAGGGCAAGCAGGCAAAGAAGAATAAACCCTCCTTTCTTCTTATATAGGCTTCCAGCAGAAGGTGTGGCCCAGATTAAAGGTGTGCCTTTAATCAAGATCTGGATCTCAAGTGTGCCCTCCGTTTCTGGATTACAGTTCATTCCAGATTATAGTCACGTTGATAGACAAGAATAGCCCTCACAATATGGTACAGTGTATTGGCATTCTATACTGTTGCTCCTGAGACTCTCCCCTTGGTCTGTAGATCACTTCAAAGTCTTTCTTTCTTTCTTTCTTTCTTTTTCTTTCTTCCTTTCTTTCATTCATTTATTTGGTTTTTCCAGACAGGTTTTCTCTGTGTAGCCCTGACTATCCTGGAATTTGCTCTGTAGACCAGGTTGGCCTCAAACTCACAGAAGCCTGCCTGCCTCTGCTCCCTGAGTGCTGGAATTAAAAGTATGCACCACCACTTTCCTGACTCAAAGTCTTTTTTTTTAATCCCAGTGTTTAAAGTTTCTTATTGACTTTCTGTTTTCCATTCTAGCTCAATATTTTAGGAACTTATTCAGTTTGGTTTTAAGTTTTATTAGCATGATTTTAAGTCTTTAAAATGTCTTGAGGTTTGTATTTCTTTTTTCAGGATGTGAATGTGACTGTCTCATGAACATTTAAAAAGAATATGAAAGCTGGGAGTGGTGGTATGATTTAGGATGCCCTTCTGTATGCTGTGAATATCTGTTGTTTTTATTGGTTGTTGAATAAAGTTGATTTGACCTATGACAGGGCAGAATATAGCTAGGCAGGAAAGCCAAACTGAATACAGAGAGAAAGAAGGCAGAGTCAAGGGAGATGCCAGCAACTGCCGGAGAAGCAAGATGTGAGGTAACAAACCACGAGTCTCATGGTAAAATATAAAATAATAGAAATGGGTTAATTTAAGTTGTAAGAGCTAATTAATAATAAGCTTGCTAATAGGCCAAAGCATTTGTTATTAATATTAAACCTCAGCGTGGTTATTTGGGAACTGGCAGGTGGGAGAGAAACCTACAGTTACAGTGGCATTATAATCCTAACACTTGAGAAACTGAGACAGGAGGATTGCCATAAGTCCAAAGTCAATCTGGGCGATATAGCAAGACCTTGTCTCAAACTCAAAGAAAAGGAGCAGGATGTGAAGGATGAAGAGAAGAAGATGAGGAGAGAAGGGGGAGGAGAGGGAGAGGGGGAAGGAGGAAGAAGAGAAACAGCAGCGTTACTTTGCTGTTAAGGAGATTTTCTAATAGAACTTAGATTTTGTTGGGTGGTGGTATTGTTCAGAGAATCTGTATCAGAGAGAGCTGAGGAGATGGCTTATTAAGAATGCTTGCTGTGCAAGCTTGAGGACCTAAGTTCAAATCCCCAGCAACCACATAAAAAGCCAGGCATGAGCACACATGCACCTGTAACCCCAATGCTATGGGGAATGGGTACAGGATCGCTGGGCAACAGCTCCAGGTTCCAGCGCTCTTGTGGAGAGACCCTGCCACAAAGGAACAGAGTGGAGAGATGTTCTCTTCTGGTCTCCATGCATATACGGCCACACTGGCTCACATACAAGGAAAGGCAAATATATCTTAGTGGTTTTTCTTTTTACATTCTTCTATCAGTTGTTAATAGTGGAGTATGGGCATCCCTATTGTTTCTGAACCTATCTACATTTGTTTATACACAAAAACACACACAAAGAAATCAACACAACTGTTTTAGTTACTTTTCTGTTGCTGTGGTAAGAGGCTATGACCTAGGTAACTTACAAAAAAGGGGTTTATTGGGGGATGACAATTCCAGAGTGTTAGAGTCTATGACCAACATGGCAGGGAACTCAGCAGCAGGCAGGCAGGCATGGCATCAGAGCAGTGGCTGAGAGCTTACATCTGATCCACAAACACAAGACAGAGTGAGTGCTTACTGGCAATGGCCTGGGCTTTTGAAACCTCAAAGGTTAGACCCAGTGACACACCTCCTCCAATAAGGCCACACCTCCTAATCCTTCCCACACAGTTCCACCAAGTATTCAAATATATGAGCCTGGGGGCAGAGTTCTGGAGCATTCTTAATCAACCCGCCACAGTACTATGAGACCCAGCACAATCTATTTGTCAGCAGTGTGTTGGATAACTTTGAGTGTTGCCATATTTCCACCCACCCACTTTTCAAATGCAGGTTTACAATGCTTCCTACCTACATACTAATGTTTGGATTTTTGTCACAGTCTGAGTATTACTTAATACACTCACAAAGAATGAGACAGTGTAGTCTTTACCTCGTCACCCTTTTTTATTTTATGTTTCACCCATTTTTAATCATTCTTTCTTTTTTTTATCATTTCACTTTTCCACAAAAAATGCCCTTCAACCGTTTTTTTATAAACAGTGTTCTACAATAGCATTCTCTTGGTTTTTCTTCTTATAAGAACATTTTTATTTCCCTCTCCTCGTTAACAGATGATTTTGTCAGGTGGAGAATTAATGGGCACCAATTCTTTGTTCCAACATTTTGGTCTCCGTGTGGCTGTTACAACAAGCTCTGAAAAGAATAACTCCAATAGACATGCTGATGTGGAAGGGGGAAATTACATGGAGACCCATACCTAGACAAAGAACTATAGGCAACTAAGGGATGCTGAGAACTAGAGGTGTGATCTCCTAAGGAGATGCCCCCTACCTGGTTAGTCAATACCAAATGGTCATGTACGTGCAAGCAGTCCTGAGCAGGCTCAGCAGGTTATAATCATGTGTTTATACATACATACAAGCATGCATATGTACATACATAGCAGCAGAAACTAAAGTAGAAGAATTCAGGAATTTGAGAGAGAGAGGAGTATCATGGGAGTAGTTGGGCGAAGTAAAGAGGGTGGAGGAAAATTATGTAATTATATTTTAATAAGTTTCTTCTGTTTTTGTCTTTTTGAGACAGGATTTCTTAGTAGCTATGGAGCCAGTCCTGGAACTCACTCTGTAGACCAGGCTGGCCTCAAACTCACAGAAATCCACCTGTCTCTGTCTCCCGAGGGCTGGGATTAAAGGTGTGTGCCACCACCACCCAGCGAGTATTTTTATTTTTAAAACATTACACACAATAAATATCATTGTGCCATTTCATTTTCCTTTCTTTCTTCTTTCTTATTTTGTTTTGTTTTCTAAGACAGTGTTTCTCTGTATAACATCCCTGACTGTCTTGAAACTCACTCTGAAGACCAGGTTGGCCTCAAAATCACAGAGATCCACCTGCTTCTGCCTCCTGAGTGCTGGGATTAAAGGTGTGTGCCACCACCACCTGGCTTCATTATGCCATTTTCAAACAAAGTGTGCTTTAATAGATTCTTCTCCCCCTCAACTTCATCTGTTGTACCCCCCACCCCAATCTGTCTTCCTCTTTCATGCCCTATATATGATTTTTGTTTCACCCCATATCTGTCCTTATCACCTGTTTTTGAATCTGTGGTTTTACGGTTATTTTGTAAATATTAGGAAATGTTCTGTGGAGGTTTGAATAAGAATGGCCTCATAGGCTCATGTATTTGAATGCTTAGTCATCAGGGAGTAAAAATTACTTGAGAAAGATTAGGAGATGTGGCCCTCTTGTAGAAGGTGTGGCCTTGTTGGAGGAAGTGTGTCACTGGGGGTGGGCTTTGAGGATTCAAAACCCAAGCCAGGCCCAGTGGCTCTCTTTTTCTGTTGCCTATGAATCAGGATGTAGAAACTCTCAGCTTCTTCTCCAGAGCCATGTCTGCCTGCATGCCACCATGGTTCCCACCATGATAGTCATGGATGACACTTCTAAAACTATAAGCAAGCCCCAATTAAATGCTTTCCTTTAGGTCAGGGGGTGGTGATGCATATATTTAATCCCAGTACTCTGGAGGCAGAGGCAGGCAGATCTCTTTGAGTTTGAGGCCAGCCTGGTCTACGGAGTGAGTTCCAAGACAGTTATGGCTGTTCTGTAGAGAAACTTTGTCTCAGGTCAGCCTGGTCTACAAGAGCTAGTTCCAGGACGGGAACCAAAAGCTACGGAGAAACCCTGTATCGAAAATCCAAAAAAAAAAAAAAAAAAGGAAAAGAAAGAAGAGGAAGGGAGGGAGGAAGGGAGGGAGGGAGGGAAGGAGGGAGGAAAAAGAAAGCTTTCCTTTATGTGTTGCTGTGGTCATGTTGTCTCTTCACAGCAATAGAACAATGGCTAAACCATGTTCTCTCATTATTGCTTCTATTATTTTTCTGTTTCCATTGTCTTCCTCTTCTAATTCTAAAAGTCCAATAACAGAAATGTTCATTTTTTTCCCACTATAATCTCCAAGCCTCTGTTTTTTTGTTTCTGTTTTCTTCTCAGTTTGCTTCCTCTGTGTTGCTCACACTAAATCATCACTATTATTCTATCTTCAGCTTTACTGATTATCTCTTCTATTACACATTTCTTAATGTCGCTGATTCTGTTTAATGATGCTGGTTTATTTTGGTTTTGGAGGGTTGTGTTTTCCATTCTATAATTTCATCTATCCTTTGATATTTTTAAATAGCATCTACTTTTCTGAGATTATCATTTTTGTCTATGTTGCCATCACTCTTTATTGCTTCTTGAAACATTTTTAAGTTTTTATTTTAGTTCTGTGTGGAGTTATGTGCAGGTGAATACAAGTGCCCTTAGAGTTCATAAGAGGGCATTGGATCTCCTAGAACTGGAGTTACATGCAGTTGAGAGCCACCCAATATGGGTGCTGGGGATGACACTCAGGTCCTCTGCAAGACCATCGAGAGCTCTTAACCACTGAGCTTTCTCCCCAGACCCTCTTAAGACATTTATGCTGTGTTTGAGACCAGGTCTTACTAAGTAGCACTGTCTGGCCTATGACTATCTTTGTAGACCAAGCTAACCTCCAACTCATAGAAAACCACCTGCTTCTGCCTTCTGAGGGTTGGGATTAAAGGTGTGTGTCGTGTCAGCATGCCTAACCTCTTGTTTATTTTTATTTTAGTTTAGTTTTTGTTTAATCATATGTATATGTGCATGGGTTTGTGCATATGAGTGCAATGTCCTCAGAGACCAGAAGAAGGTATTGGATTCCTGGAGCTGGAGGTATAAGCAGTTGTTAACCACCGACCTGGGGGCTGTGAACCAAACTTTGAGCTATATAACGTGGGTGCTTGGGAATCAAGTGCCTAGCCTCAGTTCCTGTCAGCTGAGCCATCTCTTCAGCCCTGCCCTGTCCCTTGAAGCACTTTTATGATGCCTGATTTAAAGTCCTTGCCAGGTAATTCCAACCCCTGATTCATCTCAGAATTGGAATCTGTTCATTGTGATTTGAGGTGTAATGAGCAATTTCCGGTTGTATACTAAACAGCTTGGATTATTACATTTTGACTGTAAATCCTATCCACCCCTTTCTCTTTTATTTCCTTTTCTTGTATTCATTCATTTTGGGTGCAGGTAGAAGTATGGGTGTCAACCCACCTCCCCCACCCACATCTTATTGACATCAGTTGAACAGTGACTCATACTACCTATGAATGCCTGTTAGTAGGGTGGAACTTCTCCAACCCTAGTAGTTCCGACTTAGGCTTCCTTGTTGTCTGCAGACAGCACAAACTCCAATCCCTGATAGCCAAGAGGACACGAGTCACTGACCAGCTCTACCTACCTGCCATAGAGCAAGGAAAGATGGATGCTCAGTGACTCTTGACTCTGCTGATGGTACCAAAGCAAGAAAAATGGAGAAGAGATGAAAAGTCTGATCCTCGTCCTTGGGTAGCAGAGCCAGGAGAACTGCTAAGTGTCACACCAGCCTGGGCCAGAAAGCAAAACTCTATCCCAGACAAAAGCTGCCAAGACTTAGAAGAATGGTCCTCCCCGGGGCTTAGGGAGTACTGGGTGCGGTTCACTGCAGAAGGACAGACACTTGGACTTAAGCCTCTCTTCTCCTGGTCCCATGTCCATGGGAATAACTTCCTTAAAGCCCTTGCTTTCCCCTGCACCATGTTTTCTTCTCTCTGGTGTCTGCAGATGGCAGGTTGTAGGTTTCATTCAGGCTCCACTGAGAATACAGCGGAGGCAAAAAAAGAAACCCAAGGAACTCACTGCCAATTCCCGAGGTCCTCAGTCTGCCTGCCCTTGTCCCACCCCTCAGGCTCACCTAGTCGTGCATGTCCAGAACATCATAGTTGGGGATGGTAGGCGTGGGAGGAATGCAGGTGGTCCATCTAGACTGGAAAGATCGCTGATTGTTTTATGTGAAGATCTAGAACAGCATGGGAAAGACATCATGTAAGGAAAAAAAGACAGAAGTTGAGGGTGGTGTGGCTCAGGCCTGTAATCCAAGCTCTTCGAAGGCTGGCACGGTGGGGGGGGGGCAGCATTGTCAGTTAGAGGTCAGTCTAAGAAGCCTGAAACCCTTATCTAAACAAAAAAGAAAATGGGGGGGGGGGGGAGAGAGAATGTTTATTTAATGAGGTAAAATAAAACACTTGGAGCAAGGAGGTGTGTGTGTGATTATTTTTTTTTCCATTTTTTTTCCATTTTTTCTGTAAATACAGCCTAGTCCAGACTTGATAAAGCATTCAAGTAGAGATGGCTCAGAGGTTAAGAGCACTGGCTGCTCTTCCAGAGGTCCTGAGTTCAATTCCCAGCAACCACATGATGGCTCACAACCATCTGTACTGAAATCTGGTGTCCTCCTCTAGCGTGCGGGCATACATCAAGGCAGAATGCTGTATACATAATAAATAAATCTTTAAAAAAACAAATAAATCTAAATTCATTTTGAGTAAGTACACATGAACCTGTGTGAAGCCTGGGGATTGGACTCATGTTGTCAAGCTTGGTAGCAATCACCTTCACACGCTGAGCCATCTTGCTGGCCCCCAAAATTCTGTCTGTTTTCTTCTCTGCTATAGCCCTGGCACTTAGGCCAGTGCTTGCCACTTAGTAGGCTCTCAGTAAAGTGCTCCAAACAAACAATGCAAATCATAGTAGAAGCACTTGAATTTAGTTTTTTTTAGGTAGTTCAGAGTAAGAGATCTTCTAAAAGAAAATTCCAAATTGCCAACATATGAGGGGAAAAAATCTGAACATTTTATTACGTCTTATAAACAAAGATAATCAATAATAATTTTAAAGAAAACCCTGGAGAGTTGCTTTCTGTGAAGGACAGGGAGCAATGATCCTGCCTACTTTCAGGCAAACTTTCTCGGTGAAATGTTTGGAGCTCAATCATCTTCTCTCAACAGGCCAGTTTCAAATAAAATCTAGTGATTGCTGAAGGCATATGTCTTTAATCCCAGCATTTGTGAGGCAAAGGAAGGCTGATCTCTGGGTTCAAAGTCAGCCTGTTCTACAGAGTGAGTTCCAGGACAGCCAGGGCTGTTACGCTGTTACTTGCTGGAAGTTGAAGCCTGCACTGTATGCATGTTAGGCAAGTGCTTTACCACTGAGTTTATATCCTTAGCCAAGGACCTTGAGTTTAAGACCAACCTGGGCTATAAAAAACCAACAAACAGAAAATGAGATCCAAGTGGACTTTTGTAGCAAGATAGTGAAAGATGTGGGTCTTTATTACTGAAATTTTAGCTAAAATTAAAAAAAAATGCAAGGACATATCTCAAAGTATATTTTGCACGTTGCTAGTGCCCTGTGCCTTTTGAAAATATTCTATTGGGCTTCTGTTTCTGAGGATGGAGGTTAAGGCCAGAACTTGAGCACAGATGTCTCCCTCAATTGCTTTTTTCTTCACTTTTTTCTTTTGGGGCAGGGTCTCTCACTGGACCTACAGCTTACCAATTCAGCTAGACTGTTGCCCAACAAGTCCCAGGCAGTCTCCTATTCCTGCCTCCCAAGCACTGTGATTGTAGGTGCATGACATCACAACTAGCTTTTTCCAGAGTGTTGGGGATCAAATGCAGGCCCTTGTGTTTGTGTTTCAGCCACTTTCCCATCTTTGCTATCTCCTCATCCTCTCCAAGGTCCACCTTTATGAAACCCAAAGCCAAGTCCATCAAAGCTTGCATGGGATAAAGCATCTTGGGGCTAAGATCCGCTGAGTTATGAGGGATTGGGAAGCAGCTTTCCACATATTGGCACTAATGAATTTAAATCTACATAAAATTTTTAAATTAAAAAAATCTACATAAAGTCACAATGATTGGCCATTAATTAATCATCATGGTACCTCAATAACTCCTCCCAGGAAAATATAACAAACATTCTCTAAAATGCAGGATAACACTATCCAGTGAACAATAAAAAAGGCTAGACATGCTGAGAAATTGGATAGCATGTTCTATTAAAAAGCACTCAATGGAAACCATGCTGAAAATGGACCAGGTTTTAGAATTAGGAAGAAATTTGAAGGCAGGTGTCAGACTTAGACTCCAAGAGTTAAAGCAAAATGTGATCTTTGGGGAGTCAACATATAGGGACCCACAACAGAGAAATCAAAACTATTAAAAAGGTAAATTCCTGAAACAAAAAGCATGTTACTTCAGAGTCTTTTGCTTGTTTAAGGATTCTGTAGACAAATAAATTGAGAAACTGTGTTTTAAAAGGATGTATATGGTTCGGTTTGCCATGTTATTTGTAAAACCCTTAGCATGTTTAAGTGTGTTGTGAATCTCCAGAAGGGATCATGAGATGCAGCATGTCCACCCATGGGGCTGTAGAACTCAGCACACTCGAGATCCATCGTCTGTAGGACACAGATGAGGATTAACCCTGGCATTTTCAAATCCCGTCTCTCCTCATTGTGTTCATTGCGGTAGATTCACTGCATCCACATCTGGGGACATTTTCCTCTGCTCCGTCAGGCACTCTTTACATCTTCTTGTCTGTCTGATTAGTTACTTACCTATCAAAACTTATCTTAATAGTCCTGGGGACTGGGGAGATGGCTCAGTTAGAAGATACCTGCCGTCAAGCAAGGAGGAGAACCTGAGTTGGGCTGCTCATACCCACATAAAAGCCAGGGTGAGGTGGTAAGAGTGCACCCAGTACTGGTAGGGTATGGGTGGTGAGGAGGGCAGACAGAGGGACCCCTCAAGCTCAGGAGACAGACTGCTTGTCCAAACTGATGAACTTCTGGTTCAGGGAGCAACCCTATCTCAAAAAATAAAGACAGTGATCTGAAAAGACACTCAACCTTGACCTCTGACCTCCACACATACACACAAACATATATATACACATATAACGCACCACACACAAAATAATATTCTTTTTTTTTTCTTTCTGAAAGCTTTCCCCACTCCCTCTCCTAGAACTGGCCAGAACTGTTTGGAAGGGCCCACTGCCACACTATTGACAGGCTGTGCTATAAATGCATGTTTACATGGCTCTCCGTCTTGTGACCTCTTTACACGACTGTCACCTCCTTAAGGGCACTGAGTAGTCTGAGTCATCTAGATTTCCTCAGCCACAACATGAGGCCAAGGATCAGAGGCATCGGAGGCATTTGTGGGGTGAGCAACATCGTACTCCAGAAGGCAACAACCAATGAAACGCAGCCAGCAAGATGACACATGTTCCAACAGCTAGTGGCACTAAGGTGAGTCACCACAGTCCTTAGAAGTCTGGTGTGCGGTAGTGATTAAGAACCCAAGTGCCGGGACCAGAGTGCCGGGGCTCATGCCTATCAATACTTTTATCTCCTGCTATCTTTATAACTTAAGGCAACTTACCTAACCATCCTTAGCCTCAGAATCCTCACCTGGGAAGTGAGGGTGTCAGCCCGCTCTACTTCCTAGGGTCTGTGAGGACTAAATGAGGTGACTGGGGGAGCACAGTTACACAGCCCTTGTATGCCAAGTGCTTGGTGAGCCGTAGCCATCCATAGCATCACCTCTTCCTGCTCACAGTCTGTCTGCCACCACCTCCCCTCAGACGCACCAGTTACTAACATTTCCCCTTTACCTTCCTTCTCCACCTGGCCCCCTGTTGCAGCTCCTAATCCCTAACAACACCTCATCCACCCATGCATGCCAGCATGGCCCAGCCTGTGATTAGCGCACATGGCTAGGTAAGTCTCTGTTTCCTTCTACAGTGTTTGCCTAGTCCACGTGATGTGGGATTTGGCTGCATTCCCCAGTGCTGTATATACGCAACTTTAGAACGACAGTGACCTTACTCAGTAGAGCCCTGCACACATTCCATTTCCTTCTGTGACTACTTCCTAGACTCAAGGCCCAGGGGAGAGCCATTGCAGGATAGCTCTGGGTGCGGTCGAACATCAGAACAACCCTCTGAGGTCGTGATGATTGTATAGCCATAGTCACATGCTCAACTGATGGCCATGGGTGACATGGGCAGCATCCCACATCTTCTCTGATGGTGAGCCACACGGTGTCCCTTCCTAATGCTCACACTCTGAGATACACAAGGGAGGAAAACAGCATCATCTGGAAACAGCATCAGAGGATGATAAGATGAAGAACTTGAAGATCATCAGCTGAGACACAAAGCACAGATAAGCTGCTGGAGTTTTTCTAAATGTTGACATCTAACCTTGATCATGGCAAAGTTAGAAGATCTTAGACAAAGGCCTTTTTTTTTTTTTTAAAACAAATCCTTTTCGACAAAACCTTGCTGATAAGTGTTTAGGGCAGGCACTTTCTCCTTCCTTTCCCCACTCTAATCTTTACTATAGAAAAACTAGCCTAGAGTTGTCTCTTCAGATCAAACTTTGAAACAATGAGAACTAGATCCTACAGAACATGGAGGCTGGCTGTCAGTGAGGATGGTGGTTTCTGAACCCTACTTTCAGTGTGGTTTGTGGGTGTTACCTTGGGAACTTTGGCCTATATTACTAGAAGAGTGTCCAGGCTCCCGTGCATGTTCACAGGAGGTGGCGAGGGAGGAGAGATTCAGGAGCTGCAGCTGATGCTGGGGTAGTCAAGAACTCATGAAAGTCAAACAGCCCAAAACAGTTTAAATGATCTGAGAGAAAAAGCATGATTAGAATTCAGGTAGGAAGAAAAACTGGAGAAAGAGAAAAAAAATAGAAGTTTGAGAAATAAAATATGTAATCACTACAACTTTTAAAAATTCAAGCTGGGCAGGCTAATGCACCCCTTTAATCCCAGCACTTGGGAGGCAAAGGCAGGTAATTATCGGTGAGTTCCAGGCCAGCCAGGACTACACCGTGAGACTCTGCTCAAAAGAACAACAAAAATTCAATACATAAGATAAGCTTAATGACTATCAAGAGAATTAGTGGTTTGGAGGATGGAGCTGAGGGAATCATACCAAAATATACACAGAGAAAGAGAGAAAACACAGAATTTGCAAAAATTAAATCAATGTGATGTAAATAAAAGAAAGGCAAGATGTGGTATAAGTCCAGTCAGATTCCAAAGGAGCAGATGGAGGGAATGGGGTAAGGCAATGTACTAAAAGAACATGGTAGAGAATTTCCTGGAATCAAAGGACGAGCACTCGGACTGAACAGACACACCAAATTATGACTAAGGTAAGTAAAAATAAACTCTCTAGGGCTGCATCAGAGTGAAACTGAGGCACATCCAGTACAAAGGCAAAGTAGTAAGTTAGTCTTAAGAAAAAGAACTAAAGCAAGGTACTGAGAAGTTTCGTTTTATCATGTCTGGTGGCCTGGTCATCTTCTCCCAGTCAGAGAAGGGAACAGGAACTAATAAGAAGCCAGGCATTGTCCAAGTTAAAGTGAGGTATCTCCATCATGCAATTGCTTAAGCTGGAAACAGAACTCCCCTTCACAGCTCCCAGACAGCCTATGTATCAGATTTGACCAATTCACAAAATGTATTTTTGTACTTTGCAAAATGTAATTTTTTAATTTTTGATTTTATTATTGCTAGTGTACATGCAGTACACACACACAGTCATATGCACCTGCACAAGCATGCACACACTCACACATGCACGCACAAACATGCACATGTGTACCTACACATGCACAAATGTGCACATACATGTTCACATGCATATACACATACATACACTCATGCACATATACACACATGCATGTACACGCACAGTTTTTATGACATAGCCCTTTCCCTCTGCCTTGGATCCCAGGAATTGAATCTGGATAATCAGGCTTGTGCAGCAAGCACGTCTACCCACTAAGCCATCTCACCAGCCCTGTAAAATGTATTTTGAGCCTAACCATTTTCCCCCTCTCCAAGGTCACCATCCTATTCATACTGCATCTCTCACCTAGAACACTGCAGTGGCATTTGGGCAACCCTCTTGTTTCTATCCTAATGATCTCCAGCCAATACACAGCAATTCTCTTTTTTTTTAAGTGATCATATTTCTTCTCTGTTGAAATCCCTTCAGCGGCCTCTCTTTGGTTTTGGAATCAAGACCAAAGATCTCAGCCAGGCTTAGGAGGCCCTGCATGACCTCATTGCTTCCTGTCCCCTTGGAGCTATTAGCTCTGCTCACTCACAAGCTCAGCAATTCTAGCCATAATGTTCCACCTTCCTTTGAATTTAGAGATTGCCAACCAGAACCCTTCCTGCCCCGAGTCCGTTCCTCCAGCCATTCCTTTCTGCCTGGAACACCTTTCCTTGCCGTTTGAAGGCCAATTCCTCCTACCCATTGAGATATTAGATTAGATTCCACTTGTTCCAAGAGGCCCTGCTGGATCACCACCTTCCCACACAGTCTAAACCCCCATCACCACGCTTTCCTAATCACCCTCTTTTGAAACCACCAGGGTTTGTAGCTTTGTACTCCTACCAGGAAGCCAGGTCTGCAAGATAATGGCTAGACTGTCTGCGCTCATCCCGAGGCAAGAGCAGTGCTTGACATGACTCCAGCACCATGTGAATATTAATTATATGAATAGATAGCCACGCCAGACTTCTCAGATGCAATGAGATGGGGCCAAAGTGAACAGCTAACAGGTATGAAATAAGGTTAAGTAAGGTATGAAGTAAGGTTAAGATAGCAAGTTCACCCAGATCTTTCGAGAAAGTTGGGGATATTGGGGATATATAGGTAACTGCTGGGAAGCCAGGTTTTTCTGTTCTTGTTTTTGAGATAGAGTCTGGTTAATGAGATAGAGTCTGGTTAGGTTCTTCAAATGTGTGATATGGTGGGGGACAACCGTGAAGTCATTCTAGATTTGTGGAAGTATATTCTACATAAAGTACTTCTCGCTTGGAAGCGAAGGCTTCTCAGATTATAAAGATTATAATTAGAACTGCTGTTAGTGAGATAAAGGATCCTATAGATGATACTGTATTTCATGTTGTATAAGCATCTGGATAATCTGAATAACGTCGTGGCATGCCTGATAGACCAAGGAAATGTTGTGGGAAGAATGTTATGTTTACCCCTACAAATATAATGGCGAAGTGAGTTTTAGCTCAAATGTCGTCTAGTGTATATCCTGTAAATAGGGGGAATCAGTGAACAAATCCAGCTATAATGGCAAATACAGCACCTATGGAAAGAACATAGTGAAAATGGGCGACTACATAATATGTGTCATGAAGAACAATATCTAAGGAGGAGTTAGATAATACAATACCTGTGAGTCCTCCGACTGTGAATAGGAAAATAAACCCTAATCCCAGAATGCTTTTGGATTTCTCTAAGGATCCTCCTGCTAAGACCCGTGAGCAGCAACAACTACGTATGTGCCCCTGCTCAGGCGGAGGATGTTTCCAGTTTAAATTATCTGGAAGATGACATCGATGCTGAAGATGGATGCTGTGTCACAGGGCCTCCTTCTCTGTGCAGGCTCTGAGGAACTAAGCCAACATGCTCTGTGTACCAAGGGCCTCCCAGATCCGGTATTGTTGATCTGCGTTATTTATGACAGGGTTGGGGTTTTCTGCTCTCTCCACCTCCTTCTAACCACTGAGGTCTCCTTTGCATGCCTCCATCCACGTCACAGACTTAAGACTCCTCATGGAAACGGTGGAAGACACCTCTTTGTAGGCCACTTATTCTGTGAAGAGATGAGCATGACCTTTGAGAACTACTGACCTGAACGCTGAAGGGGGTGATTCCAGCAGGAACTGAGAATCCCTGCACAGTTTCCAGTTGCAGAATGACACGGGGGGAGGGCGACAGCATGGATTTCAGTCATGTGTCTTAAGCATCTTCATCCAGAGAAACCTCCCCCACCCCCGTTTCAGATACAGAGTTTGATGCAATGTGTTCAGTGAGACCACTTCTCTTGTGTGAAGTGACATGACAACATGCTTTATTTTGCTGAGCTTTGGTTTCCTCATGAACAAAACAAATGACCCAGCTGGAGTTAAGCTGTGGGCAAGGGCACACGCACGCTCACACCTCACAGGGGCACTCTCCAGACTGGGCTTTTGCGAGTGGGGACCGTGCTTATGAACTCTAAGAAGAGTCTGCAGATGGTGCCAACAGGTACTGATGGTTATTGATTCAGTTTTTTCTCCTTAAATTTAATATTATATTAATACCTTAATTAATATAATATTATATTGATATCTCAGAATTAATAGATTTTAATATTATATTAATAGTAATTAATACTGTGAAATCTTCCTTCACATGAGTTTGGTACTTTGTTTTTAGAATTTATCTATTCAAAAGAAACTTTGGGGCCTGGCGATGGTAGCGCACGCCTTTAATCCCAGCACTCTGGAGGCAGAGGCAGGCGGATCTCTGTGAGTTCGAGACCAGCCTGGTCTACAGAGCTAGTTCCAGGACAGGCTCCAAAGCCACAGAGAAACCCTGTCTCGAAAAACAAAAAAGAAAAAAAAGAAAAAGAAAAAAAAACTTTGGATGTATTATTTGTTTCTTATAAAAGAATTCTGGGTACAAATGGGTGTTAATTCATGTGACTCTCATATATATTTGTTGTTTAAGTTGAATTATGTTTAATGAATTATATTTAAGTTAATGAATTATATTCATTTCACCAACTAGATAGTTGGTTAAGAGGGAAACAGCTACTGTGTATTATGAGAAGCCTTACTGAGAAAATGTCCCCATGGCATTCATGATGAGAAAGCAGCGTGTAGGAGTCTGTAAGTCAAACTACCCCATCCCATCACTGAACTTTTAGTTCTAAGAACTAGAGGAAAGGTCTCCATCAGGCCTGAGAATCAAGAACTGAAACACACCACGAAACTGAGAACAGAAATTACAGGCACAGCTAAAAAGCAGAACCCAGTTCTGGGGGGGACGTACCTTGTAACTGAACCCAGTAGGTGAGTGGGAAGGTACAAAGGTGATGGATAACACTGACCCGTCTCCAGCCTGCACAGAGCAGAGAAGCGTCGTCCCCAGCGTCTTTGGATAAACAAGAGGGTGCACATAAACCTCCACCCCTTCACCTCCGGGCAAAGGTGGGGCTGATCTCTCCAAGTATAGACTGCCCTTCCTCTCCTCACCCAAACATACCTTCTCCTTTGTTTCATTCATCTGTTCCGTCAACCCCACACGTCGAAGACCACCTCAGAGAACAGAAACCTAGCAGGGAACAGCCAGGTGCCTTCTCCCCTTGAAGACTGTGTTCTGAAGGTGAAGGGGGGGGGCGGTGTTTGGCAGTAAGTCAATAAATATATAATGTGTCAAGAGATGACAAGCAGTTTGAAGATAAAAATAGTTGGGGAAGGTGAAGGAGACACAGGAGGAAGGTACTGTTTCAGAGGTGGTCAAGGAGGCTTTGATGCTGGCCTGACCTGGAGCAGACAGCTCTGGGAACTTTGAAAAATCCTGCATGGACCTGATAGTTTCAGATGATCTGCCAACTGGCACAGCAATAGATCCCAAGTAAGGGTAAACCAAATGACCTCCAAAAGGCAGGTAAAAGCCAAGTCATTTGTCTTGGAAGGAAAGTGTGCACTTCTGCCCCACCTTTCCCTGGAGGTGAAAGGGTGGAAGTTTATGTGCATACCCTTAGCAGAAGGAAAAAAGGGAGGATCCAAAAAGGGGCTTGAGAGATGGCTCTGCTGGTGAAGTGTGCAAGCGTGAGGACCTGAGTTCAACTCCCAATACCCATGTGAAGCCTGGGCACTGTGGTGCATGTGGTGGACTCCAACAACACTGGAGAAACAGAGCCAGGAGGGCTTGCTAGTCAACTAGTCTAGTCAAAACAGTGAGTTCTGGGCTTAGTGAAGAGACTCTGTCTCAAAACAGAGAGCAGCTGAGACCCGAGATACCTGATGACAGTGTCTTGCTTTCACATTCCGGTATACATACACGCAACAATCTCTCTGTCTCTCTCTCTGTCTCTCTCTGTCTCTCTCTGTCTCTCTCTCTCTCTCTGTCTCTCTCTGTCTCTCTCGCTCTCTCTGTCTCTCTCTCTGTCTCTCTCTCTGTCTCTCTCTCTCTCTGTCTCTCTTTCTCTCTCTCTCTCTCTCTCTCTCTCTCACACACACACACACACACACACAGTAGAAATGAACTGCTGTTGATAACGATGGTTCTGTAACACATGCAATGTTATATTTAGCAAAAGAAAAATTTGTGACAAAGTCTAAATATCAAAACTGCCCTATTGATGCTTCAAAGAAAAAAAAACCAATTGTCCTTCTGTAGCTAAGGTTCCGTATGTCAGGATTCAATACTCCATGAACTGAAAATATTAAGAATAAAGGGGGGATGTACTGAACATGTGCAGACTTTCCCCCTTCTGTTATTCCCTGAGAAATAAACTATAGCAATTATTTACATAGCACTTATGTTTGTTACCTTAAGATGATTCGGAGTTATTGGAGGGTATGCATGGGTACAAACACCGTGCCATTTTTTGTAAGGGACTAGAACATCTGTGAATCTCATTATCTGGTGTCAAATCCTGGAACCAATCCCCCATGGACACCAAGGGATGACTACAGCATGTCTTGTTGTACTGTAATGACTGAAAAGGGTGAGATTCCGAGGTTCTTGGTCCCAGCCCAGTTCTGAAGCTCAGGATACAGGAAAATAGACCATAGCCTATGGAATGCCACCCTTGACTGCAGGTGGAAAACAGATGATGCCTTGGAGACAGAGAGACTTAGGAGGCAGGCAGACCCTGGCAGGAACGGAAACTGAGATGGAGAAGTTAAATTACTTGCCCAGATCACACAGCTCAGTCAGGCCAGGATGACAGCTCAAGCAGAACTCAAGAGGATTATGCCAAGGGAGAAAAGCAGTCAATCACAAAAGGCTGTGTATCATATCGTCTCATTCTGTGTATAACCCCCTCTTGTTAGTTTCAAGAAAAAAAGAAAAATATTCATATTCTTCCTACCAGTCCTCATTAATAGAAAAATCTTGACAATGACTCTCCCCCCTCCCCACTTTTTTTTTTTTTTTTTGGTTTTTCAAGACAGGGTTTTTCTGTAGCTTTGGTGCCTGTCCCAGAACTAGCTCTTGTAGACCAGGCTGGCCTCGAACTCGCAACTCTTCCCCTTTTAATGTCTTATTGAGACTGAACTGTGAATGCCGGGGTTGCAGTTGCACATAACTTGGTGTTCTGAGACCTTTGTTCATATGCACAGGGAAAGTGACTTCTCTCTATTTCAATTTTTGCTGTTTTGTACAAAATATGATGTAATAGGCTCTGAAGAATACAGTCTTGAATACATATTGATTACATATTGATTTGCTTTTGACAATCTGTGCAAACTATAATCCTAGTCTGACATCCTGAAGGAATTTTGAGGGAGGTTCCCATCCAGCTCCTAAATGCACCCTGGCAGCCTTTCATGGCCTCCCTGATTCTGGGCTGAAGATGCGTCTGGACTAGCAGGCCTATCCATAACAATATTTCTGACATGCGTTTCTTGTCCAGACAGCGAAGGAAGATTGGGGGATGGAGGAAAGAGGGACACAGAGATTTCGAAATCTAATAGTGAAGTAAAATATCCCTTTTGGCATATTCTATTCTGTAAAAATGTTATCAGGTTCAGCTTCCTCCTAGGGACCAGGCACAAAGGCACACGGAAGGCACACGTCTGTAAACCCAGCACTCCAGAGGCTAAGGCTGGAAGAGCAAGCAGACAGAGTGAATTAGTGTGGTGATTTCAATAAGAATGGCCCCCATAGGCTCATATAATTGAATGCTTAGTCTCCAGGGAGTGGCACCGTTTGAAAGAATTGGAAGGATTGGGAGGTGTGGCTTTGTTGGAGGAATTATGTCCACAGGGGTGGGCTTTGAAGTTTCAAAGACAAGGCCAAGCCCAGAGTCTCCCTCTCTCTAGCTACCTGTGAGAATGAAGCTCTCAGCTACTGCTCCAATCCCCATCTATGTGCTGGCAAGCTCTGACAATAGTGAACTAAACTTCTGAAACTGGTTTAGTCCCAATTAAATGCTTTCTTTCATTTGGTCACCGTGTCTTTTTACAGCCACAGAACAGTGACTAATGTTATGCCCAGATCTGCGATGTCCCCAAGACCCAACAAGGAGACCAAGTCTTGCATGTAAAAGCAAAGAGCCTTTATTTTAAACAAGTTTGCAAACTTGGTCTATCTGCATGTCCAGAGTATTGGAATAAACGGAGAGCCCTGAGCTCAGTTAGAATTGGGATTTTATAGTAGTAAAGGTGGGGTGTCCTGGTGAATGTGTGCTGGCAGGTCGTCCTATCTACATGGTTGGAACATTAGGCATTTCCTTAGGATGGTCTGTTCTTGGGTGGCGCCTGGGGAATCTCAGTTTGTGGTCCTTCCTGTAACCAGGTATTGCCTCAGGGTAAACTACTGAGACTCAGGCCTCCATTAAGCTTTATTGTGCCTAGCTCCAACACTGGCAGGTGATAATGGCTGGAAGTTAAGAACTTTCCTTTGGGTAGTCTGTTCCTATTAAGCTTATCATGGTTGGTTGAGTCCTATGCCTAACACAATTAGGAACTAAAGGCTTCTTACCGTAAAGAGCCAGTGGTGCACGCCTTTATTCCCAGCATTTGGGAGGCAGAGGCAGGTGGATCTTGAGGCCAACCTGGTCCACAGAGCTAGTTCTAGGATAGCCAGGGCTACACAAAGAAGCCCTGTCTAAAAACCAAAACAAACAATCAAACAACTCATACCTTTAAACAAACACAGCATGGGCTGGAGGGATGGTGCAGGGGCTAAGAGTACTTAATGCTCTTCCAGAGGAGCCAGGTTTGATTCCTAGCACCCACATGGCAGCTGGAAACCATCAGCAACTTTCTATCACTCCAGTTCTAGAGGATCCAAAACTCCCTTCTGGCCTCAGGCAAAACACCTATCTACATAAAACAAATTTTTAGAAAACTAAAGGTACACAGACAGCAAAGGAAAGAACCTCAATATATATATACTTGTTTGCACTGGGTGCTTTAATTTGGAAGTGTCTCCTAAAAATCTTGGGTTACACACTTAACACCTAGGTGATAGCCTTTGTGAGATTGGATTAAATGAGACCATGAGGGCTCTCTCAGTAAGCTCACTGGCTTTCCAAAACAAAAAACAAAAACAAACAAACAAAACAACAATAACAAAAAAAAAAGAGTTTGCCTTCCTCTCATCGCGGAAGCCCCTCTGCTGTGGTGTTACCATATAGCAGAAAAATTCCCCTAAGATAACAGCAGCCCTGTTGGCTTTCCCAGACTGTAGAAGGTGAGAATATGTTTTTGCTCATAAATTACTTTGTCTCAAGTACTCTGGTATAGCAACAGAAGAAAAACTAAGACACCAAACCCCAGTCCTCAGGAGGGTGGTCCACGGGGCCCTGGGGATCTGCAGTAGGGATTTCAGACGTAAGTTCTGCCACTGGTCACATTTAGACTCGTTCTCAATATCCGTGTCTCTTAACAGGAAACTTCAGATGGGATCGGAGTTCATAGTCAATCCACTAAGGCAGGGAAGAAAACGTCCCCAAGAAAAAGTGTTTGTGTCTCTGTGCAGGATCGCGGGGCTCTCCGGAGAACTATTTCCATGCCAGACATGTCCAGGTGCTGCCTGAGCAAACATTTCTGTTAGGAACAGGCATGCAGTGGCTTGACTTAAAGGTGGCGGGCTTGGAGGAAATCTGTGTTGAAGACTTAGGATCTTTCAGGCAAGAAGATCATTCCTGCGAAGACGTTGCGTCACGTCCTAGGTCACACTCCTACTTCTCAATACCGTGCAGACATCATAAGTCTTCCTCCATACCGTGTTACAGCGCAAAGGAACTTGGGAATCCGGCCAGGGTCACAGGGTAAGCAAAGAAGAGGCGCTGGGTGCAGAAGTGGACGTAGGCCATATGAGTTACATGAGCAATCTTGCCCTGGGAAGGCTCCAGTCTCTTTGTTGGTGCTGCCAGGTTGGGCAAAAGCTGCTCGTTTCAAATACTTGGCAAGTGCAGAAATTCCTTGGGTGAGCATTTCCCAGGGCTCGGTGAAGTTGGTCTCATGGGTACCAACAACGGTCGAAGGTCCCTTGTTATCCATTGGTAGAGAAAGTAAACCTAAAGAGGATATGGGTAAGGCACCTAAGGGTATATTGTGGTATCTGTATGTATGTTTCACACTTTTTTGTTATGGAAAATTCCATCATATCTAAAAATAGAGACACTAGCCTAAGAAACCAACCTCTATGCACTGATCACCCAGCTTTTTTTTTTTTTTTTCGAGACAGGGTTTCTCTGTAGCGTTGGTGCCTGTCCTAGAACTAGCTCTTGTAGACCAGGCTGGCTTCGAACTCCCAGAGATCCGCCTGCCTCTGCCTCCCGAGTGCTGGGATTAAAGACGTGCGCCACCACCGCCCGGCCACCCAGCTTTTATAATTGACTCACAGTCTTTGCTCATCTGTACCCCTACTCACTACTTCTGATCTATGGGTTATATTAACAATATTATTAATTAATTAAATTAATTATATAAAAATTAATCTCATTATGTCATTTCATTCATAACTATTGCAGTATGTCTTTCTGAAAGGTATAGTCTCTTTTTAAATACCCATAGTAGCTAGCCATGGCCATGTATGCTTATAATTCCAGAACTTTAAACGCAGAGGTAGTAAGATTATGAGTTTGAGGCCAACCTGGGCTAAAGAGTGAGTCTAGACTACCCTCCCCTGCACAATTAGATCTTGTCTCAAAAATCAATGAACAAGTTCAGTCAGGCTAAGCAGGTATGTTGGACAAGCCAGGATTCAGAAGATAAGGAAGACTGTGAGTTCAAGTCTAGGCTGAGCTACATAACAAGAACTTATCTTTAAAAAAATCATTCAATATTCAGATATTCTTTTATTGCTTTCATTAAACTGTAAACTCAAAAATTAGAACTTAACTTCCCTACAACTCTTTTAAAAGCATTTCCGGAGGCTGCAGAGACAGCTCAATGGTTAGGAGCATGTATTCCTCTTGCACACGGCCAAAGTTTGTTTTCTAGCACGCATGTCAGACAGCTCACACCTACTTGTAACTCTAGCTCCAAAGAATCCAATACTCTCCTCTGGTGCATAGGACATAACACATCACTGGAAAGGAAAGAAACCTTTTTTGAAAAAGCACTCACAATAAAGCATGTCAAGGTGATGAATGCGGGGCTGCCTGGCTAGCTTATGCCCGAAATAACAACACACAAACTGTATTCATTTAATCACTGCTTGGCCCATTTCTATCTAGCCTCTTCTAGGCTAATTCTCACATATTAATTTAGCCCATTTCTAATCATCTGTGTAGCGCCCCTAGGTGCGCTTGCCGGGAAGATTCTAGCCTATGTCCATCCTGGGTCGGAGCTTCATCAAGTGCGTCTGCCTGGGAGCTGGGAGCATGGCGTCTCTCTCGGAGGCGTCTGCTCCCGAGAGGAGAGGAGAGGAGAGCTGTTGAGTCTGAGCTCACTTCCTCTTCCTCCCAGCGTTCTGTTCTGTTTACTCCTCCCACCTATCTTCTAACCAATGAGGGCCAAGCAGTTTCTTTTTATTTAACCAATGACCTTCCTCCATTAGTCTTAATCACTGTTAAAAGTAGGAAAGAGTGGAGGCTAAATATTGGTCATTCCACGGCCACAAGTGAAAAGGATGCTCCCAAAGCCAGCCCCAACTAAATATGGAAAGCCAGTTCATGATAATTTCTTTTTTTTCCAGTGCTGGAGAATGAATTCAGTTTGTAAGATGTATTTCTTATACTAAAAATCTCATGGGATTTCAGGTTCATTGTGGTATTTATGATTATTCACAAGTTAAATCATATTGTCCAAACTGGTATTTTTTTCCTATATACAAAGCAGTTCCTTTATGTGCAATCATATTTTCCATAGTGTGTTAGAGACTGTTGTATTTCCCTACCTGTTTTCTCTTAAAGGGATTCAAATCCTCAAGCCTTTATGACAGTAGATGGGAAGTAGAGTTAATAATAAGTTGCATGTTGAAACCTGCAAAGGGAGTAGTTTCAAGTGTTCCTACTCAAAAACACAAAACAAACAAACAAAAAAACTGATAAGCTTGTGAGATAATGCCGGTGTCCATTGGTTGTGTGAAGCCATTCCACAACGTATTCATAGTTACAATTTACCTTAAACAAAATATTTCCCTTAAGAACTTGCACAAAGGGTTTGAGAGCTGGCTTAGAGGTTAAGAGCACTGGCTGCTCTTCCAGAGGACCTGGGTTCAACTCCCAGCACCCACATGGCAGCTCACCACTGACTGTAACTCCATTTAGAAGATCTAGCTCCCTCACATGGACATACCTGCAGGCAAAACACCAATGCACATGAAACAATAATAAATAAATTAAGAAAAAAAGAACTAGCACAGAGCCGGTCGGTGGTGGTGTAGGCTTATAATCTCAGCACTCGGGCAGGCAGATCTCTGTGAGTTTGAGGCCAGCCTGGGAGAGCCTCTCCTTGAGAGAGTTCCAGGAGAGCCAAGGCTGTTTACACAGAGAAACCTAGTCTTGAAAAATCAAAACACCAAAAACAAAAAGAGGAAAGAAAAGAAAAAAGAAGTTGTATAGACTATTTGCTGATTTTTTTCTGTTAAGATTATTTACTTGTTTGTTTTGAAACATAGTTTTGCTATGTAGCCCTAGCCAGGAACTCACTGTGTAGACTCAGATGGCCTTGAATTTATGGCAGTCCTCCTGCCTCTGCTTCCCCAGTACCCCACCTGGCTTCAAACTCTTATTAACTTGTGGTCATTGTTAGTTACTTTTCTCTGGTATTATTTCTGAATTATATGTTTATTAGTGGCCGTAGTTATGGTCACTGATGAGACCTTATTTCATATGGCTTTGTAAACTGGAAAAGAATTTGGTTTCGTTGAGGAATATATAAACAAAGATCTTCATACAGGAACCCGTCACAGTGGCTCCTGCCTACAATCCCAGCATTGGGAGGCTGAAACAGAAGGGTTGCCGTGAGGCTGAGGCCAGCCTGGGCGTCTAAGCAAGACTCTGTCTCAAATAACAACAATAAATAACCTTGCTCAGATAGGCAGTGTTAGAAATATTTCCTAAGCGAGCTCTCTGATGACACAAAAATTCCCAATCAAGCCAAATCAAAACAAGCCAAATTAAAAAAATATCCAGGTTTAATGGGAGATCTGCGCTCTCAGGTGGCCCCGAGGGGGAAACCGGGAAGCCTCAGAAACGCGACCCCGGGAGGAAGAAAGGGGGACCACATGTTCTTCTTTTGGGGGATCACTTAAGTACCCTGGGGAGTGGTCCTGACCCCACCCCCAGGGAGGGGTCAGGACCTGGCCCGCTGGGATTTGAAGTCCAGACCAGGCCTGGGGGCTGAGATAGATACCAGGGACTGGGGCCTAGGCTCCCAGCCTAACATTCCAGACTCTTTGGCTATAGGGGTGACAGAAAAATTGGAATGGTATTTATGACAAACACTTAGGGTCTCTTGGGAACAAAGGGCATAGACTCAAATCTGGCTACTTCCTGCGGGTACGGGGTGGCGTGGGGAAGGGGAGAGCCAGGTGTCCACGTTTAGCGAGGTGTGGCTGGAAAGGCATCCCATGAACTGTCATCCTGGAGAAGGCAGGCAGCAGCAGTTCCTTGGGAGAGATGAGAAGGCAGGTAGCTAGGAAAAAAAAAATTGTTATTGATAAAGATGAGTGTGCCAGAATGAGGAGCAGGTAGGCCCTTCATTGTGGCATCCTGGAAAACCGGAGGGTGGAAGGTCCTGCTGCTGAACAAACCAAGTGTCTTGAGCAGGTGCCCGCTTGAGCCTGGAGAGATGGTACCAGCATGGATGTCCCAAAAGTTTGGCAGCTGAGGGTGTGGTGAGGATTAGTGTGTGAGGTCCTGTCCTTGAGAGGGAGAGGTAGGGAAGGTACCCCACCAGTGGAGGAGTTTGAACTGGGAGGTGATGGTTAAGGAGAAAGGGCTCCCAGCCTAACAGACAGGACCATCATGAACGTGGAGTTGAGCCAACCACTTCAGCGGTTTCTTCCTATTTGCCCTAGCAGGGGCATTCCTAAGGTAATTACATAGTTGAACAGGCTCAACACTTAGGCTTTATGAATTGGGTTTTTCTCTTGTTTAAAGGAGTGACACCATGGAAACCTTCCAAGGGGAAAAAAAATCTACTCTGCTTACTTTGGGTCTTATCTGTTGGAAGGTGTCCTGTGTGCTGCTGTTGCTCCCAGAAACCAATCAGCTCACAAAGTCTGGGGCTCAGATGGCACCGTGGATTGAAGACCAGAGAAAATAGGCTGCCTGTCTTCAGGTCCACTTCACTACCGTGGGCTTT
Organism: Microtus oregoni; assembly: GCF_018167655.1. Classification (NCBI taxonomy): domain Eukaryota; kingdom Metazoa; phylum Chordata; class Mammalia; order Rodentia; family Cricetidae; genus Microtus; species Microtus oregoni. The sequence continues at coordinate 21,968,304 of NW_024543066.1, forward strand.
GTTCATACTACAGAACGCATGGATGACACAAATGAAAACAAGTGGGGGAAATCAGCGACACGTTGGTGAGGAAGTGGAGGTGCTTCCGATGGAGGAAGAGCTGGGAAGTTGGCCCTGGAGCAACCAGCAAGGCAGTGGCCAGAGACACTGAGATATCCTGAGCTTGAAGGAGTGCTGTAGGAACAGCCAGTCAAGACCAAGGTGAGCCAGAATGTAGGGAGACACCCCTCCCCCCCACCAGCTTTGGCTTTGACCTTGACATGGGGAATCTCTGCAGAGCTCAAGCGGATCTCTGTGAGTTCGAGACCAGCCTAGTCTACAAGAGATAGTTCCAGGACAGGCTCCAAAACCACAGAGAAACCCTGTCTTGAAAAACCAAAAAAAAAAAAAAAAAAAAAAAACCAAAAAACAAGAGCTCAAGAATAAAACAAAGGCCTGCACAGCCAGGTGGCCCAAGCCTTTAATTCCAGGGGAGGCAGAGGCAGGTGAGTATCTGTAAATTCCTAGGCATCCTGGTCTACAGAGTGAGTTCCAGGATAGCCTGAGCTGTTACACAGAGAAAAAAAAAAACTTTCTTGAAACTGCCCCCGTCTCCCCCCAAAAAAAGAGAAAGAAAAAGAAAACTGCATGTATACGTCTCTATCCTGAGTTTAAGACTCTTGCAGGGGAAAACACTTTATGAATTGGGAAAAGTCAAGGTCTCCTTTAGTGCTAGAAAGAGGGAAGGTTGCTGGGTGGGGGTGGAGTTGGTCTCCGGTGGTTATGCTAATCAAGGATTGAAAAGCTGCCTTCCGGGTAGGGCTCTATTCACAGGCCAGTAACAGGCCTGCAGTTAGGTTAAGTAAGGGCTGATAGTGTGAGCACCCAAAGTTCTCATTCCTTGATCAGCTCCGGTCGGTCAGAACCAGATATTACAGCACCACATTCCATCCTGACGCCTCACTGGCCGTGGCTACAAGTGGAAAGTTTTCCTTTTCCAGGGGAAGTAGAGATCCAGCGGGAAGCTGGAGCAGAAATGCGGGGAGACGATGGGAACCCACGTCAGAGCACAGCCGCAGAGGCCAAGAGCAGTTTAGTTCTGGATGCATCTGGGAATGAACAGAGAACCAGCCTAGGTTTTTTTGCACTGTCCATCTTGACAGCTGGAGTAATCCTGGGGAGAAGAACAGCTGTGGGTGGGGCAGGCTTGGTGGGGGAAGATTAGAGGTCACCCCAGTTTAAGATGACTATGAGTGAGTGGAAACAGCAGAGACAGAAGTCGGGCTGGTGGTATAAAGCTGCACCTGGAGAAGATGTGGAAACTGTTGAGTAGCAGGGGACCATGTACACCACTTGGGGAGTCAGAGACATAGAACTCCAGGAACCTCAACAATATCATCCTTCCTGCTCCCATTTTAATTCCTGTGTGTGTGTGTGTGTGTGTGTGTGTGTGTGTACAAAAGTGCTATCATTCATATGTATGTACAATTCCAGACATGCATGGGCTATGTTCGTCTACTTTTCGGTCCTCCTACCTCTTCTGAACCCTAGTAGTCCTTTCTACAACATATCATGCAAAATAGTTTTAAACTTAGTAGGCCATTTATAATATCCATTTTACAGATAAGTGAACAGAAGCCAGAAAAATTGAATAACCTGTCTAGCATCAGTACAACTAATAGCGAATAAAGGCAGGCTAGGATGTAAACCAATGAATTGGACTGACTCTCTTAGCACACTGGTAATTCACTAATTCTAGGGAGAGAGCAAAAAATGAACAGCAACCAAAAATCCGGAGTCTCCAAAGCCCATAGTGGCCAGTGCCAGTAAATTGAGAGAAACGGTTTTCAGCTTGGAGAATGCACCAGAAACCACCCAGAGAGTTAAAGTACTGACGACAGACCTCAGTCTCTGCTTAGAAAGCCACAGACCTGGGCTGCAGCTGGATAATTTGTATTGACAACAAGTTTCCAGCTGTGGCTGACCTTGGGGATGAGACCCAGAGGTTCAAAGGGTTTTCCCTGGTTTTTACCAGCTAATAGCCTCCACCTGCCAAATGTCCAGATGGTGCTAACGTCCAAAAGGTTACCGAGCTGTCCAGCAAGGCATCTGTGCTGACTACTGAAGTCCACTCCTAGTGACCTCGTCATGAGGTCACCAATGTTCACCAAGCACAGGGGAGGGTGTGAGTATGGTTGAGTCCTCACAGAACCATCTTGGTAGAGGCAAAGATGATCCAAGGAGACACACTAGTGCCCCTCCCTTTGGCAATCAGGTTATTCAAACAATGGACCCCAAGGAATTGGAATTTCCCCAGGAATCTCCCTCTGGGGGAAGTGAAAGGCTGAAGCCCCAGTGCCAGCCTAGGGAGGAACCTGGCTCCCAGGAAAAGATTTCCCACAATTCCAACAGCTTCTCAGACCACACTGCTAGAGATTGTGGACTTGGAGGGGCCACACTTTGGTCAGCGCTGCTTGAGGATGCATACCTTTTGCTCTCTATTTAAAGCTAAACTTTGTGTTACAACACTAAAAGGGGCTTGGGGGAGACTGAATTTAATTTTCCTCTTCTCACTATGGCCACATTGAATAAAACTTCTTTCTCTGTTCTTCACTGACTTGTCTCTTTAATTGGTGTTATTGGGGTCAGGAGGGCCTGAGACTTACCTTGCCTTGTTCTGGATGGCTGTGCCCAAACATTGTCTCTACAGTCAGGTAAAATTCTATTCAAGTATTGTAAAGACCCATTTAAAAATAAGAACACAGCTCAAAAATACACAAATATGTATAGGGTCTTGGAAGGAACTTGTGTAAGGAAGCGGGCAGAGGCAGTAAGCTCATGAGAAACTGACTTCTGTTGAACATGTCTGTATATGTTCAAGCTCCAAAGATAGACATCTGCAAGTTATTTCCCATGGGGCTTTTGAGCCTGAGGCTAACATGGAGATGTAGTTAAACTGGCTTTAGAGAACCCATGGTTTTCATGGTTGGAGGGACTTGTTTGCCTCAAATCTGGCAGTGGAGGAAGGGCCTTGGAAGCTAAATTTTGACCCAGCAAAAAACTTACATATCCTTAGGCTTAATTTCCTCCGGTGTTAAACACCTTCCACAAATTCTTGCTTTAGGTACATATCAGAAACCAGTTTAGAGATATTTATGATTATTTCATTACATCACAAACAAAATTAGTCCCTGGGTTAGGACACCCCTCTCCCCACCCCCCAGTGAAAGCAAGGAACTTAAATTTAGTGCTAATATTCAGAAAATTATTATTATTATTATTATTTTTGGTTTTTTGAGACAGGGTTTCTCTGTGGTTTTGGAGCCTGTCCTGGAACTAGCTCTGTAGACCAGGCTGGTCTCGAACTCACAGAGATCTGCCTGCCTCTGCCTCCCGAGTGCTGGGATTAAAGGCGTGCGCCACCACCGCCGGGCCAGAAAATTATTATTTTTTTTTTAAACAAACTATTAACACATCTGGGATGGTGGCTCATGCCTCTATCCCAACACTCTCTGGACTTTTAAGGAAGGCAGTGAGTTCCAGTTCAGCCTGGGCTATGCAGCGAATTCTAGATCAACCTAGGCCAAAGAATGAGACTTTTTCTTGGGGGAAAGGGGTGGGGCAAACAAAAAACCATCTGGGCTGAGGTCATCTTCAAAATATATTAGTCTACATCTACATTTACATGCTTGTTTACAAACAGGACCACTGAGGAGGCCAGCACCCGAGTTCCTTTTTAAAAGATTTTTTGAACTTCTATTTTCTTTTCTAGCTTGTTGTAAGACATTTACTAGGCAAATGTGGCCTTTTAAATAGACCGACTAACTCAACCAAAAGCTGAGGGAAGCAAAAAGACTCTGGGGCTAGGATCTGGAGGAAGTGACCAGACTAGCAAACTGTGACAATATCCTTCCTCTTCCCCAAAGGGTTTAAATGAAGTCTTGTAGAGAGCAGACATACACACCAAGAACATTAGTCTGGGAGACAGGAGATGTCTTCTAAAAGGAGACTAAGGCACACAGCGTTTGATTTGGGCCTTTAAAATGAGTATATGCATAGAAACATCTTATTCATTCCAAGACAGGGAAAGCCCAGGCTGACTTCTAGAGTCACTTGCGACCTTGGGCTTCTCCCTAACTGATGATTTTTCCGCACACGGTTAAGTTTCCAAAAACAAACAAACAAACAAACAAACAACACACAAAGCTCTTTCCTTGGCCAAGAGGTACGACGAGGCACCCTCTTGGGTACGAAGCTTAGGAAGCCACAAACATAAACACAGAGGGTCCCCATTCTCAAGGAAGCACTGCCAGGAACTGAATCAGACTCTGAACACTCTCCACGTCAAAGGCACCGAGGGGCAGAGGTGCGACCCAGAGGAGTCACTGGCACGGATTGTCAGCTTTGGACTCTGGATGCGCACTCACACCTCTGGAAGGCTCAGACTTTGCAGTACAGACCGGGGCTTGTCCCGGCGTCGGAGGCGCGGCCGGGCCCCGCCCACGCACCAATGCGGCTGCGCAGCGTGGCCACCCCCGTCTCCCACGTGACTGCCGTCACTGCCTCCGTGAAGCTTGGGCCGCCATCTTAACTCCTGGCCAACCCGGGTCTATCTCCCTCCTCCTCCCGGGCCGGGCAGCGGTGACAGGGTGCGGTTGGCCGCCCCGGCCCGTCAAGTCGGTGAAGCCCGTGGGAGTCTGAGGGCAGGACGAGGAGTCGGAGCTCACGGACTCCACGGCGAACACACGAACCGGCGGGGCCGCCCAGGTGCTGGCACGGAGGGGGCGGGACCTTGCGCCGCGCCCCGCCCCTCAGAGGCCAGCACCGGGGCCCGCGGCCCTTGCCCGTTTCCAGTATGGCCGCCCGCCGTGCCTGACCCGCGGCCTCTCCGTTCCGGCTCTTCGTAGGCGATGCCGATGCCGAAGCTGTGACTGACACTCTCGCTCCCACGCACGCACCGACCCGGACCCACTCCGGGAGCCCGAGCCCTGGGCCCACAACCGCTCTCTCATCCGGCATCTCGGCCACAGCCCGGACCACGGCTCCCGCGCCGCTGCCGTCGCCTCGCGGAGAAGGGTCGCGCCGGACCTCGAGCTCGGCGGCCCCCGGCCGGCCAGGATGGGGAAGCGGGCGGGAGGAGGAGCAGCCGCCACCGCCTCCGCGTCCTCCGGGGCCGGGCTGGAGCCCGCGGCCGGCCGCGGCGGGGGTCCTCGGAGCGCGGCCACCGGCCTCCTGGGAGCGCTGCACCTGGTGATGACCCTCGTGGTGGCTGCGGCGCGGGCCGAGAAGGAAGGTGGGTGGCCGACGGCGGGCTGCGGGCGGGAGAGGGAGGCCCGCGGCGGGCGCCGGCGCGAAGTTGCTGGGTCGAGCCCCGTCCCGAGCCGGCGACTCGCTGTTCGGCAGCCAACTCGCCGCGTCGGCCGCGCGCGGTGGTTCTGCTGCTCTGTGATTCCTTCTCCCGGTCCCCTTGTCTTCCCCTTGCCTCCTGTCAATGCCATTTCAAAACTTTGTGAGTTCTCGTATGCTCTTGCCACTTGGCCCGCTATGTGAGAAGGTACCCCGCTTTTTAGGCTTCTTGGTGACTTCAGCTAGGTAAATTGCGGGACACTTTCCTTGTTTCCCCTTTGTTGGGCTTTAATTTGGGCATGCAAGACGGAGCTCACTTTAAAATACTGTGGTTAAAAGAAAATAGCGAGACTGATGGAAGGCTTCAATGCACAGCTTCTAAAATTTAAATTTGCTGGGACATTTCCTTTGAAGATGCTCTGTTTCTTTAGTTTTCTTCTTCACTATGCCTTTGCGATATTGAGGATTGTTTGCTTCATTATTAGCCCTAAATAGAATAGCATTTGCCTCTAGTAAGCTACTGGAAGCCGGTTTACATTTCTTGTTTAAGACCCACTCGTAATTCCGTGTCTTTTTCTTTGGTGTGTGAGCCCATAGAAACAAATGGCAAGTTCCCAGCTTGCAAACCTTTCACCTGTAATTCACAGTTAAAGGCTCACACCTGTTTATAAAATTTCCCTAATATAGTTTAAGCCAGTAAAACTGGTACTTTGACAGGGCCAGAAAATTACTTTGTAATCTTGAAGACCAAAACTGATTTTTTTGTTTGGACTACCTGTTTCTGATGAGCCCGGGGGAATGTGAGCAGTCACAAAGCCTTCATGAATTAATCCACTCACGGTGAATATTGCCTCCACTCCCCACCCCTCCAAGGAAGGAAACTAGTTAGGGTATCTTTCATGGCACACCAGGGATTCTCTACCCAGAAAATAATTTCTTGCCTTATAACTTTGAAGTTGTCTTCCTGTATGACTATGAAGTCTCTTAGTTTTTACTGTTATTGATTGGCAGCTGCAGAGGTAAACCAGATTAGCTTTACAGTGCAACAATGTGTCCGTTTACTCTTCATTTTCCTTAAAAAACAATTGCATTCCTCATTTAACTCAAAACAGCCTCAGTCTGGTTAATATACGAACATTAATCAGAGAATAGCAAGGATTTGGCAGAGGCAATATTATTTTAAGCGTAAAAATGTTTTAAGATCGTCAGGCCTGAGGTTGTCATAATTATTTATGATCTCCTGTTAGTGTTGTTATGGGTGACCATGGTAGCCAACATTTGGACATGTGTGTTGAGCAAACCCTTTATAGTTATAACTTCATGGGTATGTCTTTTTGTGTTTCAAGGAGACCTGGGAGGCTCTTGTTCTGCTTTTCTGTTGATTGCCCTGTATAGTGCAGGCACATAGTAGGCATCTAACCTTTGAGTGAAAGACTGTTCTTGTGAACTGGTAGCACGGGGACCTGAAGCAGTAAATGTGTCTAAGTTTGTGTTATCCTTCTAAAGCTGCCTATTTTTTCAATTGCCATTTTATATGCTAATTTTGGGGGTACAGTTAAGTAAATGACTACTTTATGAGGACATCAGCTGAAAATATATTTGCTCATTCTCCATGTACAGTTTACATGTATCCATGCACTTCTCTCATATTCATTAATACGTGCAAAGCCTGCAGAATAGCTGCCAAGGTGTTAAGTACGAAAAGTGATCAAGCCACCGGACCTCCCTGAATCAGACAGCCTTTGTGGCTGTGCTGTATCTGGAGGAATAATTTGTACGGACAAAATAGTTATTTAAGATATTAACAGTAATTCGTGTGGTGGTGAACATACCTTTAATCCCAGCACTCGAGAGGCAGAGGGAGGAATCCCTGAGTGTAAGGCCAACCTGTTCTACAGAGAGACTTCTAGGACAGCCAGGGCTACACAGAGAAACCCTGTCTTGAAAAACAAATAAAACAAAAAGATTATTATTTATTTATTTATTAATATAGATCATGGGCCTTGATCTCTCATAAATGGGTCTAGTTTTAATCAAATGTTTCCAAAAGTTCTTTCAATAAATGTTCTACTCTCTAAACATACTTCTAGATCAAGTTCCAGGCTCTTGTTGTTGTTGTTATTATTATTGTTATTATTATATAAGTAGGGGAAATGGAATTGATTTTCCCCCAGGATTATGACACAGTGTCTTTGGCCTCTGTTGTGGCACTAATATAACGTTTGCCCCACAGGAGCGTTGTTAAGTTGTCTCTTTTTTTCCCCTCAGAAAGTTTGGGCAAATTGTAAAGATAGCTTTCAGCTTATCTGTTTATACTCCAAGTATTGTCTGTGTCAAGTAGTATAGTTTGAATTTTCCAAGAAGGGATATACTAGCAATTTTAGTGGTGATTCTTTGGGTATTTTGTATGTTTGTATGTTTTTTCCTGCATTGCAGTAGAATTTCACTAGAAAACCAAGACAAAGTAAAAGTCACTGTCTCCTAAAAAGCTGCAGGCAAAGCTGGATTGCCTAATCAGTTCATCATGTTTGAACTAGATGATCATTTTCTTGACAGGACATGAGCCATTCCCTGTTTTAACATACTTATGGCTTAGGACTCATATCTTCACACCTATCTTAACTGATCTGTGAAGTGTGTTGTCGCTGGTCCAGAGGAAAGGGACCTTTGACAGCATTTTCATTGCGCTTGAACGTTTGTAAAAACTTTGAGACAGTTGCCAAACATAAAGTTACTATAATTACCACAGATAACCAGCTTATTTTGATTAGGGTCAAGATTTTTCTTGAGACTAAGATTTAGAGACTGAAAACAGAAAGTCTTGTTGTCTGTTTCTGTCTGTCTCTGTAATAAAATAAATTACTAAAATACGAAGAGTGGAGCTACATATATGTATGGTATACTTAAACTTTTGATGGAATCTTGAATTATAGATCGGTGTGGCAAGCGAAGAAGCCTTTTTTAAAAGATTTATTTTATGTGTATGAGTGTTTTGCCTGCATGTATAAATGTTTACAGCATGAATGGCAGGTACATGCTAGAAGAAGGGGTCAGATCCCTTGGAGCTGGAGTTACAGATTGTTGTGAGCTGAGTACTTTGGGTGTTTAGACCTGAACTTAGCTCTTCTGCAAGATCAGGAAGTGCTCTTAACTGCTGAGCCACCTCTCCACCCCACTCTTGCCAATAATATTTTTTTAAGAACATTTTATGTATTCATTTCAAGGTGAAGTGGGTTTTGGAAGGTGTGGTGCCTTTTACTCTAAATTAGCAGGAACCATTATGTATCTAGTAAATTCAACTTGGGCTATTTCATTTCAGTCTGAAGGCTGCCTGTGTTTTCATTAACTGTCAGTTAAAGGCAAGATCAAGTTTATAGTGTTAATTAAGACTTAATTTTTCCCATATATGATGATTTCATACATAAATTTTTATTTTAAGCTATATTTGTGTCATAAGTACAGAAAAACGTTACCTGTACTTTCCTGTATTTTCTGTACAAAGCATAAGAACCAAGTACTTAGGACTAAAGGCCAGAAGACAGGAGATTAAAAAAAAAAAAGCCTGTTAGTGATTTGTCTTAGGGTCATGGAATTCATTAAGAGAGATATGTATTTTCTTTTTTTTTTTTTCTTCTTTGGTTTTTCGAGACAGGGTTTCCCTGTGTATCAGTCCTAGCTTTCCTGGAACTAGCTCTTGTAGACCAGGCTGGTCTCGAACTCACAGAGATCCGCCTGCCTCTGCCTCCCAAGTGCTGGGATTAAAGGTGTGTGCCACCATCTCCCGGCGAGATATGTATTTTCTATTGTAAAGTTATATTTTAAATGTTTTTTGAGAGTGAGATATTTTATCCTTTGGGTAGAATGGCTACATTTTGATTTAGAGTCTGTTAAATAGCTTAGTACAGAATGAACACTTCACTAATGAGCTCGTTTTGCTTTTTCTAAAAGCTCCTTGGTAGTCAGAAACATTGGGGTTCTATAGTGGGAAGAAGTACCCCTTTGTTTTGCTGGTAACCAGTCTCTTCCTCTTTCCAGTATTTTCCCCCCTCTCTAAATTCTTACAGCAAGTCTTGATAGGCACTGCTGAGGAGATGAGCTTTGGAAGCAGATGGAAAATCATCTAATTTGTTATCTGAAGTCTTGATAAAACATGCTCCTCTTGGGGGCACAGTAATAAAAGTCTTTATTGGGTGCTCAATATCTTAGAAACGCTCTCTTCTTGTGGCTTGATTTCTTTTTGGTTTGCCAAACCAAGGCGCCTGAATTATCCTTTTTGTCTGTTGAGAGCATATGACGAATGAACTTTGTACTTCTTGGTTGTCATTGTGTCCTAGCCAGCTGTCACTCCTCTGCATGTGCCAGTTGGATGTCTGTTTTCATCTGTGTGTCTGGCCAGCAGCATACACTGAAGCCCTGGGCAGGATTAGCTTATGCCACCTCCCGTTTCCCAGTTGTTTTAGTGCCATGTTATTTCCCGGGCACATTGGACTCATTTTTGATCTTTTACCAGATAGTGCCAATGGCTGTGACCCCCTCCTTTGGCCAGCTCTTCTTCCAACTTTGTCCAAGTTTTGCCATTTCTGTGCAGTCCTGCTCCCTTTGACCGTGTGTTGTCTGTTCATTGCTCGTTTATTTCATGCCATTGTGTCAGTTATTGCAGTTATTCCCTGGCCGCCCTCCTTCGCCCAGACTGGATTTTGTGTGAGGCATCTGCAATACGAACATAGTTTTGAATGAATATTTGCCTGAAATGATCTCACCTTCTACTTTTTTTAACCTGTGACCTGAGTGACCTGGAGTTTAGAGTCAAGAGTAGGTAAAAACCTCAATTTAGGTGTAGTTGTCTTTAGGAAATCTGTTACAGTAGGATATTGGGTGACACTATCTTTCTCTTCCCACATTGCTTCAGTTTATAACTAAAATGATTTGTGTATCCTCACCTAAACCGTCACACTTCTGGGGCTGGAGAAGACAGCTCAGTATGAAGAATGTGTACTGCTTGTTTAGACTCACATTAGGTTTCCAACACCCACTTGCGAGGCTGACAACTTTCTCTAACTCCTATTCTGGGAGATCTGATGCCCTCTTCTGGGCTCTTGAACCTGCCCTCACATGCACACTATCCCAAACAGATGCACAGCAAACACATAATTAAAAGTAAATAAATCTTAAAAACAAATAATGAACTATCACTACCATAACTTGAGGACTTTTAAGATTTTTAGATCCTCAAAATGGTGAGACTGGCTTAGTACTCAGGGTAACAGCTGATAAATGGTGAGGCCAAGATCCCATGTAAGCCATTGGTTCCCTGAGCAAGCCTCATAGTTGACAGTGAGCATTTGTGCATGAAGGTGTGACTAGAGACAGAGTAAACATGCCTATGCAGGACCAGTTGCTTGGTTATTTTATTTTATTTTCTAAGACTGGATCTCTCCCTGACTATCCTGGAACTCCAGTAGAGTTCTGTATCCAGTAGAGCAGACTGGCCTTGAACTACAGGAGATCAGTGCTTGGATTAAAGATGTGTACTACCACACCCAGCTAATTCCTTGGTTTAAAATAGTCATACATATTTTTTTAAAGATTTATTTGTTTATTGTGTTTATAGAATTTTGCCTGTACACCAAAAGAGGGCACCAGATCTCATTATAGATGGTTGGAAGCCGCCATGTGGTTGCTGGGAATTGAACTCAGGACCTCTTGAAGAATCTCTGAATTTTTAATCTCTGAGCCTCTCTCTAGCCCTAAATAGTCATATTGTAAGCTGGACGGTGGTGGCGCATGCCTTTTAACACCAGCACTAGGTAGGCAGAGGCAGGCAAATGTGTGTGAGTTCACGGCCAGCCTGGTCTACAGAGCGAGTTCCAGGACAGCCAGGGCTATGCAGAGAAACCCTGTTTCAACCTCTCCACTCCCTCCCCTCAGAAAAGTCATATTCTGTCAACTTGGTAAATATTAAAATGCTCATAGACAATTCTGGATCATCAGAATTCTTATAAGGAAACTTTCTTATTAGTGGATAGTTAGGGTATTGAATGTTTGCTTTTGGTAGCTACTGCCTATTGTATATGATGAGTTAGGAACCTCGTATTGTTGCTTGGGTTAAGCAATATTGCATTCTGTAAGTACTCCATAGCTCTTGATTGGTGGGACAGGTTGTTCTAGACCTGGGCAGTATTCCCAGAAGTTGGTACAGAAGAGGATCCAAAGGTTGAGTAGAATGTGTTTGTTGTTCATTGTTTTAGTTTGAGACAGAGTCTTAACTATGTTGCACAGGGTGGCCTCCAACTCCTTATTCTCCTGCTTCAGCCTCCTAAGTGCTAGGATTGAAAACAGGTGCCACCATGCCCAGGAAGATTTTGCTTTTGATAGAGAAGGGAGTCTCTTTGAGGCTTCAGTCTGAACCCAAGGGTTTCAGAAGAAGCATACCTCTAGTGTTTTGGTTTTTCTTCCAAAGGCATTTGAGAAACTTTGATTTGTTTCATTCTGCTGAATACAACACATAGGGCAAAGGTCTGAAAAATGTCTAAGGTCGAAGAGGACCCTTGATATGTCTGTCATGATAAGAGTGTAAAACCTGCATTATCTTTTTAAAACTGCGATAAAACTCACAAGATTTACCATATTAATCACTGTAGAGATGTTCAATTCAGTCATGCTAAGTATGTTCACATGCTGTGCAGTAGGTCTCCAGAATGCTTTCATTATGCAGAATTGGAACCCCTATGCCTATAAACAATTCCCATTTCTCTCCACTACTACCCCCTCCCCAGCCACGGTGTCTGAATTTGATGATAGACGCTATATATATAAGTGGACTCCCCCAGCATTGTCATTTTTGACCTCTTTTATTTTACTTGACTTAAGTCTGTAAAGCTTATGTTGCACCATGTGTTGGAATTTTCATTTTCTCCCTATGTGGGCCAGGCTGGCCTCAAACTCAACTGCCTCCTTTCCAAGACTACAATGCTGTGTCCATAGGCAGGCACTATCACAGTTTCTCATTTCTTTCAATACTAGAGATTGAAACCAGGGCCATGTATATGCTGGTTAAGTGCTCTGTCACTGTTGTCTGAGGTTTCTATCCTGCTCGGTCCTGTAGTCGTTAAGTCCCAAAGAAATCACACAGAGGTCTACATTAACTATAAACTGATTGGCCCATTAGCTTAGGTTTCTTATTAACTCTTATAACTTATATTATTATCCTTGTCTATGCTAGTCACGTGGCTTGGTACCTTATTCTGCGAGGCAGTCACATCTTGCTTCTTCTGTTTCTGGGCCAGGACTGCAGAGAGAGCTTTCCTCTTCCCAGAATTCTCCTGTTCTCCTTGACCCGCCTATACTTCCTGTCTGGTTGTCCCGCCTATACTACTGCCTGGCTACTGATCAATCAGCCTTTATTTAAAATGTAATTGACAGACAATTGTCCCACACCAAGTCACTGAGCTATATCCCTGGTTCTTTTTAACTTTTATTTTGTCTATGGCAGGGTTTCCTTCAGTTGCCTATGTTGAGTTTTCTAGGTAGCTTAAGAAAGCCTTGAACTTGGCACCTTGCTATCTCAGCATCCCAAATAGAGTAGTATGATTCTAGACGTGTGCCATCATGTGTGGCTGTTTTTTCCTTTTAGTAAACAGAATCTTTATACCCCACACTGGATTTGAACTCAACAATCTCCTTGCCTCAACCTCCTTAGTACAGGGATTATATTTGTATTAGGCCATGCTCAGCCTGGTTTCTTACTTTCGTTAATGAGTTTTAGTGTATAGAATAATGGGTTTCAGTATGACATTTTCACACACAGATGTCATGGTACTTTGTTAATATTTACTCCTCTACAACCCTCTCTGTTCCTCCTCCCCACACTAAGCTTGTTTCCCCCCTCTACTTTTGTGTCACGAATACATATTTCAATTCAGAGTCCACATATAAGAGAAAATACACAATAATTTACCTTTCCTACACTCACCATTTCCCTCACCAGCCTCACCTGTTTCTTAAACTGCGTATATCTATATACAGATATGGAGGGGCACATATGTATGTGTGGATGTAGAAGTTAGGTGACTTCATTATGGGTCTCACTATGTAGCTCTGGCTGTCCTGAACTCAGTATGTACACCAGGGTGGCTTCAAACTCACAGAGATCTACCTGCTTCTGCCTCCTGAGTGCTGGAATCAAAAGTGTGCACCACTGTGCCTGGCTCCCCACCTTGTTTTTTTTGTTTTGTTTTTTTTTGTTTTGTTTTTTCGAGACACGGTTTCTCTGTGGTTTTGGAGCCTGTCCTGGAACTAGCTCTTGTAGACCAGGCTGGTCTCAAACTCACAGAGATCTGCCTGCCTCTGCCTCCCAAGTGCTGGGATTAAAGGCATGCGCCACCACCGCCCGGCCCCACCTTGTTTTTTGAGACAGGATTTTTCATTGGGTCCTGAACCTTGTTTATTAGATGAGGCCTGTCTCTACCTCTTTTGAACTGGGATTGAAGCATGTTCTGCCCTGCCTGGCTGTTTGCTTGGGTGTTAACAGTCATATCAGGTCCTTATGTTTGCACTTTCCAGACACTGAGCTGTCTTTCTAACCCATGATTTCTTAACTTGTAAGGCAGAATAACATTCGTTTATAGATACATGGCCTCATTTTCATCTATCCACTCATCCATAGACACTTGGGCTGCTTCTGCCTCTTGGGTTTTATGAATGATACAATGAATATAGGTGTGTAAATACCTCTTCAAGACTTTTCTTTCAATTCTTTGAATACCCAAAACTGCATTGTGTGGTAGTTTTATTTTTAATTTTTTTCAGCAGAAGACTTTTTTTTTTGTAGCCACACTATTTTACAACCACACCAGTAGCATACAGAGGCTCTAATTTCAACACAGCCATGCTAACACATTCATTCATTCATTCATTCATTCATTTTTGGATGGTAGCCATCTTAGAGAGTGTGAGATAATAGGCCATTGTGGTTTTGGTTTTTATTTCTCTGAAGATTAGAGATGTTGAACGTCTCTTAATATGCCTGTTGGCCATATATACGTATTCTCTGAGAAATGTCTAGTTAAGTCATTTGCCTGAACTTTGGCCAGGTTTTTTTGTTGTTGAGTTACAGTTTCTACAAATTTTGAGTATTAACTTTTTTCTGACTTGCAAATATGGTCTCTCATTGCACATGTTTCCTAGTCATTCTTTTATTATTTTCTTTGATGAACAAAGTTTTTGAGTTGGACATGGTGGTGTACACCATGTAGGGATAAAGATTACCACAAGTCAAGCCCAACCACGTTTACATAGTGAGTTCTGGGCCAACCATGGCTACATAATGAGACATTATCTAACTCTCTCAAAAAAACAAAACAAAAACAAAAAATGGAAAGAGACTGAGAAAGAGAAGAGAGTAAGGTGGACTAGGGATGGGGGACCAGAGAGGCAAGAGTCCCTGCAAGAGTTTTTGTGCACCATGTGCATACAGATTACTGAGACCTTAGGGTATCATATCCCTTGGAGCTGGAATTACTGTTGTGACCCACCTGAGGTGGGAACTGGGACCTAAACCTGGTCCTTCAGAGCAGTGTGCCTTTTAACTGCTGAGTTGTCTCTACAGCCTTGGCAGGTCTGCTCTTAAAAACTAATTTTCTATATGGTTATATTACTATGTCTGTGTCAAAGAATGCACTAGCTAAAAACTGTCTCTGCAGTAAAGTTTGGGAAGTTGTGTAAGGTAACTACTGATTCGTCAGTGTGAGCAGTTTGTGTAGAAGGTAACTACTGATTCGTCAGTGTGAGCAGTTTTTATGGAAGATATGGTAAGAGTCTGACCTGAGTTTTCCTTTTTGAGAAATGATAAATAGGAAGCAGAAGTTTTTAGGGGGCAGTAGTTATGGCACAGAAGTCTTGCAAATCTTACCTGCGTTTGTAGAGAGCTTAAGAGATGCAATGAGTCATTCCAAAAGTGATTTGGTGCAGTGGGGGACTTTCAATCAAGCAGCACTCAGGTAAGACTGGACCACTTTTAAGACGCTGCTATGAATTAGAGATCTGTGTTCCTCTGAAGTGCTGCTTTCTGGTTAGTAAGTAGGGAGTGGGGGGGTGGTCAGCACCCCAGCAGGCCAGGGTAGTAATGGTTATGTCCTTGATGTAGAGTTCCTTTGTCTGAGTGGAATTGTGGTTAGCACTCCCCAGCAGGCAGCTGTGCTTTCTAGACTGAGGGAGTTACTTTGTACTTTGGTGCTACTTAGGGGTTTGCCTGGGCTGTTGCCTGGGCCTATGAGTAGGTTATTGAGGAAGTCATGCCAGAGGAGATATAAGAAGGAAGGTATAGTCTGGGAATTCAATCCAGTTTTAATGGAATCCTAAGAGAGTCTTAGAAATGGAACATTTCTGAATATTGTCATTTCCTTCCTGACTGCATCTGGGTGTATTTTTAGTTGCACAGTATCATGGGCTTCTCGGGGTTAGGTCATGTTATCACTGCTAGTCCTAGCGGTTTAAAAGGGTTCAGCACAGCCAGACACGGTGGGGCATGTCTATAACTAAGCACTAAGGAGGCTGAGGGTAGACGGTTCACGAATTGGAAGCTAGCCTGAGCTGGCATAGCAAGACTTTTGCCCTCCATGTGTGCATATGTTGAGTTCTTCCTTGGTAGATGTAAATTTGTGTTACTCGAACAAATACTCGAAATAACCAAATTATAGAGAGGAAAGGTTGATTTTGGCTTATATGTTGGAGATTTTGGTCCATGGCCACTTAGACCCATTGCTTTTAGGTTTGTGGCAAAGCTTGGTGGGAGGCTGTGGCAAAGTTGTTCAACACATGTGCAGGAACATGGGTCCCCTCTCTCAGTTTTCTCCACCCCTCAGAAACACCCCTTTGGAGTAGCTGCCTGTGAGACCTGGGCACATCTGAATCTAAACTAGCTCTAAGAGAAGTCATAAAACAGTGACTTAAAGGTGAACCAGAATGAAGAGAAAGTACTTCTGAAGTGATAACCTTTTTCACTATTTTAGGGCTGTGTTGCTTATTTTTGAAGGCTGCAGTACTTAGGCCACAGGTAGAATGCAGCCAAGGCTAGACAGATACGGAACAGAGAGGGAAGCTGTCATCCATGCGAGGGTTAAATGTGATGAGGCCTGCAATGTAGACAGCACCCTGATTGACAGGAAGCAAGGACTCAGTAAACATGAGCAGGAGTATTGGGTAACAAGCAGCCTTCACTGACTGTATGAGTGCTTTCCATGCATATGACTTACAGATCGACTTTGAGGGTATTTTTTTTTAAGTAAACAAAATTCATTTTGATTGTAAGAGTAAAAACAAATCATCAAATAAAGTTTAATAAGTGGCAAATGGTTTCCTTTTCATAAGCATTTCCAACCCTACTGTCTGTCCGTCCCTCCCTTTTTCTTCCCCTTCCCTTCCCTCCCCTCCCCTCCCCTTCCCTCTCCTCCTCTCCTTCCCTCCCTCTCTTTCTTTTTCTTTTCTTTTTTACGGGGGGTGGGTGGTAGTGTTTGGTTTATTTGAGACAGGGTTTCTCTGTATAACTACCCTGGCTGTTTTTGGAACCCAGTAGATGAAGCTGGCCTCAAACTCATAGAGATCCTCCTGTCTCTGCCTTCTGAATGCTGGGATTAAAGGCATGTTCCTCTGCTAGCTGGCTTTTTCTTTTTTAAAAAGATTTATTTTTATGCATATAAGTGTTTTACCTGAGTGTGTGTCTATGTACCACTTGTGTGCCTGGTGTCCACAGCAGCTAGACAAGAGCATCAGAACACCAGGAACTTAAGTTACAGATGATTGTGCGCCATGGGTTCTAGAAACCAATCCAGGTCCTCTGGAAGAGCAACCAGTACTCTTAACCTCTGAACCATCTCTCCAGCCCCTCTGCTTCCTACTTCTAAAGTAGATATTGCCAGATTGCCTATGAGGAAAAGGATTGTTTCATCATACTGTGTGAGGGCAGCCACTTCCACATTTTTGCTATTGCCCCCCCCCCATCATTGTCTCATTGTGAAACAGTTACTATAGTAAGGCTGGACATTTGATACATTTGCTGGCTATTTCCTTTTTTGGTTTTTGAGATTGGGTTTCTCTGTATAACCCTGACTGTCCTGCTGTCCTGGAACTCACTCTGTTGACCAGGCTGGCCTCGAACTCACAGAGATCTGTCTGTCTCTGCCTCCAGAGTGCTGGGATTAAAGGTATGCGCCACCACTGCCTGGCAAATATTTCTTTCTTTCTTTTTGTTTTTTCGAGACAGGGTTTCTCTGTGGTTTTGGAGCCTGTCCTGGAACTAGCTCTTGTAGACCAGGCTGGTCTCGAACTCACAGAGATCCGCCTGTCTCTGCCTCCCGAGTGCTGGGATTAAAGGCGTGAGCCACCACCGCCCGGCCCTGGCAAATATTTCTATTTCTGTTTAATTGTGTCTTTTGTTATTTTCTCCAATGATGATTGAATTTTTCTTTTTAATTTAAATGAATGCTTAATTAAGGACAGTGTTTTTTAAAGCTTCTCTTTGTATTGAATTTTTATTTTTCTATTATTTTTAATTTATCTGTCAAATCTGTAACTCTTGTTTTTCTAGCTTTGTTGTTATTCTTCAAAAGCCCTATGTGTAACAATTGTATGTTCATTAATATTTCATCTTTATGCTTTTGTTTTGAGAGGTAGATCATAAAACATATACATGCATACATATATTATGTTGTGCTGTATGAAACTGACAATTTTTATAGGAACAACGTGATTAAATAGCATTGTAAGTTTTTCAACCTAACATTGTTCTGTATTTTTGTCTGAATTACTGTATTGACTAGAGTTTGAGAACAATGTTAGATATACACAATAAAAAAAGGCATCTTGTCTTATCCTGATCCTGGTTACTAAGGTAGAGGTACCTTAGATGTTTCACTGTGAGGTATGATT
Organism: Microtus oregoni; assembly: GCF_018167655.1. Taxonomy (NCBI): domain Eukaryota; kingdom Metazoa; phylum Chordata; class Mammalia; order Rodentia; family Cricetidae; genus Microtus; species Microtus oregoni. The sequence continues at coordinate 21,986,553 of NW_024543066.1, forward strand.
GAAGTATTTGATTGGACTTAGATGTTTTTGTTTGTTTGTTCTTTTAGTTTTTCGAGACAGGGTTTCTCTGTCGCTTTGGAGCCTGTCCAGAACTAGCTCTTGTAGACCAGGCTGGCCTTGAACTCACAGAGATTGGCCACCTGCCTCTCTGCCTGTGCTGGGATTAAAGGCGTGTGCACTACTCAGCAGAGTAGTTGTTCTCCTTGGTAGGAAAGGGAAGTGATTGTAGGAAGGGGAAGCATTATTAGGAGTAGAGGTTATATGTTATCTGTGAGATTGTTTGGGTATTTTGATAGTAGTTTTGGCTGTCTGAAGTATGTTAGCAGTCTCCCAACTCAGTGCCACGCAAGACTGTTTCCTTTAGAAAACTCATGATTTTTTTTCTTTTTGGTTTGGGTGTTTTATTTTTGAGACAGTCACCAAGTGTATGTGCTTCAGTCTGTGTCCCAGAATCAGCTAGAACATTTGTCAGTTCTGCTCTGCCAGGGGACGGTGGCAAACAGCCGCATCTCACACTTTTACAATGTTTGCCTGCTGTGGGATAATGCTCTTGTACACTGTAAAGATTTGTGACTTGTATTTAGTTAATAAAACACTGATTGACCAGTAGCTAGGCAAAAAGTATAAGCAGGGCAAAGACTAGGAAAATTTTGGGAAGAGGAAAGACAGAGATGCAAGCCAGACACAAGAAGCAAGATGAGAATGCCTTACTGAGAAAAGGTACCAAGCCATGAGGCTAAACATAGATAAGAATCACGGGCTAATTTAAATTGTAAGTGCTAATTAGTAATAGGCCTGAGCAATAGTCCAAACAGTTTATAATTAATATAAACCTCTGTGTGTTTATTTGGGACTGAATGGTTGGGGGACCAAGCAGGACAGAAACTTCCATCTACATTTTCCTCTGGTTGATGTGCATCTTTGTATGTTGTGGCTTTTTGAAAACTGCAGCTTACAAACTACAACTTTTGAAATAGTCCAAACACTGCAAAGAGCAACAACAATAGCAAAATGCTTGAAGAACAAACTTTTAAGGACTATGTAGACTGCCGGAAAAGCATTCTTGAAGAAAGAATATAGTAGACTTGCAGTGAAAAACACCTGTGCTTGGTAGGAAACACAACTAAAAAATAGCAGTTCTCTCTTACTTAACTTGATAAAAACAAAACTGTAAATAGAATTCTTCATGGCATTAGGACCCTCCCCCTTTTAATATCATTCCTTCTTCATTCTGACTTCTTGCTCCTGTTAGTTACCTGTGGGATTGTTAGCTCTTTTCAGATTGATGAAGCTCTTTTTTGTGTTTGGCTTGATGAGAGTTTTTAAGTTTTGTGTGTTTTGAGATTTTTTTTTTTTGGTGAGGGCAGTTAATATAAGTTAATAGTCTCACAATTCTTGCTTGGTCATCATATATTATCCTTTATGTGTGTTGTTGGAATTGTTTGACTAAAATTTTTTTTAGGAGTTTAGTATCTTTGGTCAGGAGGGTTACTACTGTTCTATTTTCCTCTAATGGAGTCAGACTGGTCTCAGTCCATGTTGACATTTTGGAACAGTTTTTGGAACAGTTTATACAGAATTGGTACCATTGCAGTTGTCTGGGTCTGAGGTTTTCTTTTGCAGACCTCTTAAAATACAATGTAAATTTCTAGGCTATATGGCTATTTAGGTGTAGCTTCCCCCCTCACGTTTGGATGAGCTTTGGTGACTACACCTTTAAAAGAATTTAGCTATTTCATTTAAGTTGTCAAATGTATTAACAAAATTATTTCTCAGATTTCCTTACTGTCTTTTGAGTATTTACAGTATCTGTGGTGACAAGGCCTTTCTCATTCTTGGTATTTATAAGTTTTTCTCTTGATGAGTTTTGTTTTCCAAGCTGTCCTTGAAGACCCCTGCCTCAACCTCTTATGCACTAGGCTTATTTCTGCTTGAATTTTTATTATTGGTTTTACTTCTTTAGGGTATATTTTGCTGTTTGTGTTTTAGGGGGTTTTGTTTTGTTTTTTAAAAGGTGAAAAATTATTTGAGGCCTTTAGGCGTTTGTTGAAGATTTTCTTGGCTCTGTGGGGCTAATAGTTTTCATTAAGTTCAACGTAAGTTTTATTTCTTTAGAAGTGCTTCCTGTCCCATTTTAGAAGCTCTGAATAGCCATGTGGTAGATAACATGAAGTTGGCTTCTAGCTAATCTTTAGGGTTTGGGGTTTGTGTGCTGCATTTTAGATAGGTTGTACTGGCACACCTTCTACGGTTAATCTTTTGTAATATTTAATCTGATACATCTGATACATTTTAGATAGGTTGTACTGGCACACCTTCTACGGTTAATCTTTTGTAATATTTAATCTGTTACATCTGATACAGTTTTCATCTCACACTGTTTTCATCTCTAGAAATATAATTTTATTTTTCTGTATTTATTTCTCTTTTCTCTACTTCTTTCTGTGGTACTGGTGTCAAACCCAGGACTTTGGGCTTCTTAGGCAAGAACTGCACCGCTGAGCTACAATCCCAACCTCAGTTTTCTACTTAAAAATTTAGGGTTTTGGTGCTAAAGACTGAGTCCAGGGTCTTTCATGTGGGTTCTTTTCTTTCTTTTTTTTTTCTTTTCTATCTTTTTTTCTCCCCCTGAAACAGAGCTTATCTGTAGTTTTGGAGCCTGGCCTGGAACTCTCTTTGTAGACCAGGCTGGCCTGAAACTCACAGAGATCACCTGTCTCTGCCTCCTGAGTGCTGGGATTAAAGGTGTGCGCCACCACTGCTGGGCCTCATGTGCCTTTTTAACTTTCCATTTTAAGGTGGTGTTTCAGGGAGTTCCCAGACTGATCTTGAACGCACTCTTGAGCTTAGGCAGGGCTTGAACTTGCCATCTTCTGCTTCAGATTCTAGAAAAGCAGGTGCTACAGACCTGTGCTACCAGACCAGCAGTCTCACTTTTCTTCTTGTTGAGCACATAGAACACATGTCTATTCGCTGTATGTCGGACACCTGGGCCAGTTCTAAGTAAGCTTTGGCTGACTGCTCTTCTCGTCTTTTCATGTGACTGCTGACGGTGGGGAATTGTACGTTGGTAGGTGCTGGTATCTATCTGTATTCCTGTAAATATTCTTGAGCTGTGCCAGAAGATGCAGTTTAGTGACATGGAAATTTTTACATTCCACTGAGGTTTTGCTCCTCCTTGTTCATCTGCGTTTGCTTGTGTTTGGTGATGCTGGGGATCAAAGCCAAAGCTTTGGATGGATAAGCAGGCTCTGTCCCTTTTAGCTGCTGCCCCAGTCCCTTGAGGTCCAAAGCAGGCCTCAGGCTTGGATTGTTCTGAGTTCACCCTATAGTATTTTGTGAGCTGTGGGTTGTTTCATCCAGTTTCACCATTCGAGTAGGTGGTGTTCCTGATGCATGGGAATTCCAGACACCAGTGTCACTAATCCTTTTAATTAATGCCTTTTTTAGCCCTAGTTACCTCAGGTACAAGTGAGATCAGCAGTTTTTTGGGTTTTTTTTGTTTGTTTTTCAAGACAATTTGTTAGTTTTTCACATTTATTTTTATTATTTTTAAGTATGTGTGTACATACACGAGTGCCCTCAGAAACCCCTCTGTAGCTGAAGTTACAGTGGTTGTGAGCTACCTTGTAAATGCTGGTCTTTGGAAGAGCAGCTTGTGCTCTTAACTCCTGATCAGTCTCTCTCTCCTCCTCTGTAACAGTTCCCTTTTCTGGTATTCTTTTTCAGGGATCCTCACTGCCTGGGGTTCCTGAGCTTTGTCTCAGCAAGCAGGCTCTACCAGTTCCCTCTTCCCACACTGTGGGCTAAGAGCTCTCTGAAGGCAGTTAGCTGGACTGTCATAGGACTTGCCTCCCTGGTTTCCCATCACGAGGGTTTTAGCCTTTGTGGATTGGGGCTTGAAAATCAAATCATTATTTAACATATTTTGTCTATTTGGGATTTGTTGTTGTTGTTGCATCAGATTGAGACTTCCTGTTGCAGACTCCCAAGTGCTGGGAGTTAGATGAAGATAACCTCACACTTCTTTTTTCTTTTTCTAATAACCCAAGAATAAAATAATAATAATTTTAATAATTTTTTTGATGATTGCAAGGCAGTGGTGGTGCACACCTTTAATCCCAGCACTTGGGAGGCAGAGGCAGATGGATCTCTGTGAGTTTGAGACCTGCCTGATCTACAGAGACAGCTAAGACTACACAGAGAAACTCAAAAAACTAAAACAAACAAAAACTTTTAATAATTTACATTGAATAGGATGGTGTGGGGTTACTATACCAAATAGCCATAAACATGGTGGCTTTAAACAATACAGATTTACTATCTTGCAGTTCTAGAAAACCAGGATCAGAAATGCATGTCACTGGCCTATAATGAAATGTTGATAGGGTCCATTTCCTTCTGTATTTACTAGGGGAGACGGCTAAACTTGACTTTTCCAGCTGCTGGAGGCAACTGTGTTTCCTGGCTTGGGACCTCCTTTTCTGTCTTTAAAGCCAGCCGTGCAGCATTGTGCCAACTCCTCCTCATGCTTCTGTCTTTCTTGTTCTCCTGCTTCTTACTTCCAGTTTTCAGGACATTGGGCCCACCCAGACAGTTCAGAATACTCAATCTCCCTGTCTTAAAAGTATCTGAGTAGAATGTTGGTTTCTCCTGCACCCTTAGTTGCCTCTCATTCACTGGGTCTGAGGTGATAACATGGGCATGCTGGGGAAGATGTGTGGACATTATCTTGTTCCCACAGATAAAGAGTTTTTATCAAGCATCACTGTCCTCTGCTTTTTAAATAAAGAAGTAAGATTTTATTCTTAACTTGAATGCATGAAACCATGTTAGAAATAGCAAGACTGTAAGCCTGCTTTTCAGCATGTTGATTATGTATGGCTTGTCCTTCATAGATAGAAGTTAGATGTTGTTTATTTTATTTTTCTTTCTAGACAGGGTTTCTCTGTGTAACGCTGGCTGTCTTCCACTTGCTATACCAGGCTGGCCTCGAACTCAGAGATCCGCCTGCCTCTGTCTCCAGAGTGCTGGGATAAAGGCGTCGCCACCCCCACCCAGCACTATTTATTTAACTTTAGTTGTAACTCTTAATTTTCTTCTTTTTTTTCTTTTTGAGACCGGGTTTCTCAGAAGTTTTTGGTGCCTGTCCTGGAACTAGCTCTTGTAAACCAGGCTGGCCTCGAACTCATAGAGATCTGCCTGCCTCTGCCTCCCAAGTGCTGGGATTAAAGGCGTGCGCCACCACCACCCTGCGTAACTTTTAATTTTCATGTTGAGGTTTTCTCAGGTGTTTGTATTTGTTAATTTCCACAAACTTTTCACTTCTTGTGAAGAGATTGCTGTTACTGTAAAAATAAAACGGCACTGTTCCCTGCATGGCTGCAGTGGGACACGAAGGCAGCCAGTCTAGGCAGTGAGGCCCCTGAGTGGCTCGTGGACCAGGAGGACCTGCAGGTCCTAGGCAGAGAGCTGCATGGAGGGTGAGAGACCAAGACGGATAGGCATGCCATGCAGAGTGAGCTTGGATATTTATTTAGTGGCTTATGGAAGGGAAAGGGGAGAAGAGAAAAGAACAGAGAGAGGGAGGGAGAGAAACAGAGGGAAGAAGTGGGGAGAATGGAGAGAGGCAGAAGCTGCTCTTCAAGAGAGAGATGTGCAAAAGGAGAGAACTCAGAAGGAAGACCTGCCTGCCTCAGCAGTGGCCAGGGGATGGAGTGGGCAAGGCTTGTCTCTTAAAGGGACAGGACAGACTTACAACTGCCACAGCTAGCTTCTGTATTGTTGCTGTTTATCTCACAGAAGAACTGCTTACTTGCCTGTGCTCGATTCCTTTTTTCAGCAATGTGCTGCATGCTAATAATTTCAGAGCGCTAGCAGATGTTGGTACAGTAGGCCAGGATTTCCATTCTGACCCATACAGGCTCCTTTGTGAAAGTGCCTGTACACTTGCTGTTGACACAGTGATTTATGTGCACAGTTCTCAACAGTGAAGTTATCACAGTTGGTTCCACCGTTGTCCACATGTCACTCCACAGTCATCACTTCAGCTATCTTTATGTGCAGTATTTGACTATCTTCATATATTTACATAACTGTTGATGAAACTCCTAAGGCAGACATCACTGTGCATAGTGAGCATATACTATCAGTCATTCTTTATATTCTTCTCTGCCCATCAGTCAACTGCATTATAAACATGACAAGTCAAAGAGGGATTGTGGGTCAGTGGATGGGGGCCAGTGTGAGAGCACACAGGCCAGTAGGTGATGATACCTGCTGTGACTTTCCTTTCTACATTCCTTTGCCTTGTTACTGGCATAACCCTGGGTAAAAATGAGTTAGGTCCAGTAGGGCAGACTGTTTGAAGTCGGTTAAAATACTTGATGCTTTGTCTTTGTGGCAGGAGTCAGTTTATCACTGTTCTTCTGCTGGCTCTAGCCCTGGGACCCAGTCAGCTGAGAACCTGTCCTCTTACCTGGCTGGTTTCTGCCTAGAACTCATTGCCTGATGAATAGATGAGGTCAAGGCTTTGCAGATGAATGGCTCTTATATATTAGTTTGTCAATTACTGACCATGTTTTTTTCTAAATGAAAATCTATAATTGTGGGTTTTCCTTGACTCTAAAATGGACATGCCTGTGTTTCATGCATTTTCAGGCACTTTGTATAAGTCCAATAATGTTAGTTTTGGGTAGCTTTTTATATAGGAGACATTCTGCTTTTTGTTCTCTCTTCTTTATACTCTTTAAGTTTGACCTATATCTCTGTTTACATATTTTTACCCTTTATACTCAGTAAAGCTGCATAAAGTTATTGTGTCATTTATTAATACCTTCATTCTTCTTATTTAACAGTTCACAGGTTGAGTGAAGCCTAAGGACAGACCCAGTAAAGCAATAGGCACTGCTTTAAGGTGTTGTTTATTTTAATAATGTATGCCAGCTTTTCTTTCCATTTCCTTATATAATGTTCCAGAAGAAAAGCCAAGTTTCCTAGCGTATAGCCTTGGAGAAAGAGTTGCTTTGTAGTACTTCTAGCTCACAGCAGCGCTTCCATGGGAACAGTTGAGTACTGGCCACGGCTGCAGCAGTGTAGTAATTCTCAGTCCACAGGAGAAGGTAGAACCACGGCCAGGACGCTGGGTTGCAGAGGTCCCTGCAGCTCCACCCCTGACAGGTTGTTTTGAAAGGTGATAGAATTTAGAGCAGTAAGTAATTTGCATTATATGATCACATCAGGTAGCCCAGGGATGGATGAAGGGAACACACATGATGGCTGCCAGCTGCATTGAGGAGAGTGCGCTTCAGGCTTTCACTTTCTTGCTTCTGTTCCTGAAGTACCTTAAAGACTTACCACATCAGCTTGTTTTCTGTGAGCAGATTGTCTGTAGAGGTGTGTGGAACCATCTCCAGCAGATGGGTGTGGACATAGATTCTGACTCTGCAGAAGGAGTGTTCTGAGACCTTGGAATAGCAGCCTAGCAAAGAGGGATCAGCCCAGAGATACACATAGGAAGGTAGCAAAGAAAGCTTGCTTGAAAGGGTCAGTCGTGAGGATCTGTAAAGGAGATGGCTTTGAAAACATAAGATAGGCATTTGAGTGCCTCCATCAAGCGAAGGGAGAGGTAACAGGCTAGCAGAAGTCTACAGGAAGGAGCTATGTCGCAGGGCAGCCTGACCTAAAGCCTGGAAGTGACTGTTGATAAAAACACAGCAGTGTTTATCTAAGCACACATACTCTGCCACTCCTGTCTTCAAGGGGCTGGCTCTAAGACACAATCCATGTTCTAGTGACTTCTTGCTTGTATAGTTGGATTGATAAAGGAGTTAACTTAGATATACCCAGTAGTTCCAAGTTTTTCTTCAGTGAGTGAATTTATCAGCTAATTAACATTTATGTTGCCATATCCTCTTTATTGTAATGAGAGGGATATTCCTTAGAAAACTGGCTTGAGTGGAGAGCTGGAATCCCCTGATAACAGTAGCGAGGAAGCTTGCTATGGTCAGTATCTGTCTGTACCATATGGGACAGGTGGAGACTATTGAGAGTCACCCCTGCTTCCTGCATTTAAATATAAGCCATCACTGCTTGGCAGTTTCTGAAGATTTCTGTTTTTATCTAAGCAGCTCCTCTCTATTGGTGGAACTTACTCACAGAGTCCTCATTGCAGGGAGAGAGGGGACCTTCTATTTTATCTATGGTATACATGGCCCCTGGCAAGGGCTCCATAATCCTGGGTTAACCAAAAGTGGGACTAGGGGACTGGCTCATGTCCCTTTCATGTTCATCTCAGAAATTCACTCTAGCTAGTGTCTTCAAGCCTTAATACTTAAAATGCCACCTGAATTTTTAAGTATTTTTTTACATTTATTTGTGTGCCATACACACACAATATATGGCACATGTGAAGTCAGAGGACAGCTTGTGGGAGGGAAGTGGTTCTGGGGCTAGAACTAGGATAGTTAGGTTTGTCAGCAAGTTCCTTTACCAGCTATTTCTTCCCATCCTACTGGAGCCTTTAATTTTAAAATAATTTTTTTAAAACACAGACTCGGGGGCTGGAGAGATGGCTCAGTGGTTAAGAGCACTAGCTGCTCTTCCAGAGGTCCTGAGTTCAATTCCCAGCAACCACATGGTGGCTCACAACCATCTGTACTGAGATCTGGCGCCCTCCTCTGGCGTGCGGGCATACATAGAGGCAGAATGTTGTATACTTAATAAATAAATAAATAAATTAAAAAAAAACACAGACTCTGTGAGCTCCTATCTAGTAGTGACACCTTATTTTTTGTTTTGGTTTATGTTGTTGTTGCTTTTGTTTTTCAAGACCGAGTTTCCCTGTGTAGTTTTGGCTATCCTGGGACTCCTGTTTATCAGGTTGGCCTTGAACTCAAAGTTTCGGGATTAAAGGTGTGCCGTCACCACAGCCCAGCTTGTTTGATTTTTTTTAAAAAAACAAGGTCTCAGGTAGCTCAGACTGGTCTCTTAAACCCCTTCATAGTCAGAGATGACCTTAACTCTGGATCCTCTTTGCCTTGACCTTCTAAGTGCAGGGTTTACACATGCATACCACCATACCAACTGAACTACATCCCCCCCCCCCCACACACACACACCTCTTTTTTCATCCAGTCACCAGGTTAGACTGAACAATGGCAAGTTTATTCATTGATTTTAATTCAGTAGGATGAACCTAGGAACAGTCTTGTGGATGATGGAGTGAACAGGCCGCTAGTCAGACACTTGATTTACTGGGAGTTGTTATGATGACCAGGTATTGGAGACAGATTTATCTAAGTGTATTGGGATTGGTGGGAAAGGCACACCTGGGCAGATAGACTCAGTGGGATTCGCTTTGTGTACCTCCTATCAGAGTTGTTTACTCAAAAGCCAGATGTTTAGCTTTTAGTAAAGCTTTCGGGATTCCCAAGTAAGTTAATGACTTTTAAACTGTCATTGCCCAGAATGAGTGACCTATTTGGGATCCTAGATACTGTATCCTTGTTATAATGCCTCTTTGTCTCAGCTGAGTCTTGAGTTTCTTTTTCTGCTTTCTGCCTTCTACCTAAAAAGAACAAAAACAAAATAAACGAGAAAAGATAAGCAACTGAAACAATGGTGTAAGGCATTGCTACAGGATGTGGGAGACAACATGTTAGGATTAAAGAGAACAGCGCTGAGACCCCCATTACTAACTCTGACCTTGGACAAGTCATGGATCCTCTGTCTGTTTTCCTGCATATTAAATAAATGGGAATAACTTTAGTTTAAAGATTCATTCTCTACCTATCTTTTCCTTCTTTTCTCCCCACTGTCAACCCTCTTGAAAAGTTTCTTAATGCAATAATGCAAGTTTTAGTTAATGAATATGCATTTTTACTATAAGTCATTTAATTACTTATTTAAATATCTTCCATTTAATCTTACTACTTCCTTGTGTGTGTGCGTGTGTCTGTCTGTCTGTGTTTTTGTGTCTCTGTGGATCTCCACAGAGTCCAGAAGAGAGCTTTGGGTCCTTGGAAGAGGAGTTAGAAGCAGTTTTGAGCTATCGCACATGAGTGCTGGGAACTAATTTTGCCTCTTCTGGAAGAGCAGCAAGCATTGTTTTTGTTTGTTTGTTTGGGTTTTCAAGACAGGGTTTCTTTGTAGCTCTGGAGCCTGTCCTGGAACTAGCTCTTGTAGACCAGGCTGGCCTTTAACTCACAGAGATCTGCCTGCCTCCACCTCCCGAGGGCTGGGATTAAAGGTGTGTGCCACCCCTCAGTAGTAGCAAGCACTTTTAACTGCTGAACCATCTTAATACTTTTCTTTTTATATCCCTTTTTTCTTTTTTATCTTTCTGTTTGTCCTCCCTCCCTCCCTTCCTCTTTCTTTCCCTCCCTCCCTCCCTCCCTCCCTCCCTCCCTCCGTCCCTCCCTCCCTTCCTCTTTCTTTCCCTCCCTCCCTCCCTCCTTTCCTCCTTTCCTTCCTTTCTCCTGATCTGGTATTGAAGTAAATGAAATCTTCTCAGATAATTGATTTCATGGTTCATATGAATAGGCTTACCTACTATTTTGTTTAATGATCTTCGTCAGTGAGCATCTTTTATACATCAGTAGTTTTTGAATATGCTGTTGGTCTTAGGGAGAATGTGGGTAAGACGTAGTCATTAGCTTCCAAGAATTTCTTGTTAGAGTGACATTGACAAACAGATAATTACAGTGTAAGGTCAAAGATACCTATCAAGGTGTGAGTGTCATAGGAGGAATCTGAATTGACCATGTACATAAACCTACATATTGATCAGCTTCTAATGGAAAGAGCTGTTCTAGCAAGGAACTTAGGGCTGAATCAAGGTAATTCAGTTTTACTAACGATAAAACACAGCTCCATAACTTGCATCTGACTTACTGTCCTTGCCATTATCTTATAAGTATGATTTGTGTTCATTGCTGTTGGAGACTGCGTCTCACTGAATAGGCCAGAGTGATCTGGAACTTACCATCCTCCTGCCTCAGTTTCTTTAATGCTGGGATTTCAGGTGTATACCACCATTTCCAACTGTAAGTATGCCTTTTTGTTTAGTTTAGCAGTGGGCTGAACTGTGGACAGTCTGAGAAAAGCTTGGTCAGAACAAGCATACATCTTTCTGGTATGATCACCTTACCCCTTTATAGGAGGAGGTAGGCTGCCTATCTCTTGTAGAGACTAAGCATACTTGGAAGATGGACTTGCCTATAATTTTGAGCAAGTGGTCTAGTCTTCACGCTTCAGCTTCCTGATCTGCTTGGAAGGCGTTAGGAGAGTACTCACCTTCCAAGGTTTGTGTGAGTACTGAATGAGAACTTGGCATGCAGTAGGAAGTACTGGACGAGCTCTTGTTACATATTCATAGCATGTTTCAGTATAGGGTACTTATGCAATACCAACAAGCTACATTGCAGTTATTTTCAGCTAGTTAAACTAGCTCCTTGGTCTGAAGATATTTCATGTATTCAGTTCAGCAAACATTCATTGAGGGCCAATATGCCAGACATGGGGTTGGTCATAAACGCCTCAGCAGTGAAAAAATCCTTGACTTTGTGGAGTTTGTGCGTTTTATTTGTCCTGTCCTTTGTCTCTCCAAAGTACTTTTCAAGATTAGGACAAAGACTTCTATCTGAAAAGCAGGAGAAGTTCCAAAAAATTGGGGGAGTTTTATATATTTATTTTATTTAAATTTCATGTGCATTAGTGTTTTGCCTGCTTGTATGTCTGTTTTAAGGTGTTGAATCCCCTGGAGCTAGAGTTACAGACAATTGTAAATTTCCTTATGGGTGCTAGGAATAGAACCTGGGTCCTCTGGAAGAGGAGCCAGAGATCTTAACCATTGAGTCATCTCTCCAGCCCTACCCCACCTTTAAAAGATGACATATAAACTAGATTAAGGTAAATTGTCCCTTCTCAGACCTTGTTATTATGACTCTAGGAAGATTCTGCTTCTGCCACCCATGTGCTAAGATTAAAGGCATGCGCCACCACACCCGCCTAAATTGTGCTAGTTTTGTCATGGTCGTCAGAATTCATCATTCCTAGTGTCCACTAAATGCTTAGCAGGGGTTCCATGAATGTCTCTGACAGTAAGTACTCATAGGTTGTGGCTCTCCTGTCCTGATTCCTCATGCTGTAGCTCCCATAGTTTATAGATGAGGAACCAGTTCTGACCAAGAGTCAGTGTTTTCCCCAGCTTTCTTTGATAGTTGCCATAGCGTAAATTCTAATTGGTCTTAATAATTAAACCCTGAGTCAGATATTAGAGGGTGAAAGCTGAAGATCAGAGATCCAGTGCAGCCAGTCTCTAGAAAGACCTTTAGTTTTTCCAGTGCTCAGGCCGAAGGGGCGATCCTGCCCTCAGACTGTCTCTTCAGACTGCATCCTTCCACCTTATTATATTCCTCTCTCTGCCCAGCCATATCACTCCTGTCTCTGGCTTCTTAAAGCCGGGATTGCCTTTGTATGAGCTTTGTTTCTCTTTTAGGCAGATTCAGTCTTGTGCAGCCCAGGTTGGCCTTGAACTAATAGATATTCCTCAATCTCCTGATTCCCAGGATTAAAGACGTGTACCACCACTTCTGGTCTCTTGTGGTTTAGCTCTGCACTCTGGTCTTCTGACAAGCTTTATTTGTTAAAACACAAACAAAATATCACTGCAAGTAGCTAATAATAAAATTTAAATTTACTATCAATTAAGCACCCAAGCTCAAAATTCTGAAATTCATAATGCTTCAAAGTTTCAACCTCCTTGAGGGTTGATATGTTACCTACCACAAGTGGAAAATTCTATACCTGACTTCTGTGAGGTCACAGACTGGACCTCATATACATGACTGGAGTTGTGGCTGACTTGTGCATGAGAACTTGGGTTTGTTCCTCAGTACTATAGCCATGCTCACCAAATGTAGGCACTCAGAATATTGTCTGAAATTCCTTCAGGCCATGTATATTGGTATATGTAAAACACAAACTCTTTTTGTTTAGACTTGAGTCTCATCCCTAAAAACATTCCAGAATCTGAAAAAAAAAATCTGAAATCTAAAACATTCATGTTTCCAGTGTGGGTCACTCGGTCTGTACTTGCTAGTTTATTCCTATTTTAGGAATTTCTTTCTTTCTCTCTTGTAGGTGAAGTTAGTGCACACAGATTACCCAGAAGCACTCAGCATAGAAAGAACATAGCAGGTGCTGCTAGACACTTTAGTTTTTATTTTAATATCTCCAGTTTTGAAGTGAAGGTGAATGTAAGGAAAAGAATTTTCAGGACATGGTTCTAATGTATATTAAAAAGCTAATCATATAAAAATAAATCTATTCTTAGCTGCATGGAATTTTTGTTTTTCCTTGGTAACATTTATTTGACTATTTTAAGGAAATTATGGAAAATACTCACTTCCTTCCTCGTAGTATTCCCCTGAGGCGAGCTTACATTGCAGCTGAGTTTACTCCAGATGAGTGGTGTGTGACTCGGGAACTAGCTTCAGTCATAGGAAATGACTTGAGCAAAAACGGCAAGGAAGTAGAGGTCAGAGATCAGCCTTGAGTAAATCAGCATAAGGGTAGACTGCCATAGTGATTTCTCACATTCCACAGCTGTGTTTTGGGCATTGAAGCTCTTCTGGTTGAGAAAGGAAAAGAGACCTTTGACTGGCAGCTGGCATGCCTGTTAGGGCTGTGTCGTGGAGGTGTGGGGATGCTGCCATCCTACAGTGAAATATCTAGGAGTGAACACTCTGTTCACAAGTTTTCTTGGAGGTAGATTAGGTTATCAGAACATTCCTATACCCAGGCTGTGTTGCCTGAGCCTGTAGAGAAATGCAATTGGGGAAACCTTGAAATTAAAAAAAAAATATTTTATTCTTTAGGTGTTTATCACCCATATGCAAATATTTTGAACTTTGAAGGGAAATGTACCATATGCACTTGTAAAAAGCGAGAGTTTGTAAGAATGTATGACACAGCATTAACATTGCCTGTCATTTGTTGTTTTTTACTGTGTAGTCCTGACTGGTCTTGAACTGCCTCAGTCTCATAGGTTCTGGGATTAGAGGCATTCTCTCCTAGTCCATTTTCTGATTCTAAGCTAATGTTCTAGTAATTACTGTTTCTTTGTGCCTCCCTCCCTCCCTCCCTCCCTCCCTCCCTCCCTCCCTCCCTCCTTTCTGTTGTGTATGTGTGTGTGTTGGAAACTGAACCCTGGTTTTCATTCATGATAGATCATGTTTATTTACCTGCTAATAAACTTTGGTGTGGTTGCTTTTCTCTCCCTCTATTGAACTGTTATAAGTTTTTTATGGATGTTCAAAAACGTGTTTTTGTTTGTTTGTTTTTTGGTTTTTCGAGACAGGGTCTCTATAGCTTTGGAGCCTGTCCTGGAACTAGCTTGTAGACCAGGCTGACCTCAAACTCACAGATATCTGCCTGCCTCTGCGTTCTGAGTACTGAGATTAAAGGCGTGTGCCACCACTGCAGGCCAGAAACCCGTTCTTTAAGAGGTATTTCTTGTAAGTACCTAAAATAGATTGATGTGTTATCTGATAAGGTGATGTTTCATTTTAATCAACTGTCAAACCATCCTCAGCAGTGTGAGAGTTATAGCTACTTTTTGCATGCATCTCTGTCCACGTTTGGCGCTGGTCATTTAATAAGTGTGCCCTTGCATTTGTGGAATGGCTAATGGTAGGCATGGGATGCGCTCTTTGGCCATTTATAGAACTCCTTTTGTTTTTGTCAAATCTTCCCAATTTTTATTAAGTTGCCCTAACAGGCATGCCAGCTGCCAGTCAAAGGTCTCTTTTCCTTTCTCAACCAGAAGAGCTTCAATGCCCGAAACACAGCTGTGGAATGTGAGAAATCACTATGGCAGTCTACCCTTATTTTTGAAAGTTTTTTATATCATGAATGTGCATCTTTTATTAGATAGTTTATATATTATAGTTTATATTACATAGTTTATACTTTTTTAGTATATGTTTAGTATTTTCATTTTTTTCTTTATTTAAAAAAATTAGAGCTAGGTAGTGGTGAATGCCTTTAATTGAAACACTCAGGGGGCAGAAACAGGAGGATCTCCGAGTTTGAGGCCAGCCTAGTCTACAGAGTGAGTTCTAGGATAGCCAGGGCTACACAAAGAAACCTTGCCTTCAAAACAAACAAACAAAATTAAGTTGAGAGGTAGGGCTAGAGAGATGGCTCAGTGGTTAATAGCGCTGGCTGCTTTTCCAGAGAATCTGGGTTTGAATCTCAGCACCTATGTGGCAGTTTACAACTGTCTATAACTCCAGTTCCAGAGGATCTAATGCCCTCTTCTGGCCTCTGCAGGCAACAGACACTCACATGATATACAGACATATACATAAGCAGAACACCCGCACACATAAAACCTTAGTAAAAAAAAATTAATTTTTGGTTGGTTAGTTTTTGATATAGAGTGTCACTCTGGTCCTCACACTCTGAATCCTCTTGTCCCTGTGACTACAGTCATATGCCACATGCCTTGCCATAAGCAATGCCTTTTGAGAATAAATGTTTTAAATTTAATACTAATTTTCCTTTTTTTTATTCTGTGCTTTTTGTATCCTGTAAGCTTTTTCACCCCAACCACAAAGTTACAAAGATTTATAAAGTTTTGTGTGTTTTCTAGAATATTATAGTGTAGGCTAGGAGTAGATTGCTATTATTGAGGTCTGAAGTGTATTCTGACTTATCAATTTCAGTGTTCAGTAGACATCAGTATTCATTATTTATTTGCATCTGACTATTCAGCTATTCTAGCACAAATAATGGAGACTTTCACCCATCAAATTGCTGTGGCACCCTTTCTGAAAATACATAAACTATACATACACGTGTTTTAGATTCTCATCTCTATTTCTTTAGGGATGAAGGTCAAACATACATTGTATGTAAGTATTCTACTGAGCTACATCCTTAGCCCCTTCAGTTTAGTTTGTTATTAGTAGATTTGTCATTTGCTTATCGTAGCATTTTTTTCTTCTTGTTTTTGTTTTGTTTCTTGAGACAGGATCTGTGTCTCCAAAGGTGGTCTTGAACTCTTGATCCTCCTGCCTCAGCTTCCTGAGAGCTGGCTAGAATTGCAGATGTGAACCATCCTACTTTGCTGCAGCCTCTTTTCTGATTTCACAGAATGTGCCTGAACTTTAAACCCATAAAACTTAAGTTTAACTCACACATCAATGAGATCATAAACTAGTCTTGTCCCTCCCTGTCATTTGAGTTAGTTGGTGCTTTCTGTTTTTAGCTAGTGCTCAACACCAAAATTGGTATCCCCAAACTTTTAAAGCAAACCAGGGCAGACTAGAGGCCAGTTAGGATTTGTGCTTGGCTAGCAGGGGGAGAGAATACATCGATACTTGTTTGTTTGTTTGTTTTTCAAGACAGGGTTTTCTCTGTGTAGCTTTGGAGCCAGTTCTGGAACTTGCTCTGTAGACCAGGCTGGCCTCAAACTTACAGAGATCCTCCCACCTTTTCCTCTTATTCTGGGATTAAAGGTATGTGCCACCACCTCCCAGCTCAATGATGTTTTTTATACTCAAGAAATCAAAAGTAAAAGATGATGAAATTTATACTAACACTAAAACTTATTTTTCAAAGAAACACTAAGTACTTGGGCATAACAGAATTTTTGGTTTGGGGTTTTAGATTTTATTTGAAACTACTAGGTTCGAACCTACCAAACTTGGCTTTTTCCTTATTTTTTTTTTTTTTTGTAAAATCTCTCACATTTTGTCATCTAGTTTTATTTTAAGATTCTGTTGAATAATTCTTTTAATTTAAATTTATCAGAGATAAGCTGTTAAAAGACTTGACAGTGAATAAAATTATTGTGCTATATACTTAACAAATATGTTTAATAGTATTAAAAGTTTATACTATGTATTAAAGAAATTAAATATTCTTTAAATCTCTAATTATAGCACATTCTCAATCTACATGATAAACCTAAATGAGGCCTATTCTGTAACTGCTTGCTTGGTGTCATTAATTTTATTTAAAGCAGTTTTTACTTTTTAAATGTCTGGTTGTGCTTAAATGCAAGTCTGTATTGTCAATAGAATTTTGTTGATTTATTCTGTTCTCTGTTTCTGTTCTATGGGGCTTTCTTCTGAACCATAAAGAGTTTAAGTCTGATAACTTATAAACATGACTTGTGAGTTGTGAAGGAAATGAGTGTGCTTATTGGGTATGTAGTTTCTTTCAACTGTACCCCATCTTGCTAATTTGTGCCATAAGTACATTTGTACATCAAAATTAAGCTTCACCTCCTTGACTCTATTAAAACTAAATTTTTAGTTTTTGTTTGTGGGTTAATTGTTGAGCAGTTTTATTCCATACTGGTAAGAAGCTTACTGGACTCGTCTGTGGAGTGAATAGTGTAGCAGTCTGCAGGCCTATGCCCCATGCCGCCTCTAAATTCAACTTTCAGTTAGTCTGTGAGGTGCCCTGGACCTTAAACAAAACATCAAAACAATATTCCTCCTAACTTGTGACAGTAACTGCTTTTGCAGTCTGCTTCTACCCGAATAGAATATCTGGAGTGCAGTAGTGTTGGGAAATGAAGGAACATGAAGACGGAAGCTACTGGGCAGATGGTTGGGGATGCAGGAACTCCAGTCTTCTAAATGGGAGAAGAAAGGGCCAGTTTGTGAAATACAGTATTGCTACTCTCAAGTTTGACTAACATTTTATTTATTTACTTGTTTTTTGAGACAGGGTTTCTCTGTACTGTCCTGGAACTTGCTCTGTAGACACAGCCTGATCTTGAACTCAGAGATCTGCCTGCCTTTGCCTCCAAAGTGTTGGGAATAAAGGTGGGCACTGCCACACCCGGCTTTGACTAACATTTTAATGGAAGCATGACTCACATTTAGTGAACTTTTAAATATATGACTTTTGAATTTTATATGTGAAAATATTTATAAAATCTCTTAAGTAAAATATTATTTTTTTGAAGATTTATTTTAATGTGGATGGATATTTATTTATGGATTTTTTTTTTTTTTGCGCGTATGTCTTTGTTACACATTCATGCAGAGCCTGCAGATGCCAGAAGATGTCTGATCCCCTGGAACTGGAGTTGTATGTCACCATGTGGCTGCTGGGATTATGAACCTGAAAAACCCTTCTTTGCAAAAGGTTTTTAAGGCTAGTGATCTTAACCACTGAGTCTCTCCAGCCTCCCAAGTAAAAATTCATATACTGTCCATTGGGAAACACTTTAGTTCATTTACCACTTTTTTCCATACGCCACAAGAGGGCGCAGGAGCTCAGGACGGATGGCTGCAAGCCACCATGTGGAAGCCGGGAATCGTACTCGGGTCCTCTGGCAGGAAGGGCGATCTGACCGCGAACAGTGCTCTTAACCACTGAGCCATCTCTCCAGACGGTTTTTATTTACCACTTTTATCAGTGTTTTAAGCATTGATTTGGGAAGTATGTGGATGTATATATGTTTTTCTTTTGTGTCCTTGTGCTGAAAGGAAGATACTGCTTTCCTTAATGACTGAGGATAGATGCCATCATAATCAAGTAAAATAGTTAAGGATTTCTGAAGTGGGGAGTACTTCCAAATAATAAATCAATTGGATATGTAGACGTTTATGTATTCGGAGAAAAGCCTTCTTGTAGTTGATATAAGGCTGTTCTTTGCAATCTTCCAAAAACTATTGCTTAAAAGCAACCATAAAAGAAATCCCGTGTAGAATGTAGGAAGGAATATTGACTTTGTTAAATAGATATATCAGAATACAATTAATGAGTGACGAATGAGTGACATTTAAAGTGTGCAGATTTAGCTGGCACGTGTAAACAGCATGAAAACTATTGACACAGTGAGGTTAAGGAAATGAGCATTTTCTCCAGTTTTTTTTTTTTTGTGATCTTTTGGCAAGAAGTCTTGGCCTTTCTTCATTGTTGGTTGCTTAGTATAGTCTAAAAATTTTTAATTAGCATAATAATTATTTTGTGATTCATTTGTCAAGATGTTTTGACCATTGGTTCTCTTACTGCTACACAGTATTCTGATGCAGGATAGTTATCACACAGCCATTCGCCCATGGCCTGAAGCTGTCACCTGTTAAAGAAGCCACTCTATCTCTAGATCCTATATCCTAGATCTCTATCTCTAGATCCCTAGGAATAATGTGTCAGCAAATAGACTTACATGTAAGCTTTTTAAAAGCTACAGTTTGTTTTCTCGCGGGACTTTACTGGTTTGCATTCGTTTACATACATTTCCCCCTCAGACAGGTGTTAAAGAGCCAACACCTAGCCTGGCAGACTTGTAAGCTCAGTCATTGTATTGTGTGTGCATTGCCTTGCTATGTTTTACTAAAGTGTAGTAATTGGGATCTTTGATGTTTGTTTTTGGGACAAACTCTCATGTAGTCCAACTCTGGACAGCCCTGCTTGGGCCCCAAGTCCTGGGATGACAGGTGTAACACCACTTCATTTCCAGCCTGGCTAGCAAAACTCTAGCATGTTTTCATGTGGTTATTCCTGTGTGCTGTTCATAAAGGCTTTATCTGAATACTCTTCAATCTCTGCATTTTAAACTTGAGTTTTCTTAGTTGAAAAACTTTATTTACATATTATAGATCTTAGTTCTTGGTCAAATGAAAGTTTTCCAAGTGCAATTTCTAGTCTGTGGTTTCCTTTTTTACTATAGTTTTTAGAAGAGTTAAGTTTTTTTATATTTAATTATATTTGGCTTTTTAATTTCAGTTCATGGTTGTACATGCATGCATGCATTAAAACTTCAAAACTCAGGGTCACTGACATTTCTTCCTTTGTCAATTTCTAGTTTTGGAATTTTAGCTCTCATTAAGTTTTAGTGTTCAAGTTGATGTTTATAAATGTTGAATTCTGTGAGTTTTCTTGTCTATATGCTATCCATTTTTATCATTATGGTTTATTGAAAAGATTATTTTCCCTTATTGAATTGCCATAACATCTTGGTCAAAAATCACATGTGAGATGGGGTTTCCCTCTCAGCCTCCAGAGTTGGGAATTTCAGGTATTTACTACCACACCTGGTAAACTTTATTTGGAATAATTTCAAACCTTAAAAAAAAATCTGTAAAAGTGAAAATGAAGTGTGGGGAAGAACACGCTTAACAGGTAGATTGACCTGTTATTGCCAGTTTACCATGGGTGCTTTGTCTTTGCTGTTTATTTTCCCTACCACAAGTGCATGCAATACTAAAGAATTTTTATGGTCATGGAGTTGGTAAACTGTTTGTCTTGCATACATGAGGATCTAAGTCATTCATTCTCCAGAACTCATGTGAAAAAACCAGGCACAGTGACACATGCTCATAATCCCATTACCAGGGAGACAGAGACAGGCATACCCAGGGGCTTACTATGCTGTTAACCCATTTCCATTAAATTTGTGTAGCACCACGAGGCTGCGGCTTACCCGGAAAGATCCTAACCTACATCCATCTTGGGCCGGAGCTTCATGGTGTCTGCCTGTCTCTGCTTTCTTTCTTCCACAATTCTTTTCTGTCTTCTCCACCCACCTAAGGGCTGGCCTATCAAAAGACCAAGGCAGTTTCTTTATTTGACCAATGAAAGTAACAAATAGACAGAAGACCCTCCTACATCACCTGACACATACTTGTAATCCCAGTGCTTGAGGTTGAGGCAGGGGGAGCATAATTTCAAGATCAGCCTGATTTACAAGATGAGATTTTTTTTAAAAAAATCAAGAAAATAAAACAAACAAAGCAAGGACCTGTGATGTAGTTCAAAGGCAAAACCGGAGCTGAACTGGTGTTGCCTGCTGGGTTCCGGTCACTCTTATTCCCAGAGACCCACTTTCTTGATGAAAAGTAGCCACAGTGCCCTGGCCTGGGTGCAGGCTGTTCTTAGGGGATTCGCTTTCTGCTCCTGGCCTTTTGCAGGATCCTTATTGCCCTCTTTTCATGGTCTTGCTCTAAAAGGGAGAACAATATATTTTTAAAGTATTTTTGTGTTTTGTTGTTTTTTTAAATAATATTTATTTATTATGCACACAGTGTTCTGTCTACATGTATACCTGCTGGTCAGGAGAGGGTGCCAGATCTTTTACAGATGGTTGTGAGTCACCATGTGGTTGCTGGGAATGGAGCTCAGGACCCACTGAGCCATCCCTCCAGCCCCTTGTGTTTTGTTTTTGAGGCATGTTCTGTAGGCATGGGTGATCTGGAACTCACCTTGTAAAGCAAGCTGGCCTCAGGTTTGCAGCAGTCTTCCTACCTCTTCCTCTGCCAGGACTACAGGTGTCTGTCATTGTGTCCCATGACAGTGTGATGGTTAAGGCTATAATTTGTATCAGAGGGAGGATCCTTGACCAGGCCTAGGTCACATTGTTTACATTCTGGTTTCCCATCTTTTGCCTCCTTTAGTACTTGTGATGCTCTTGGAGGCTCCAGCTTCTGGTCCTTCTGTTACTGTGGTGGTCTCCAGAGGTTCTCTTTTTATAGCTAAGTGTGAGCAAATTGGAAAGCTAAACTTTATTTCCTTAGAAGACATTGTTTATTTTTGTTTGTTTAAACAGAAGATTTTGAAGTTATGGAAGACCTATGATGTCCAGGGTAGAGTTACAGCTAGATGATGATGAAGGCTCTGTGCTGTCTGAGGGACTCCTGCACATCATTCCTGCTTGCAGGCCTTGCTTCATAGTGCTCTACAGGGTCTGATTCATTACTAAGGAAATCAGAATATGCTAGCAGCTATCATTGGCATTCCAGCAGAAAACTGATAGTCGGGGAGTTGTGTGCCTTGAGAACTATTCCCAGGGCCAGTTAGTTGCTCTTTGCCGGTAACAAGGATGCCTCCTTTTTAAGCTTATTTACTTAGGCTTGTTGCTACATTGAAGTGATTTTACAGTCTCAGAACAAGGGGCCAGTGCTTTTGTAAACATGTCAGAAATAGTTTCCCTTAATAGCTAGATGCCCTTCAAGATGAAATGTCTTTAGATTAAAAACAGAACTGAAACACTGAGTCTCTCTGACCAATGTTCCTAGGGTCCAAACTTTCTGTAGAGACAGCTCTGCATCAGATTAAAGACAGCTGTCCAGGTGGAGCCTCATAGGGACTCAGCGTACAGGTCACATAGACAGTTCTCTGGAAATGAGCCTTTGAAGACTTGCTAGCCCTGCTGCCTCCCGGTGACTGCCACACTGGTTCTTACTGTGGAGGTGACTGTGGTTACAGTTGCCATAAAGCCAGAGAGAAGAGAAGGGAGCAGAGCCATGTAAACACCATAAATTTCACTGGTGCTTTGGTTTCTTAAAACGTGAGCCAACAGTCTCTAAATTGTTTGTCCTTTTTGTGGAAGAAAGGATTTTTGAAGTCCCCTGGTTTTGCTTAAAACCTTTTGAAAGTCATGATACTATCTCAGGTCGTCTGTGTCAACAGAAAGCTGTCCTGAGATTTTCATAGGATTTGTTTTAAACTCATGGATTCTTTTGAAAAGATTTGACATATTTACATTTTTCAGCCCATGAACATGTTTGCCCATTTAGACTTTGAAGTATTTTCCATCTGAAAATATTTTTTAAAATTGTTTGATGATTTCGTACTGATTTTGTACATATAGATAATCCTTTTGGGTTTTTTTTTCAGCCTCCATCACTCTCTTTTACCCCCTCCAACTTCCGCCAAACCCTTCCTTCCCAATAAGTTCATCATCTCCCCTCATCCCAGCCCCAGCAGCCCCATCATGTCTTGTTGCTTTGTGACCCACTGAATATAACTAAGGCTGCTTTTGAGGTGGGTGGTGGGCTATTACCAGAGCAGGGGCAGCTTGCCAGCAGCTGCGTCACTAATTATCTAGGTTTTGGTTTCTTTTGACAACTTTTTGTAGATTTTAGTATATATGTACCATACAGTACCTAAGTATTTTACTTTATTTGGATAATTTCCTACATATTCATGGTGATATATAGAAGTTTGATTCAATTTGGGGGTTTGAATTTGTATTTGCAACTTTGCTAAATTTCTTATTCTAAGTAATTTTTTTTTCCTTTTTCTTTCCTTCCTTTTTTTTGGCATCTTATATGTAATTATCTAGTCTGCAAATGGAGGTAGTTTTATTACTTTGAAAACGTTTGTTTTAAACTTATTGCCAGGGCTTCTGGTAGCATGTTGAATAAAAATGGGGCTAGAGCCTACACTGTCCCAAGCCCCAGGGAGTACACGTAGTCTGCAGGCTGAGGTTGGGGCCACCTCTCTGCCTGGTGTTTTGTAGAGCATAGGGCTGTGTGAACGGTTTCAGTTCTGACCATTGATAGTTACATATTACATTGGTTGAGTTTTAAGTTTTGAGTTGGCTCGTATGCCTTGAACAAAAAAATCTTTGGGTATAGCATGGAATCTTTTGGATTGCTAGGTTCAGTTAATATTTTGTTGAAAAATAATGTTGTATACATTAAAGTTTGTTCTATAGATTTTAAGCAACATGTAGCTGTTTGTAAGTATTTTTAGTCATATGATCTGGTAAGATTAGTTACATAGACAGTTGCTGGGTGTTTCATCATCCCAAGACTAAACCTCTGTTAAGCAGTTAACCTCTCACCACCACCCGGTTTCCATCACTTTCTATATCCATTAGTTTGCCTACTTTACATACGTCATATAAATAGAATTAGGATATTTGAACTTTTGGTTCTAGGTTATGTCCCCTACATGATGTTTTCAGGGTCCATCCCTGTTTTATGACTAAATATTTCATGATTATGTTGTGCTTTTGTTGGTCCATCTGTTTGTGGTGGGTATTGGTTGTTTCTGCTTGTTTGGAGACTTTGGGTATTATATTAGTCTTTTCTTTAGCAGGATGTTAGCCTGTTTACCTCACAGGGCTGAAACTGCTGCTGTGGGCTGTGGGACCAATAACAGCATAGTTTTCAGAGCCACTCCAGTATCATTTGGTTTGCCTGGTTTATAAGATGCTTCTACTGACCCTGCTGGTTCCAGCTCATAGCAGGGTCAGGGAGATGTAATAGTATAATAAGTTTCTGTGTGCCGGTGATTTTCTCATTGTTAAGTTGCTAAGAGTAGTTGGTGACTCTCAGAAATTCATTTTATATGTGATAAATTAAGTTTTTGATTTTTAAAATGTGAATAAAAATTTTAAGGTAAAATGAAAATTAAATTATGGCATTAACTTAGCCATAAAATTATTTGGTAAACTTTTTTTGATTGTTTTTGACATGGTCTTGCTGTGTA
The DNA here is from genome assembly GCF_018167655.1 of Microtus oregoni. Taxonomy (NCBI): domain Eukaryota; kingdom Metazoa; phylum Chordata; class Mammalia; order Rodentia; family Cricetidae; genus Microtus; species Microtus oregoni. The sequence continues at coordinate 22,010,802 of NW_024543066.1, forward strand.
ACCCAAGCAGGCCTCAAACCCGCAATCTTTCTGCCTCGTCCTCCTGAGTGGTGTGATTACAGGGGTTCACTAGGAACCTTTTGTTTTTTGGGTTTTTTTGTTTGTTTGTTCAAGACAGGGTTTCTCTGTATAGTAGTCCTGGTTGTCCTGGAACTAGCTCTTGTAGACCAGGCTGGCCTCAAACACAGAGATTCTGCCTCTGCCTGTTGGGATTAAAGGCGTGTGCCACCACTGCCTGGCTGAACCTTTTGTATTTAAACTTTTATCATGTGTGTATGCATATATGTTCAGGACATGATGCATTATATAGGATTACATTTCACATTTTAGTAAACAATGTAGAGTATAGCCTTTCTTTAAGAAGTTGGTAATACTAAATGGTTTTGGTGAGAGTTTCATAACCGTAGTTTTGTGTATATATAACAATTCAGTCTCATTATATGTAGCAACAATTGATGGACCCATGAGAAAAAAGGGAATCTGCTGTCATAGTCGGAAAATTTACCTCAACAGTTGCTAATAAGTTTTAAGTATATCACAAGTTTAAAGAGCCCAGTAACACACCAAACAGAAGACTCCACCCCACTTTAGTCTATTTTCTTACTGTAATGCAATACTTGAAGCCAGTGTAAAGCCAAGCATAGTAGAACATGCCTATAATCCCAGCACTCAGGGGGGCAGAATCAGGAGGGTGGCGAATTTAAAGTCAGCATGAACTATACATAAAAGATCAGCCAAACATTGTCTCAAGCGAAGGGGTTGCGGAGTTGGGAGTTGAGAAGATAACTCAGTCAGTAAAGTGCTTCAGGACCTCAATTCAATGCCCAGAACCTGTGTGAAGAAACTGGAGTCTGGTAGCACGTTCTTTGTCTACTTAGGGTTATTATTGCTGTGATGAAACCCCATGACCAAAAGCAAGCTGGGGAGGAAAGGCTTTATTTGGCTTACACTACCACATTATAGCCCATCATTGAAGGAAGTCAGGACAGGAATTCAGAGTAGGAACCTGGAGGCAGGAACTAATGTCTGCAGGGGTCATGGAATAACTGCAAGCCCTTTACCCCATTGAGCCATCTCACCAGCTCAACTTTGTACTTTAAATATGGAGAAAGATACGTTTATATTTTAGCATTCATGTAATAAAACCTAGTGAGGGAAGAAACAAAGATTCAATCACAGTGTCTTTCTAAACTGAAGGGCTCCATACAGACCAGAATAAATAAACATTTGTAGTTAGCCTTTTGTTGAAATAAAATGTTGAACAAATAGAACTTTAAAGGAGATAGGAAGGTTGTTAATAGTGACTCTGACATTTCAACCAGTCTTACCTTCCATTTCTTCAGGCTCTATGCAAGTCACGGTTTGACTAAGAAGAAAACTAGAAATTAGTAGATTGTGGTACATTAAAGTAGGGTAGTGGGGCTGCCAGGAACAGTCAGGAGGGCCTCATTGAATAAATGGAGAAGATGGCAGTCAGGCTTGGACATCCCAGGCAAGAGGGGTCCCTCACACAGGATTTGGTGACCCTCTTTAGCCCTGCCTGTGTGGCCTTTTCTTTTCTTGGTTCTTTTTTTTTTTTTTTAATATTTATTTATTATGTCTACAACATTCTGTCTGCATGTATGCCCGCAGCAGAAGAGGACACCAGATTCTCATTACAGATGGTTGTGAGCCACCATGTGGTTGCTGAGAATTGAATGCAGGACCTCTGGAAGAGCAGCCAGTGCTCTTAACCACTGAGCCATCTCTCCAGCCCCCTCTTCTTGGTTCTTGTAGAGGATTTAACCACCCTCTTCCTCTTCAGCCAAAAGAGACCTTGGTGATCTGAAGGTAAAGACCTACAGATGTAACCTAAATTCCTAATCCCCCACACCAACACACACACGGATTGTGTTTCTAGTAGTTACTTACATTGCTGTTTTCATCAAAGTTTTAGAATGTATTATGAGGTAGCTCATCTAGTTTTCAGTTGCAGTATTTGTTTTTGTTTTGTTTTGAGACAGGGTTTCTCCGTAGCTTTGGAGCCTGTCCTGGAACTAGCTCTTGTAGACCAGGCTGGCCTCGAACTCACAGAGATCTGCCAACCTCTACCTCCTGAGTTCTGGGATTAAAGGTGTGCGTCACCACTGTCTGGCCAGTTGCAGTATTTGGGAGCTTATTTTCTTCTTAAAAGTAGAGGTAACCATTGGTGATGCACACCCTTAGTCTCAGTATTTAGGAGTCTGAGGCAGGTAGATCTCTGAGTTCATGGCCAGCCTGGTGTACAGAATGAGTTCCAGGACAGCCAGAGCTACATAGAAACCCTGCCTCAAAAAATCAAATTAATGGATAGATAAAAATTATAGTAGAAAAAGTTGTTTTTAAAATATGAATGTCATTCCCCTCCTTATGGTTCTGGGAATTGAACCCAAAGCATTGTACAGACTAGACAAAGTGTCCTACTACTCAGCAACAACCTCAGGCCTGAATCTCCTTTTTTATTTACTAAATAAAATAGGAAAGAAGACAAGCTTGGCTTCTTAGTTTCATTTTGGAAAGAGGCATGTGAAACGTCTGCTCTAGGAGTGACAGTGATGTGAGTGACTATAAGGAGTTCAGAGTAGAACTTGGGGGAATCATTTGGAGAGTGCACACCCATTCCCTCACCTTTCAGAGATACAGGCCTACTTTTAAAACTCAGATTGCTCAGAGGTGCTGTTTGCCATGAGGATTAATGTCACACTTACTTGAAGGAGTAATGGATTCAGAAGTAGAGATTATGTATTCTGGAGGCTGAGGCAGGATTGTGAGTTTGAGGGCTGCCTGGGCAACATAACATAGCAAGACCCCGTTTCAAAACAAAATAAAGCAAAACAAGAATAACAACAATCTAGCAAGTATAAATTCTAAGTCTCATCAATTTCGAGTTCACTTTCATTGTCAACGTGGAATTTAAATCCCCTAGAGACATAGGGATATGTCAGGATTAACTGAGGAAGGAAGAGGCACTCTGAATGTAGGTAGCACCCCACCCACACCCCCCCCCCAGGTCAGGATTCCAGACTAGAGAAGGAAGAAAAGCAGTGCTTATTTCTCTGCTTCCTGATCAGACAAAATGTGACCAGCCACTTCATGTTTCTGCTACCATGCTGGCCCATATCCCTTCAAACTGTAAGCCAAGTAAGCCCTTCTTCCTTTCTTCCTTAAATAGTTTCTTCTCAGATATTTGGTCATAGCAACAAGGAGAGTAAACATTGCTTTTGCTGAATATACCCTTATTGTGCCCCCCCCCTTTTTTTTTTGACTATATAGCCTTGGATGGTCTAAAACTCACTGTAGACCTGGTCAAATTTATAGAAATTCACCTGTCTCTGCATCCTGAGGTCTGTGCCACCACACTTGACACTTTAGTGTTGTGTGATGTTTTATTCTTTTGGCTTTTTTGGGGGTGGTACTACCCAGCTCCCAAATAAATCTCACACAGAGGCTTATTCCATTATGAATGACTGGCCTTAGCTTGGCTTGTTTCTTGCTAGTTTTTCTTACTTAAGTTATCTCGACTACCTTTTGCCTCTGGGCTCTTTTCTTTTCTTATTGCTGTGTATCTCACTTTCACTTATTCTGTGGCTGCCTGGCCCCTGATGTCCTCCTTCCCTTGTTCTCAAGTTGCTTGCCCCTCTCCTCATTTCTTACTCTGTTTTGACTCTGTCTGCCAGCCCTGCCCATCCTTGCTCCTTGGCCATTCAGCTCTTTATTAGAACCATCAGATAGGCAAAGAATCACAGCTTCACAGAGTTAAACAAATGAAGCATGAACAAAAGTCACACACCTTAAAATAATATTCTCCAACATTTTAGTGTGCTTTTTGTTTGCTTGTTTATTATTTAGTTTCCTTCCTTCCTTCCTTCCTTCCTTCCTTCTTTCTTTTTTTGAGACAAGTTCTTGCCATGTAGCCCAAGCTGTCTTTGAACTCAGAATACTCTTTCCTTTGCTGCCTAAATTTTTTTTTTGGCAGCAGTGGGGGGTGATTTTTCAAGATAGGGTTTCTCTATGTTGCCTTGGCTGTCCTGGAATTTACTCTGTAGACCAGGCTAGCCATGAACTCAGAGATCCACCTGCTTCTTCCTCCCAAGTACTGGGATTAAAGATGTTTACCACCACTGCCTGGCTACATACTGAATCTTAAAAAAATAAAAAATCTGATAATGGGATCATAGTATCTGATTCATATCTTGAAGTTTAATAACAATGATCAGTATTCACTTCGATTATATTTGATTGTTGCTTAGACCAAAGAATATTGAGAAGTTTGAGATTCATTAAGATATAAAATTAGGGGAAATACCTTGAGGAGAAGAAAAATGAGCCCAGATTCGGAGGCTTGCCTTTCTGTCTTTGGCTTCCTTGCCCTTTGCCCTGCTCTTTTCTTCCCTTCTTGAGTGAGGGTCTCATGTTTAGACCAGGTTACCCTCAAACTGTCTGTCCTTCTGCCTTTGCTGAATGCTGGGACTACAAGTATGTGCCACCATGCCTTGCTGCTTGAGTACTCTGTACAGTTTTCTCTATTTTCTAAGCTATTAGTAGGATTAAGTGTGTGGCTAATGTTTTCCTGTCCTAGGCATATAATTTAAAGTTATTATTGGTCACCTAGAGCCAAGAATCCTAATTTGTTTCGTTAAATAATAAATTCTGCTTATTTCTGTATCTTTGAAGAAAGTTGGTGATGTTGATGATATGTAATACAATGTGTTACAACTATCCTAGCTACTGTTATTCATTTTCCCAGGTGATAAAATTCCTGGTATTCTTTTTAATCTAATTAAGAGCACAGTGCACTCAGATTGCTGTTGTTTTCATCACCTGGATGAAAGTGTGAGCCTATTAAACAGCTGGCAACAGGTGCCAGCAGAGGTCCACCTCTTACTGGTTTCCTCTGCTTACCAGGTGCAGAGCATTTGAGTAAGCTCATTTTGTACTTCACATTGGAGCCTCTCCCTGTTGAAGCCATTCTTACTAGTGCAATGTTCTTGCTTCAGGGATGCAAGAGGATGTTTTGTGGATGGTCTGGAGTTTAAGTTTGTGTTAGAAGATAAGAGGCATGAAGAGTGGAGTGGGTAAGCTAGGCAGAGCCTGTAGGGTTCATGGTGCTTTCTTCTGAGGGCTCTGCCACTTTATGCAGAGAGGTTCTAAAGAATGCATATGTAGCAGTTTTGAGACACATTATAAGCTAGCACTAGAGGGAACATAACCAGGAAAGGTCACCTGCTCCGGGATAAACTCCTGTCACCCAAGCAAAAAGATAAGTTTCATCTACATGTTCAGTGTTTACTAGATGTCGTATATGTGCTAAAGACTGGGAGAGGTGAGCAGAAATGGAGCACTTTGACTCTGTGGTTGAAAAAGAATGCAGATAATTAATGGGGTTTCCCAAAAGAACATCTCTGAGATTACTGCATGAAGGGGTCTGGAAAGCTCAGTGAGCAGGGAAACATCATCTAGTTAGGCAATCTGACAAGCTTATTTCTTACCACTCTTTAACTTCCTCTTTGTCCTATTGCAAAAGCCAGGTATGTGAAATTGCATAGTGAGCTTCATCCCTGAATTCCACCATACCAGCAGATAGGAGCCAGTGAACTCCATATTCACCAGATGATACATTATTGATTCACTTTCTTAAAAAAAAATAAGCTTTTATATTTTAGGACAATTTTAAATAAAAGAATTGCAAAGATAGCAGAGTATTCATCTACCCTACTCCCAGTTTCCCTATTACTAACTTTTTACATTAAAGTGTTTTTATTTTTTTAAACAACTAACAAACCAGTATCATACCGTTCTTACTAACAAGATTCCATATTTTACTCAGATTCCTTTACTTTTAGTGCACTGGTTCCTTTATGTTCTGGAATCCCATCTAAGGCTTCTTAGGCTTTCCTTGTCTGTTTTTGATGACCTTGACAGTTTTGAGAATCACTAACTAATCAGGTATTTTGTAGTCTCATCCCTTGGGATTTGTCTAGAATTTTTCTCATGATTAGCCTGAAATTGTATGTTTAGGGGAGGATTTTTCTTAGATCAGGGGTGCATATACAACTTTTCAGTTGGTGTCCATCTTGATCTAGCTGAGGTCTTGCCACTGTAAAGTTAACTCTTCCTGCCCATACTGAATTCTTTAGAAGGATGCCATATTGTATTTAAAAAGTAAAGGGTAACACCCCTCCCTTTTGTCAGTCTTGTGAAGCCCAGGTTGGTCTTGAACTCACTATGTAACTGAGACTGGCCTTCAATTACTGACATTCTGTCTCTACCTTCTCAATGCTGGGATTATATGTATGTGCCACCATGTCCAGTAGGAGTTACCTTCTTGATAGCAGTTTCTATATAAGTTGTTTGTATTTCTGCATGGAGATTTGTCTCTTCTTCCCAAATTTTTATTCAATAATTTGCTTATTTTAGTATGGAGTCATGGGTATTTATTTTGTACTTGAGGTTATAATCTAGTGCCCCTTCGTTTGGTTGCTCAGATTGTTCTAGCTTTGGTCATTTGGGAATTCCTTATAGAGGAATCCTCATTGGTATGTTTTTAAAATAGTTGGGTTGTTTTCCTTTTAGTACTGTCTGCTTTCTGACTCTCTAAGGTGCTCTTGTCCCATTGTGTGTATGCCCTAGAAGCAGCCATTTCTCAAGAAGCTCCAGTTCTTTTCATTGGAGCATAGTCTAGAACTCAGGCTCTGGGTGGTAGATGTGGTCATTTCTGCTGGAGTATCATTGACTGAGGAAGGAATTATATGTCTGTCTCCTAATATATGTACACATCCGGCTTTCTCCCTTGGGATTTGTTTGTTGTTGTTGTTTGAGATTTATTCATTTTTATATTACGTATGTGTTTACCTGCATGTTGGTGTACTATGTCCCTTCAGAGGCCAGAAGAGGGTATCAGACCCCTAGAACTGGAGTTACAGATGTTGTTAGCATTCACGTGGTGCTGAAAATCAAACCTGGGTTCTCTGGAAGAACAGCCAGTGCTCTCAATGCTGATCCCTCTCTTCAGTTCCCATGCCTGCCTTTCTATGTGTAACAATCCGTATCTCTCAAACATGAGTTCATGCTGGTATCACCAAATCTAATGCATTTGCCACATGGATAATTTTGGCCTCCCTCGTTTCTATGTAAACTCTTAGTCTAGTTATGAGGAACCAACACACTTTGTACCATGTCTGTATTCAGTTATTTAATTCCAGTACAGTGGCATCAGAATTGTTAACTTCTATGGGAACAGCCTTTCTGGCTGCCATACAGTTCATGTTTTGATTTTTATCTTTTAGATTCTGTTTCATTTTCAGGTCCACTTGTGACCGCCCCACCCCCCACCCCCAGGCCCCTACCATCCTATTTGATGGGGATTGAGTCATACATTTGTAATATAGTATACATGGTTATGAATAAAACTACTATAAGGAATTTCACATGGATTTATATGTGGACAGCTTTCAGATAATTTTGGTACATACTAAGCTCTTCATTGCCATATTGTACAAAATAGCTATACTAGCTTTTGCATATTTTGTCTTTGCCTTGTTTATTGTGCATTGTCTTGTACAATGGATAAGATTTCTTTTCTTTGCTATTTTCCCTATCCACTTACTCACCAAGTCCCCCTCAACTGCCCACCCCAAAGCATGTTGACATTGCAGAAGAGCAGAGGGCACAGAATTCCAGCTGATCAGTTTAGGTGAAATAAATGCCAACATGCTTATGATCTTCTGCAGCCAGAAGTGAATCTGACTTCTCTCCTTTTTCTTACAACAGCAGGGGTAGATATTCTCAAGGCAGCTTGCGCAGCTGAGTTATTGAAGCTGTCTTGTTACTAGTATTAATCACAGTTGCATAGCAAAACATTTTAAAGTTGATAAACTTGTGAGGCGTTAATTGCATTTTCCTCATAACCATTAAACCATTACTCTGAAACAAGCAATGTTTCATTGGTTTATTTTGGATGCCAGCATTGACCCTAGGGCCCTCACACATGCTAAGCAAATGATCTACCATTGGCCTACACCCCCCAGTAAGCAGTATATTAAAATGTAGAATTATATTTAGTTCATGGTAAAAGTTTATTGAAGTTGGATTTCTGTTCCTGCCAGTGATGATGTTTTTGTTTCCTTCACAGCATTCATGCAGTCAGAGAGCATAATAGAAGTACTGCGCTTTGACGATGGAGGCCTACTACAGGTAATTATCTTGAGTAATAGATGACTATTATTTTTCTTTGAAAAAAAAAGTAACTTTGTCTGAAGTATATTTTATGAGCTGTAGACAGTCAGTGTGGAGGTATTACATAAGCCTATTAGAACTATAATTTAGAGTAAGCATTTCTCTAAAAAGTGTTCTCCTTGTAGTATGGAAGCTATAGGTAAATGTACCTGTGTCCTGAGGATATGAGGGTGTGGAGGGCAGGTCAGAGGAGTGGAGCCTGTGCGCTCCCCCCCACCTGCCATTAGCTATTGAGTGGAACACTGCATCTGTGTGGGACCTCAGCATTTACCTAGAAAAAGAACTTCTGTGCAGAGAGGAAGTTTTTGTCTTTTGTCTAAATATCCTCCACTTACTTGCCATGTGAAGCTATGTCCTTAAGTATATTATGCATGAAATTAGATTATGGTGTCGGATAACGTTCTGGTCTTCCTGTCAAACCTAGCTCAAGACACTGGTAAAAAGCCATTCAGTCCTCTCAGCTGGGGAGCAAGAGCTGCAGGGCTTAAGAGGCATCTTCACTAACAATCTGATCTGTTTTGTTCTGTTCTGTTGAGAAGGCCCTCAGATCCTTCTGCTTCAGCCTCCTCGGTAGTAGGATCACAGGCATATGCCACTATGTCCATTTCTCTCTTGATTTTTTTAAAATTAAATTTGTTTTTGATATGTTCATACATGTAAACAATACATTGTTACTCTAACCCCCTTCCCTCTTTGTGCTTCCTTCCCATCCCAACCCCTCTTCTTAGGGTTCAATTTTTAAAAATTCATGTGTTTTAGGACCTAGTATGTTTAACCAGGACCATAGATGAGGCTATGGATTTGGAAGCCTTCACTGGAGCCATGTGGGGTTACACATCAGCACTCTGGTTTTTATGGCTCTTTCCCCTCTTTTCTAGAGATTTGACATACAAGGTGTTTTTTTTTTCTTCTCCTCACTTACCTACCACAGTGAAGATAGGCACCATGTTGTCAGCTTGTCTCGTAAATATTTCACTCATTTTATGTTCAAAGGAATCCAAGGTCTAAGTTAAGAGAAGTGCCCAAGATCCCATAACTTTGTAGACTGGGACTGACCTAGATGTCCTGTCTTCTTACTCCCAGTGTGAGCATCTGTCTGTATTGCCCTATGGGTTTGTTTTCAGACGGGTCTTACTCAGTTCGGTCTGCATGTGCACTGTTACAGTGGTACATGTTACATTTTTACTTGTGTCTAACTTGTGACTTAAATCACACTTTAACCCGGGGTTGGCCTGGAACTCTCTTAAAGACTAGGCATGATGATTTTTTGCTACACCTTCCCAAGTGCTGAGATTACAGATGTGAACTACCATACCTGACTAATAATTTTGAAAAGACATTCCTGTAACTTATAATAAAGACGAGAACGTAAAAATTTAAATTAGGTCAAGACAATATAGGCAATAGTTCTACTAAGGTGGCATGTTTTGCTATTTCAGCCACAGTAAAACCTAATGTTGTACAGTGAGTTCTACACCTTCATGTTACCTTTGCATGCCTTGGCTCATAGTAAGTGTTAATTTGATAGTAATATTTACCAAACTCAAAATCTGATCAAAATTGTGTTTTCTTTACTTTATAAAGCTAAGGAAAATAAAGTGCAGGAAAGGTAACTTGTTTAGTATTTCATTGCTAGAGCAGGAATCCAGCCAGCCCTCCTCCCCAGCAGACCTTTTCAGAATGTTTTCTGAAGCACAAGGTGTGTGCAGTTTCCCAGATACACCCCTTGGATTACCACTTAGCATAGTAGAAATAGAAATCATAATTCCTTCAGCCTATGATTTCTGTAGGTCGCACTTTAGCCCTGTCCCTCCTGTTTGGAAAGGCTACGTAGATTTACTACATAGCGTACATGGAGACCAAAGGATTCATAAAATGGGCAGAAATTTGTATCACAATCCGAAGTTTACATTAAGACTCAGCATGACAGGATTCAGTGGCTGCCCATTTTATACAACATTCTGTTCTAACTGATTAGAATATATAAGATGAAGTAATAAACATTTTCCCATATATGAGCCTTAATCATTCTTCTAACCTAACTCTCATATAAAGAAATGAAGGATAAGCAAGACAAAAAAATACAGGAAGATGAGTCAGCTCTATGTTTGTACTATTCTATCAAATAATAAACTTTTGTTTTATTTATTTATTCAATTAATTAATTAATTATTTTTTGGGGGCAGGGTTTCTCTGTGTAACAGTCCCAGCTGTCCTGCAACTAGCTCTTATAGACCAGGCTGGCCTTGAACTCACAGAGATCTGCCTGCCTCTTCTTCAGCCGAGGGCTGGAATTAAAGGTATGTGCTACCACCACCTGGCAATAAACAGAATTTTAAGCTGTTGGAAAGTGCCGGGCAGTGGTAGCTCACTCCTTTAATCCCAGCACTTGGGAGGCAGAGGCAGGCAGAATTCTGAGTTCAAGAATAGATGGGACTGGGGCTGGAGAGATGGCTCAGAGGTTAAGAGCATTGCCTGCTCTTCCAAAGGTCCTGAGTTCAATTCCCAGCAACCACATGGTGGCTCACAACCATCTGTAATGTTGTGCCCTCTTCTGGCCTGCAGGCATACACACAGACGAATATTGTATAAATAATAATAATAATAAAAGTAATAATAATAATAATAATAATAAAAGAATAGACGGGGCTACAGAGAAAATTAAAAAAAATGTTGGCGTGTAGTTCTAGCACCTTCATAGGTGGAGCATATACAGTTTAATCTTTTGTTTTTTTAATTAGCCTCTTAAATTATTTTTGAAGGGTCAGTTGTGAGTTATAATTCATATATAGGTGCATAAAATGTAGTGGGGGATTTGTACAGCAAGTCGTCATATCCTTACCACCCAGCTTAAATGCTAAGAGCAGAAATGAGCCAGCACTGGCAGAAGTCCCTCAGGTTCTTTCCCAGCCATTAATTTCATGGCAGTTTTCTTTTCCTATAGTTTAAGTTGAGGCCTTAAACTGTAAGTACTATAGTTTCACTTGTGGTATTTGTACTGTTTTTGGCTTCTTTTTTTTCCAGAATGATGTTTCTAAGGTTTTCTGTGTGAATTAAAAACTTGTTTTAATTGCAGCTTCCACAGTGTATGGATGCGCTCAATTTGTGTATCCTTCTGTGGTTACAGATATTTAGATATTTTACTTCTAGTTTTCAACTATTAATTATGAATAATAGTTTCTTTTAGTAAATATGCTTCTCATAGAGTAAAGTCATTACTGGGTCATGGGTTATGTGTCTTTAGCTGAAGTTTTTTTTCTTGGTTTGTTTTGTGCGTGTGTATGTGTGGGTGTTTGTAGAAGTCAGAGGACAATAGTGGAGTTTGTGCTCTTTCTGCCATGTGGCTCCAGGCGGTCAGTCTTGACAGGAGACACCTTCACCTGCCAAGCCATCTTGTGTCTTTGGTTTTTGTAGACACAGCCAGTAGTTTTCTAAAGTGGTGGTCCACTTTATAATCCCATTTCTTGATTTACGCTTAAGTCAGTGCATTTGTTTATTTTCATTCCTGTATCTCTTGTTACATCACTGTGTGTTTTTCTGTTGTTTAGTAGGAACTCCCTAAGCAATTTTAGATGCAAGCTCTTTATTGGGATCATGTTCCATCAATTACAAACTTAATTTCATTATCCAAACCTTGAGTGGTTATATGTATTGGAAATATCTTTTGAGTTAGGTAATTGTGTCTTAAACAAACAAATTCTTTATTCATGAAGTTTATTCTGTCGGTTTTTGCTATATTTTGTATGTTTTGTATCTGGCTGAAGAACCATATGATGGGGTTGGGATGAAAGCTTGATCAGTAAAGTATTTGCAGAGCAAACATCAGAGCCCAGTTAGATCCTCAGTACCCACATAAGAAACCTGGATTCTTGAGACTCACTGGTCATCTAGCCTAGTCTAATCAGTGAGCTCCAAGTCTCAGTAAGAGACTGTCTCAGAAACGAGGTGAATGACTTTCTGGAGATAACATTCAAGGTTATGGGTACTCAGCAAGGGTGAGCTCGCACATGTGCCTTGGATGTCCTAAAGTCCTTTGCCTTCCACATGCACTTTTAAAATCTGTGTACACTCTTAGGATTTTATTATGGTTACGTTGGATCTGGAGATTAGTTTAGAGAGAATTAAAAATCTTGGTGGGAAACTAATCAATATATGTTGTGCAGAATCGCAATAGTATCCTAACCAATGCAGTGTGGTAGAATGTTCTGCTACTGCTAGGGCTGGATCACAGGAGGCTGGCATCTTCTTCCTTAGCTCTTGAGTCCTGGTTGTGAATCATTTCCATAGGGCAGTCAGTTAACACGATATGATAAATCCTGCTCATAGAGAGGCCATCTGTAGCCCTGTCAGCAGTCCCAACTGAGCTAATGGCTAACAGCCGGCATCACTTATCCCTCATGGGAGTGAACTTCTTGGACAACTAACTAGCACATCTGAACCTTCCTAGGAATGCAACTTGAATTTGCACTTGACTGCAAACCCAGAGAAGACATGAGTGAGAACTAGTGACTTAGGCTTCATCAACCCCAAAATGGGGTTGATAATAATAAATTGCCACTAAACTCTGGAGAGGCTTATTTTGCAGCAATAGATAACCAGAACACAGGTGTGTTCTGAAATCTGGTTGCTTTGTTTCCATTGTTTCAGAAATCCCCTTTTGTATATCTGTGTATAATGAGACTGTAACCAAAGTTCTGCATACCAGAGTGTGGTAGAGAGCTTCATTCTTGGCAAACATAGCCATGTGGCTGGGAATTCAGGTGTCCTGATGACAGGAACACCATCCCTGTAGAATCTAATTGAAATTGTTCAATGGAATGTTGTTTGAGTTCCATGAGTTGTTCCAGTGAATAATCAAGCCTGGAGATCATGGACAAACTTGTATTTATATCTGGTTTATCAGAAGTACAGGTGACCTGGAGTCCCCAAAGTGCACAACTGTGTATGGAGCAAGGACACAATTGTCATTTTGGATTCTCAACTGACTCTGGCTATTTAGAATCAGGATTGTATTTGAGTCCACCAGGAGTGGTATTTTCCATAATTTCTCATGGGAAGATATGGCACATCACGCTGTCTTATGAAGGATTTTCTTGTATAGGAATTTAATGGTTTTGGAAATGAGGTACTGTGATACTGCTTCTATTGACTTTCTAAGCAAGAGGCTGGCAATCTTTCTGTAAGGATCATACATTAATTGTATGAGGGTTCAGGTGCTAGCTGTCTCCATTATAACTACCCAGCTTTTGTTCCTGTGGTACAAAAGCAGCTGTCCCGGTACCAGGGAAGCAGGCTTAAACCAGAGACAGAGTCGCTTGGTCTGTGGCTTCTTGATGACTGTCTCTAAATCATCTTAGGAGCGGGCTTCTGTTCCCTTAAGGAAAAGGAAGGGAGAAGGAGTGGGGTTGACTTGTATGCAGGCTTAGAATACCCACTGTTTATTTTAATAAGCACGGAGTCTTGAATTACAGGAAACATTTGTATTACAGGAAACATTTGTGAAAGTTGACAGAAAACTTAGAAAACATAGAAAAGTAATACTTCTTATATTGCCAAGTCCTAGGCATGCTCTGTGTTGTTGTTCTAGAGGTCAGTCTTAGGGGCTGTGTGTGCTAGAGCACTTTGTCATTGAGCTAGAGCCCTGGTGTCTAAATTATTGTGGTATTTATTTGTTTAAGGTATGTGTGCTCCATTTTAACGTATGCCTGCAGGCCAGAAGAGGGCATCAGATCTCATTACAGATGGCTGTGAGACCTCGGGACCTCTGGAAGAGTAGCCAGTGCTCTTAACTGCTGAGCCATCTCTCCAGTCCTCTAAATTCTTAAGTGCATGTTATAGGCATTAATTTTATGATCATTTTTATGATATAGGTGAGCAGATTAATGCACAGAAAATAAGTAAATTAATCTAATAAGTGACTAGGTAAGTAATAAAGCTAGGATTCAAAACCAAGCAATTTCCTCTGAAGAACAAGTTCTTAGCCACTGCATTATAGGGTTGGACCAGGGAGATTACTCTGTATCCCACTATCCAAATATAATATAGATTAATGGTTGGGTTAATTTCCCACTGGTGTTTGTTTTCTGCAAGCATAGCTTTGTTTCCTCACACGACATATGCATTTTCATAACCTAGCAACTAATTTTGTACCACAAATAGCCATTTTTAATTAAGCTAAAAGCCACTGGAAATATCCACAATTGGTATGACAGCCATACACTATAATGCAAGATGTTATTACAAATACAAAGGGAGCTGGTAGATGGCTTAAAGTGTTCACTCTTTCTGAGGGCCTGAATTAGGATCCCTCACCCTCCCCAAAAAAACCCAGGCATCGTGCATATTGGTAACCTGAGCCCTGGGGGTAGATAGAAAGTGATATTAGAATCCTTGGAGCTCATTGACCAGCTAGTCTAGGCAAATCCTTGACCTCCAGATTCAGTGAGAAGAGACTGGTGCAGAATAGGGGAAAATACCCAACATTGACCTGTGCCATGCACATCTATGCAGATGTAAATACAAAGGAAAACTATAATTAATAACACATTCTAAGGTTATAGCATGGTTTTCAGTCTTGGTAACATTTACATTTTGAACTAAGTAGTTCATTGAGGGGGAGGAATTAAGGAAGACTGTCCTTTGCATCTTAGAGTGGTTATTAAACCTCTTGTCTTTACCCCTTGATGAAATAGCACATGATTTGTGACAATTAAAAATGCTTCTTCTTGGGCTGGAGGGATGGCTGAGTAGTTAAGAGCACTGGCTGCACTGCCAGAGGACCTGGGTTCAATTCCCACCACCTACAGGGTAGCTCACAATAGTCTGTAACTCTAGTTCCAGTGAACCTAGCACCCTCACAGACATACATTTAGGCAAAACACCAATGCAAGATAAAAATAAAATTTTAAAAATGTTTTTCTTAAGGGCTGGGGAAATAGTTTAGTGATAGTAATTGCCCAGCATTTTCAGGGCCTGGACCAATATGGTCCATTCCTGCACTATCAGCATGAAAGCCCCTAGACCTTACTCTCAGCTCACAGGGATCCCTAAGGCCAGTGTGCTTGATTGAAATAACCCGTTTTCCCCTCATGACATCTTTTTAGAGACATGTAGCCATCTGAGAGGTTGTGTTCAGTGGTGAGCACTGCATGCATGAATTGCAGGTGGGAAGGAGTCTCTAATGGCTCTTCTGGATAGGGAGGTAGAAGAATTTGTGTTAACTTGGGGATTACTATGTTGGGTTTCTCTGATTTGGGGAACTTTCTTTTGAAACATGAGTGTCAGTGATTTATGATAGGTGGCCCACTGTATATGATACAGATATTTTCTAGAGCCCAGAATACTCCTGTTACACCCTATCTTGGTGTGTGATAGGTCAAAGGTCCCTTCCCTCAGCTGATGAAATCCAATTATGTTCTGTAGACTTTTATTCTTTAATGAAGCAATCATCTTTTTCAGATGGTTGTGGTTCATTTTTTTCTTTAACTTTTCCCCCCACAAATGTGCACATGCACCGCTTGCATGTCTGATGCGCACAGAGAAGACATCAGAGCCCCTGTGTAATGGTCTTTCCTGTCCCTTAAGAGACAAGCCCCACCCCCATCTACCTAGGCTTTTCTCTCTTCTGAAGAAGTAGCTTCTCCTTTCCTTTCCCCCTCCTCCCTCTCTCTCCTCTCTGTCTCTCTGTTTTTCTTCCTCTCTCTCTCTGCTCTTCCCCCCCTTTCTTTTCCCTTTCCCTTCATAACCCACTAAATAAATACTCACTTTCTCTGCATGGTGTGCCTATCTGTCTCTGTCTCTGTCTCTCAACTATCTGCCCTGCTGCCAACCCGCTGCTGAGGTCTTTCACCCTCTGGCAGTCTCCCTGCCTGGCATCCACCACCCCTTGTGGCCCTCTCCCTCCCCTTGGGGGAACTGCACCGGTTTACCATTACACCCTGGAAGTGGAGTGGCAGGTGGTTGTGAGCCATCATGTGGGTTCTGGGACTTGAACATAGGTCCTCAGCAAAAACAACTGGAGTGTAACCAGTCTTTCTCTGTACTGCCATTCCAAATAACGACACAGAGACTTATTAATTATGAAAGCTTGGCCTTAGCTTAGGCTTGTCCCACTAGTTCTTATGACATAATGCATTTATTTTAATCTATGTTCTATCACATGACTCCTTCATCTCTCCATCTAATTCTTGCTGCTTCCTCCATGTCTGGCTGGTGACTCCACCTTCTTCTCAGAGTTTTTTCTCTGCCTTGAAATTCCCCCTATATCTCCTGCCTAGCTATGATTCAACTTTTTAGTACACCAAACACAGTAATACATTTTCACACAGTGTACAAATATCCCACAACACAGGGGCTCTTAACCTCTGAGCTACTTCTGCAGCCTCTGTTTTTCTGGAGTGAGTTACCTACTCTTGTTCTTTGTTTACATTTCAATACCCCCAACCCCCTTTGTGTTTAAGAAATTTCAACATTATCAAACCTTCTCACAGTACAATTACTCATGTCACAACCATTATTTGCTTTAATATTTGGTTTTGGCATATGTCCTATTTTTGTTCATGTTTTACTTGAATTGTTTATAGTTAAGCTTTAATTTTTGAAACAATCCTTTTTTAAAAAATAAGTTGTCTTATATTTTAAAAAATAAGAGAGACTTACATAGATATAATCTTCATAGAAAGTAGAAAAAGACAAGATCTCCTGAGTAAATTGGGAGCATGGAGACCCTGGGGGAGGATTGAAGGTGGGAGGGGAGAGGCAGGGAGGGGAGCAGAGAAAAATGTAGAGCTCAATAAATATAAAAAAAAAATAAGTTGTCATTTAGTCTTACTAATGGTATGTTTTAATCTTTTTAATCTTTATGCTTTCTGCACTATGTTTTTGTTGTGTTGATCCCATTTTTAGGTTCAATTTTAAGCTACCCTTTAAAGATGAGTTTAAGCTTTTATTTATCAAATTACCTCATTCAAATTACTATTTAATGCCATTTTTTCCTTTTAACACTTAAAGCATGGCATTTGCCTGATGTGAGATTTCAATTATAACTAAATGATAGGTTTTTCTGTTGTGTCTTTGGTTTATACTTAAATAAGAAGCATTTATTTTGTTTTTCTAATCTTGTTTCTTACTGAATACCAGCTAATGTGATGGTTTATAATTCCTTAGTGTGAGTAATTTTGCTTTTTTGTCTCTGATCTTTTGCTTCATTATCTTTATGTTTTATTCCTCAACATATATAGGGTAATCGATTTTCCTGAGTTTTGTTTCTGTTCACATGGGATCATGGCTCCTTATGCTTAAATTCTTTGATCATCCTTTATTAATGTATGAACAGCATGCAGTGTACATGTTTAAGTTACATAAATTAAAGAGATTGACATACTATTTTACACCTGGAAATCATAACTACAGTCAAATAATGATCATAACCTCCTTCCCCAGCAGTTTACTGTATTCTCAGTCCCCCATGTTTAGGTAGCCTCTGGTCAGCTTTCTGTCACTGGATTCCAACACTCACTATAATAGTTGTGAAATTTACTTATGCTATTGTATAAATCAATAATTTGTCTTCTTGTTGCTGAGAAGTATTCAGTTATATTGGTATGCCACCGTTTATGAATCTGTCTGCCTTTTAGCAGAACTTTGGATTGTTCTCAGACTGTTATCACAAAGCTATTGGGAACATTCATGTTGCACGAGTTCTGATTGGTCTTAATAATAAAAATCTGGAGCCAGATATGAGGGTAAATGTTGAAAGATCAGAGAGAAAAAGGAGCAAGCCACAGTTAACTCTTACCTTGCTAACTCCTCAGCTGAAAAGGGGCTGAGCTCCTGTCTCCTCCTGCCTTATATTCTCTTTCCACCCAGCCATATCACTTCCCGTCTGTACAGACCTCCAGACCTCTATGGTTAATTAATAACTAACTCCACCCGCTGATCTTCAGAGAAGCTTTATTTGTTAGAGCACAAACAAAACGTCACTACACATTTGTATCAAAGTCTTTATACAGATAAATGCTTGTTTTTCTCGGGCAGATACCTAGCAGTTGAAGTGATTGCGTCAATTAGAAGGCACACATCTGTTGTGTAAGAAATTGCCATACTTTTTATAAAGCATCTACTCTCATTCCCATCAGCACTGCATGAGCATTCCAGTTACCCTGTATTCTTGCTGATCCTTTGTAGCACCTGCACTACAGGATGATTCACAAGTTGGGCAAGGGACTGGAGATTGAAACACACCACAAACCACACACACACACACACACACACACACACACACACACGTCATCTTTGAAACAAGAATGCCCCCCCCCCTTGAATCAAGAACACCAACTTTATTGTGTTTCAAGGCAGCTTATATAGGATCTCCTTGACCAATGGCCACGCCCCAACTCTCAGCTGCAAGCCCACCAGAAACCACTTCCCTGCCATCAGGAACTCCTGAGGGTCTTGTGCTCAGAGCGGCTGCAAGCACAGGAAAAAAAAAGTTGTTTGCTCAGAGCAACTACAAGCATTGTTTACAGAGGCAGGCAGGGGTCACAGGAAATTCAGGATCTGGAGGTCCACAGTCCCCAACAATCCTTGGCATAGTTCTTTTTAATTTGAACATTTTATAAGTGTAGTATCTTGTTGTGGCTTTAATTTATGTCATAATAGCATGCTGTAAAATACCATATTTCTCATTATTCAATATTTATTGATTGTCTTGTTAGGGTAAAAGCCCTCTTCATCAAATATTTGCAAATATTTTCTCTTAATTTGTAGTTTGCCATTTTGTTTTCATTACAAAGTTTTTTAGGAAATGTATGTCTTAACATCTAGTCTCTTTGGTTGGGTTTGTTTTGTTTTTAATGGATAATGGTTTTTGTTGTTGTTGTTGAAGTTTTTGCCTATTCCAGAGTTGCAAAGATAGTTTTGTTGCTGAAGCTTTAGAATTCATTTTTTCTATAGAGCTGTGATATTTTTAAAAAATAATTTTTTCTGAGACTGCCAAAGAGTTTCAGGTCCCAAAGAGGATGTGTGGAGTCCATGGGGGTGGGGGTGGGAAAGGAACAAATCTAAAGGTGAATCAGGATGGGTGCCAGCAGTGTTCAATTGTAAAAAGAATATTATATAGTTGCACATGGGATTAAGTGGGAGAAAAGAGGGCCTGTGAGCTAGGCTGTGGCTTGAGATCAAAAGATGAGGAATTGACCTTGACAATAGGCAGCTGTCCTGTTAAATGAAAGGGCCACAAGTTCCTCTTGCCAAATATAAGGAGAGTGACTACTTTAGCAAGCTTCCAGGGTATGGAGACCCTTATTCAAACTCCTGACCTTGAGAAAAGGATGTTTTCTGGGGACCAGGCACTATACTACAGTTTAGTCTTACTATAGGGGCCTTTCCCCCTCCTAACACAAAAGGGAAGGTCCCAATGTCTTACTTTTTTTTTTTCTTATTTTCAAGACAGGGTTTCTCTGTAGCTTTTTTTGGTTCCTGTCCTGGAACTAACTCTTCTAGACCAGGCTGGCCTCGAACTCACAGAGATCCGCCTGCCTCTGCCTCCCGAGTGCTGGGATTAAAGGCGTGCGCCACCACCGCCCGGCTCCCAATGGCTTACTCTTTAATCATAATACCGTACCATTCTGATTTCTCTATAGTTATTAACTGAACTCTTGCCCTCCATGGGCCTCAGACTCTGGATCTGAATTTTATGTCATAAACCACACTTTGGGGTGTCTTCTGCATGGTCCAGCCATGATGGGATTGGGTTCCAGGGAAGGTAGGGGCGTGTGGATTAGAAATTAGATAGGAGGAACAGAAATATGAAAGAAATACAGAGACACAGAATAGTACCGGGAGAGCAACTCAGTGGGTACTGAATATCAAATTCACCTGCGTTTATTTTTCATATGCTTTTATACCCCAGTACAAAAGAGGGGGAAGAAGGCAAAGGACTGCTTTAACATGACACAAAGGACAACCAGAACAGTTACTTGCTTCAGTGCTTGAGACATCAAGCCATTATTTCCTGAGTAAAGCATTTGATGTCTCAGGAAATGAAGTGAACACACCCTAGACCAAGTAAGTATCCTGTAGACAACCACTCCCTAAGGAGCAGGAGTATACTTGAATTTTCTGACCTTTGGTCAGGGTGGAGCGCCAACCTCTATGGCCATCTTAATGTCTAAAACACCAAGTAACCACACCCTACATCAGAGGGTGTGTAGCCACACCTGTGTTAACAACTTTGAAAAAGCAAAAATAAACTCAAGGTGCAACAGACTCAAATTTGTGGGTCCCCACAATTTTATCCTGGAATCAGTTGTATACCAGGCTTTTTTCTTTTTCCTTTTTTGAGCCACCAACTAGCTCCCAAAACATGACAAGGAAACTTCTTACTTGTTTTGAATGCTTGACTAGCTTAGGTTTGTTTCTGGCTAGCTCTTTTAAATGAACCTGTTTCTCTTTACCTACCTTTTGCCACAGGGCTTTTTACTTTTCTTTCCTTCTGTGTATCTTACTTTCACTGCTTCTAGTGTCTGGCTGAAGGCTGCCTGTCTTCTAACCCCAGGCACCTCTCTTCATTATCTCTACTCATTTCTCTTCTCCTAGTGAGCCTACATTTCTCCTCCTATTTATTCTCTCCTCCCACCAGCCCCACCTATCATTTCTTTTCCTAGCTTTTGACCATTCAGCTTTTTATAAGACCATCAGGTGCCTTAGACAGGCAAAGTAAAACATATGCAACACATCTTTGCGTAATTAAACACACTTCCCTTCCGGTGAGTAGTGTTAGTGTGTGTATAAACCACCTTTGTCTAATTTATTCAGAGCACTTTAGCTGTTCTGCATACATGTCAGTCTGAGTCTCGTTTTCAGGATTGGTGGCTTGTGGGATTTTTGTTTGTTTATTTTTTAGTATTGGTATGGGGTTTGGGGTATTTTTCCAGAGTGAGGTTATTATTGTGTTATGTGATAAGTCTGTGTTTAGGTTTTATTTTTTTTTTGAGAATCTATATGCTAATTTTTACAGTAGTTTTGCTATTTTATATATCCCCAATACCAATTTTTCCACATCCTTTCAGAGAGAGAGAGAGAGTGAGAGAGAGGGAGAGGGAGAGGCAGAGAGAGTCTGGTTCAGGTGTTTTTGTTTTTGATTTTTGAGTAAGAGTCTCACTCTGTAGCCCAGAATGGCTTGGAACTGACTCTGTAGCCCCAGGATGGCCTTGAACCTGTGGTGATCTTCTTTCTTCAGTCTAGATCTTCTTTTTAGTTATTTAATTTTGAGTAGCCATCTAGCTTATAGAAAAATAGTGCTATGTATTTGCTTTGCTTTTCCATAATGAATTATTGTTGTTGAGTATTTTTCCCTGTGTCTGCTGCCAGTGTGTATGTGTTTTGGGAAAATGTCTTATCAACTTTTTTGCCCCCTAACCTACATTTTTTGTTTTACTAGGCATTGCTCCCAGGGTCTTGTGCATGCTAGGCATATGTTGTACCAACTGATCTATATCCAGAGCTCTTTATATGTTCTAGATATTAATCTCTTAACAGATACATGACTTGTAAATGTTTTCTTCTATTCTTGGGAGGGAGTGTTTAGCTATAATTTACTAATTAAAATTAAAGAAAATTTTCTTTCAATATAGAAAATAGAAGAATTTTTATAAACTTGTTCATAAACCGCTCAGATAGACACAACAAATATTAACATTTTCAATGTTTCTTATCGATTCATACATATTCACACAAACTGTATTATTAAAGCATATTAAAGAAAATTACAAACTCCTTTATACTTAACACATACTTTCAAAAATAAAAGCATTTAATCACATCTGTCTTATCTTCCCCCATACACATTTACCAGAATACCTTTTGAAAACAGTACTGCTAATGGAGAAAGTAATGGCATGTTTTGCTTTCCTAATTATTATAGCATAGCAGCTAGCCTTGGGCTGCATCCATCACTGGTGTTCCTTGGAGTGTTGTCATTCTTACTTCCTCCTTTTGAGGTCTTTATGTCCTTCATCACTGAACTGCAGTAACAACTCCCAACTTCTTTCTCCGCTGTCCTCCACACTACAGCCAGAATACTATCTTAACACTAAGTCAGACCATGACTCTTGATCTCTTACTGCCTCATGGCCCTTGAATTTCTTCTGGTGTACATGATCTAAACGTTGCCATGGCTTCTTAACAGGGTGGACATCTTTTTGACTCCCGCCTTGCCTTGAAGCATTATTTTCTGATGCTCAAGTGCATTCAAATAAATCTGCAGTCTGTTTTTTGGATATACCATGTTCTTTCCTCTTTTACTACCTGTGTGGCTTCCATGTTACTGTTCCTTTCAGTTTAGTGTAACATGCATGAACTCTTTAGATGCACTCTCCTCATGTCTATCACTTTAGTCTTCTTCACAGCCTTCCCAGTATTGCTTTAATCATTTTCAGTGTAGAAATGTCTTTCTATTACTTAGGGTTTCCCCTCAGATTCCCTTGTGTCTTTAGCTCCATAATGGCAGCAGCCATTAGACTCCAGCACCTCATTGGGAAGGAAGTGAATACTCTGGGGCTCATGATTTATATTAAGTGATTGTGAAGGAGATTTTCCTATGGGGTTTGTATTGTTTGCCTAACATAAGGTAACCAATAACATTAGTTTGTGGTATTCCATATATGATGTTTAAAATTGAACCAGATTAGTCTCTCATTTTAATTACAGAGTGTGACCTATTATTTTATGTGACTTTTTTGGGGGGGGGGAGGGGAGGTGGTTTAACCTGAAAATCAATTGTGGGAATGGGATGAAAGTAAAAGATACCAAAAAAAATTGGTTATTTTATCTATAATAACTCTGGGTTTTAGCATTTTCATCCTTATATTCTTCCTTTTACAGACCGAGACAACACTTGGCCTCAGTTCTTATCAACAGAAAAGGTAAGTAGGACTTATATATGGCAACATGAAAACATGCTTTCATTTCTCTGTGGTTCCTCTATACCTCTGCTCACTTTACTGGGTCATTCTCTGATGAACAGGCAATACTCTACTATAAAAACAGGACGCGTTGTGAGAGCCAAAGTTGCATTTTAAGTTTTAATTATCTTTCCCAAGAGGTCCATGAAATAAAAATGTCTCTGATCTGTGTGGAGACCGAAAAAATGCACGCCCATTTCCACCTTGTCTGATGGTCAGAGAGCTTGGAGATTGACAAGCATAGTTGCACATTCAAACTCAGATTGTGATTGCTTGGTTCTTTTGAAATTAACATAGCTCATTCTAGTAAGTCCAGGACCTCTTGACGGCCTCTTGCTCAAGGACAGATTGTTGCTGAAATGCTGGAGGCAATAACGATGTTCTTCACTCCCCTAAACAAGTTTGTTTGACCCACCTGCACCAGACGTGCTTAATCACTTGTGGGCGGGAGGTTTATAGGCAGGAAATATGTCCAGATATATGCTTGCTCCTACCTGGACGTAGGTTGGAGGTATGTCAGGATGGATGCTTGAGTTCTGGGTTTTCCTTCTTAAGCTGCTGTAAACCATGACTCAGGATCAATTCCCAGGAACCTGTGATTGGACCTGGCCAGTATTAAAGCTTGCTTCAAATTTGACTTTAAACTGTGGTAGTGATCTTATTCTCAATCAGTGGAATTAACAGTGTTTCTTTTGTTTTCTGTATTGTTTTGTTTCATTTGGGACAGAATCTTACTATGTAAACCTAACTGGCCTGGAACTTTTTATGTTGACCAGGTTGGTCTCAGACTTAAAAGATCTATCTACCTTTGCCTCCCAAGTGCTGGCATAAGGTGTGTACCATGGCTTTATGCCATGTATTTCTAAATAATTAAGTTTGGAAACCCCAGATTAAATCTGAATTCTCACATGGTACAGTTAGATAGCACACTATTCTGGAATGTTTCCTGTTACTGTAACAAAGACCTGGAGTGATCAACTGGCAAAGAGAAAAGGTTCGTTTTGACCCATAGTTTAAGAAATTTAAATCCCAGCATAGCATGGTGAAACCAAGCTTCTGACCTCATCATAAGAGTCAAGAGATGTACAAGGGTCTTAAATGCTCCTTCAAGGACATGTTCCCAATGACTACCTTTCAGCCTGTCCAACCTATTACAGTGTCTCTAGGGACCAAGTCCCCAATCATGGGCCTTTCAGGCACATGTAAGATGCAAAATGTAGTTCTGCACTTGTCATGTACTCTGAGCAGAAGTACCCTTATCTTATAAGAGTATCAGGTTTGTAAGGCCTTAGTAACTTCTCATGAGCTCTATGAACTCTGGAATCAGCATAGTAGAAAGGAAGGCACACCTTGATTCTAGGAGAGTGAAAATCAGCCACGGAATTGTACTGGTTTATGTTTATGGAAATGATATTTATTATCAAAATCTGGGCTTTGAGCTAGAGAGGTGGCTCAGTGGTTAAGAGCACTTCTCTTGCAGAGGACCTGGGTTCAGTTCCCATCACCCACATGACACAGTCTTCTAACTTGACTACTAGCATTGTAGTCTTTATTTGTCTCATTGAATATGGAATCTTCCAATAGTCGCTGTGTGTTCTGTGGGCCAGCTTTCAGGAAGACAGTTGTAGCACAGGTAGGAATTAGGAAAGAATGCGAAGGAAGAAAGTCGCCATGATTGGAAATAACTGGTGAAGTGTTAGAAGCAAGAGCTAGGAGCCTGCTTGCAGCATCTTAGATTCCTCTATATTGGAGTGGTGATGCACCCGTGTTCAGGAACTTGGAGGACAGCAGAGATACAAGTTGTGTGAAGTTCATTTGTGGAAGACCCTCGTACATTGGAAGAGAGTACTGAAATCAGATGCTGACTTCATTGTTAAGGGGTGTGGCACCTGAAACACAAGTGCTCTAAATGATGTCTCAATCATCAAAACAGTCTTTAAGCCAAGGTGCAGGTTAACTTCTGACTTAAGGATCTGTCTACTAGTATTGACTGTTTTCTGACAAGAGGGCACCTGCTATGTGTGATCTGTCTTTAGGGTGAGGAGCTTTTGGTGGGAGCTTAGGAATCAGGGCAGCTCACCAACTGTGTAGCCTTATTAAAAAAAAAAAAGACTCTGAACAAAATTGTTCTTTACAAACTGTGATAATGATTTCACTGTGTGGCATATATTGCATAGAGTGTAAGCCAATGTGATTATATAAAGCTATTTTGAGATGAAATGAGAATATTTATTCAGGTAATAGTCAGCTTGCCTCCCAGATCCCTGCTCCATCTCAGAAGCAATGTTACAGATAGAGACAGGATCTCTGAGGCAAGTTGACTAGCCAGATCAGTCATATTGGCAAGTTCCAAGTTCCAGATTCCTTTCTCCTCCTTCCCAGTGCTAGGATACAGGTGTGTGTCCCCACACAGTGGGTGTGTGTTCTGCTCAATACCATCTATCTTATTTTCTTAAGACAAGATCTTTCACTGAGTCTAGAGCTAGGACCATTGACCAGCAAATCCCAGTGATCCTCCTATCTAGCCCCACTTCCCCACTCCTGGGGTTACAGGTGCAAGCACAACCATGCCCAGCTTTTTACATGGGATCTGGGGATCTGAACTCAGGTTCTTTTATGTTTATGTAGCCAGTTGTCTTCCTAGCCCTGACCTATAATTCTTGTTTAAATTTTGTCAATTGTTACACTTTCCCCTTATATTTAATTTTGTTTCTTAGATGGAATAAATTATTTGTCTTTCTTAGCTTTATAAATGACTTTGAAATAAATAGAAGTAATGTCTACCTATTTAGCCCAGGCCAATCTCCCACCCATTTATAATGGACAGTAGTGGGTCTATGTATAAAAGCTGAAAGCATAAAATTCTTGGAATAATGTGTCAGTGTTTCATTAGAATTATTTGCAGCCACGGAAATTTTTTCTTAAAATACTAAGAACATATATCAAAGAAAAATGGTAAATTAGATTTCATTAAAATTAAAAATGTTTGCTATTTAAGACAACACTCTCAGAAAAGACAAGATAAATGTGTTGTTTGTGCCCATGTCTGAGAATGTCTGTAATGCATAGGCAGCCTCATAATTCAGATAGTATCTCAGTCTTAGAAAGGAAACAGAACAGATAAGTAGTTCGGTAAGTACATGAAAAAGCAGTTGGTATTATTATTATCATTAGTTAAATTCGTATTAAAACTAAAATTGATATGTATCTATATTATACAGGGGAAATCCTGTTCATTTGTCTGAAGTCTCTGCTCATCTGTCTCTTGTAAAAATCATTGGGAACTACTAAACTGTTGATGGCTATAAAATTTTACTTGCCCCTTCTCTATCTGTTTTTGAAATGATCCTTTGTGAGTCAAATAGCAGTTGCCATATGTGAGAGATTGTTTTTAAAAATTCAGGTTTCTGATCTTTGTGCTACATGTAATGAATCAGATTCTGAAGATGGACCTTTGTAATTTGCATTTCCAAGGAATGCTAGGTGTTTAGGTTCAAGTGGTTCACATTTTTTTAAAAGAAATACTGTGTCCAGGTTTGGTGGCCCTTCCCTCACCAACTGTAGTTGCAGCATTCAGGAGACTGAGGCAAGAGAACAGTGAGTTCATAGACAGCCAGACTACAGAATAAGACCCTATTGCAAACCCTTCTCCATACTGGGTCAGAGTGTATCTTTTGTTTAGTTAGTAGTTGATCCTTGGCAGACATATGTAGACTTCTGTACTTAACACTTCCTTCAACACCAAGAAAGTCCTGTAGATTTCATTTGGAAGTCACTCAACTTTCATCCATCCGTTAACCAAATAGTAGAGTTCTTTTCCCCAGGATTTCATTGTTCTCCAGCTTTACATCAGAAAAGTCTTCATTTCTTGTCTCCAAATAATCTGGAGGGAGGGATGCCCACAAGTGCAAGGCTGTGTGCGTGTGGAGAGCATCATTCATTGCCCTGCGATTACCCAAGTAATCTAGGCTGACCGAACATCAAGCCCCCAGGAGCTGTCTTTTCTCCATCTCCCCAGCGTTGGGATTACAAATGTAATACAAGTCATCATGCCTGACTTTTCATGTGGGTTCTGGGTATCGAACTGAAGTCCTTGTGCTTGCAACACAAGCATTTTATCAAGATGGTTCTCCAGCCCTGCAAATAATTTTCACAAACTTCTAAAAAACAATTGTATTGATAATTCAGAACAAATAATTGTAAAGAAAGTATAAAAGCTGTGAGAACATGCCAGATTGGCTTGAAATGAAATTGACAAAAGGATATATATATTATTTTTCATATTCCCTACCTCAGTTTTCTTTTCATCTTCACTTCCAAACATAATAGAGTATTAATGGTGCTCTGCTATAGTTAATAAACATGTTAGAATCATTTCATCAGCTCATATATGTAGCAGCTGTGTTACTTCATTTTTAGTTTTTAAAAACAATGCAATATTTGTGCCTGTTTGTGTTGACCCATTTAAAATTATTCTTTAGATGTGGCTCTGCTGTTGTCTTTAAATATACATTTATGAAGGGCTCGTCATTCACATTGTTTCCTCTTTACTCATGTTGTGAACATTCTGTGAATCCCATTAAGAGTTGTTGGGTGTTTTCTGCTAAGTTTACAGTAGACTTTAGCACAGAATGTAAAAACATACTCCCAAGGATGTCACAGGAAAGGAAGTGGAATGTTGCTTAAGGGACTGTAGACAAGCCTATTGTGTGATTTTTATTATTATTATTATTTTACTTATTTATTTTTTTGAGGGACCCACCATTCAGCTCCCAAATAAATCACACACAGAGACTTATTCTTAGTTATGAATACCCCGCCTTAGCTTGGCTTGTTTCTTGCCTGCTTTTCTTAACTTAAATTATCCTGACTGCTTTTTGCTTTTGGGCTTTTTCCTTTTCTTACTTCTGTATATCTTACTTTCACTCTTACTCTGTGGGTAACTGGCCCCTGACGTCCTCCTTCTCTTGAGGAGTTCTTGCTCCTCATCGTTGTCGTTTCTCCTATTTATGCTCTCTGCCTGCCAGCTCTGCCTCTCCTTGCTCCTGCCTTGCTATTGGCTGATGGAGGAGGGTCATCTGTCTATGTGTTACTTTCATTTGTTAATAAAGAAAAACTGCCTCGGCTTTTGATAGGGCAGAATTTAGATAGGCGGAGTAGACCTAACAGAATGCTGGGAGAAAGAAGGAAGTGAGGCAGATGCTATAGCTCTCCTCTCCAAGATGGACACAGGTTAAGATCCTTCCCGGTAATCCATCACCTCGTGGTGCCACACAGATTACTAGAAATGGGTTAAGCAAGATGTGAGAATTAGCCAGTAAGAGGCTAGAGCTAATGGGCCAAGCAGTGTTTAAAAGAATACAGTTTGTGTGTTGTTATTTCCGGGGCTAAGCTAGCCGTGCGGGAGCTGGGTGGGATGAAAAGCAGGCCTGCCTGCAGCTCCTTCTACAATTGGCTGTTCTTCTCTTTATTAGGACCATCAGGTGTTTTAGACAGGCAAAGAATCACAGCTTCACAGAGTTAAACAAATGCAGCATAAACAAAAGCAACACACCTTAAAATAATATTCCCCAAATATATAATATAAACTACTAGGATAAATTTACCCAAAGCTGCTGCAGTAGAACCAGGAAGTTTCTTTATATAAGCAGTCATCACATGCATTCACTTACTACCACTTACTTAGCTCCATCTAGATAAGGCACTTTATCAATACTCTGGAACATCTTCCCACACAGCCCCTCACAGATCACCAGTCTGTAAGTCATCCTCGATTCCTCTCTCTTCCTCTTACCATCCCAGATCAATGTTACTGTTGTCTAAGTTCCAAATAGGCTCCGGCAGCTAGAGCTGCACCAGGGCTGCTGTTGCACTACCTGACTTCCACTCCTGAGTTTCTACAGTTTGTTCTTCACACTGTGGCCCTGAATTACACTGCAAAACAGTGCCAAATCATATGACTTCTTTGTTTAAAACACTGTTGTATTAGTTAACTTTTGACACTGTTGCCACAAAATATCTGAAAAGAAACAACTTAAGGTTTACAGTTGAGGAGTATGCTCCTGTCAGGGCAGAGAAACCATGGCAAGACTGAGAGGTCACTGCATCAGCAGTCAGAGTGGAGAGTAAACAGGAAGTGGGGCCAGGCTACAAAACCCCAGTGTCCCACTTCCTCATCATAGATCTACCTCCTAAGAGTTCTACAACAGTGCCACTATCTGGGGATCAAGTGTTCAAACACACGAGCCTATGGGGGACATGCCACATCCAAACCGCCATAGCTGTAGAGGGTGTAGAATAATATCCACACTCCTAATTTGACCTCTCAGTTTCCCTTTCTCCTTCTCTTCACTACAGTTTTTTCTGCCTCCTTGTTCTCCAGCTTGCCAAATACATCCCTACCCTCTACTCTAGGTCTCCACCATCCAAGCTGGTGGTGTGTCCTCCTCAGTCTCTGTTTTTACCCACTGTGCTGGATTTGTCTTCCTATCACCTTTACGTTGAATGACTGCAGTTTGTCCTTTTTAGTCATGCCTACCACTTTAGAATTATTCATTTGCAACTTAGAGAAAATATATTCTTGGCTCTGTGAGAGGGAAAACTATATCTTAATCTTCTTTGTACCTCTAGCATTGAGCACAAATATTTATGTATGTAAGTTGATGACTCAGATGATTATTTCAGGCATTACATTTTCCTTTCCTTATCTTGATAAGATTTTAGACTAGCTTGAGTTTAACACTTAAAACACATGAGCTGGAACTGGAACATTTTCTCAGTGTTTAGTGTTTGGGTGAAGGCTTCACCCCAGCCCCTGGCATCCATATTTCCAAAGAGTCTGGAATGTTTGGGGATCGGGGGAGACTCCACTCCAAGCCCCCTCCTCTAGAGTTGCCTCAGTCCAGACTCGACCCCTGAGAAAGCCCACCAAACAATAATCCTTGCCCAGAGATGCTCAAGACCACTCCCACAGGGTCTTTAAACTGCAGCACACCCCCGTCCCTGCCCCAGAGAACAAACACGGTGGTTTTCTAGTCTTTCTTTCCCGTCTCTCTGGGAGATTAGAAAGCCATCTGGGAGTGTTTGTATCCATTAAATCTGGACTTTTTCTAACTTGGTTTGATTTGGTCTGATTTGGATTATTGCATCGGCAGAGAGACTTATTGGAGTGCAGAAACTTTTCATTTTCGAGCACTTGTTCTTGCAGAGGAGCCAGGTTCAATTCTTAGCACCACCTCCTTGGGCACCAGACAAAATACTCATAAAATAATAAAATAAATCTAA
This sequence comes from Microtus oregoni, assembly GCF_018167655.1. Lineage (NCBI taxonomy): Eukaryota > Metazoa > Chordata > Mammalia > Rodentia > Cricetidae > Microtus > Microtus oregoni. The sequence goes on from NW_024543066.1 coordinate 22,041,302, forward strand.
AAAATTATTTTAAAAAACACACAAGCTGCCCATCTCTTATTTTAAAGCTGCCAAAGAATGCTGTTACTCTGTCATATCTAAGGACAGAAAGTAGGGGGTACCCCTCTGGCTGCCACCTAACAAAGAACTGTGCCTTCTCATCTGAGTATCTGTAGTTTTGCATTTTAGCACAATATGATCTTGAGATTTGCTGTTTTATTTCTTTTCTGTTTTTGCCATTTATATTCATAATGCGTGTTCACAAAATAGGCCAATCAAATAGCACAAAAGGATACTCCAAATTTGCAGAACTCAGACATTTTGGGAGTTGATTACTCTTAGCTCAGTAGCCCCCATTTCATTTATATGTACTACTACTGTGTTTCCTGTATCTCCTGTATAGAAATACATCATTTGGAAACTTGTGTATCTTCTGGATAGAATTATATCATTTGGAAACTTGTGTTCTTGTGAATTATGCAAGTGATGGAAATACAGTAGTCTCTGATGGATTGTATCTTATTTCTTCAAACAAAAATATCCAAATCCATTTTGAACGTTACTTTAATAGCTGACTGCATTTCTAACCTCGTGATACTTAAACACTTTAGGGATGCAAGCACCACATGCTCCCCAAGATCCTTGATATCTTACATTAATGTTGAATCATAATATCTGAGGCTTGCCATGCAAAATCTTGTTTAACAGAAGTCAGGCATCTGACTATGATTTGCAGAATGAAAGAGCTGCTTTTCATACTTTTTCTTTTTCTTTCCAGCATTTCTCTGTACCGGGGTAATTGTAGGCCCATACGATTCGAGCCACCAATGCTGGATTTCCATGAACAGTAAGTAATTTGGAACTGTAGGACTATTTTACTTGTGTTAGCTGTGTGAGAAAATGACATGTTCAAGTCTTAACAAAGCAAATGATGTTGAAGCCCTTTGAAACTAGGAAACAAGTATCTGTTAAGAGCATGACATAATGTAAACTTTGAAAGTGAAAATGCCCACACACTACGGTCTCTGGTTCAGAGGATCTGGGCATGAGAGGTAGCCTAAGCCTTTAAGCCTCTTCTGATAAGTACTTCGTTTCTGGTGTTTACATTTTTTCTTCCTGACATTTTGCGTGATATGCGTGCTTTTATAGTGCTTGTGTCAATAGTACATCAATAAATAGTATGATCTCCAACCCCAAATGGAAGATCAAAGCAAATGCCCCAGATGTATCTGAGCCCAGAGCTGAGCTGTTTTCTTTTCTTTTCTTTCTTTCTTTCTTTCTTTTTTTTTTTTTTTTTTTTTTTTTTGGTTTTTCGAGACAGGGTTTCTCTGTGGTTTTGGAGCCTGTCCTGGAACTAGCTCTTGTAGACCAGGCTGGTCTCGAACTCACAGAGATCCACCTGCCTCTGCCTCCCGAGTGCTGGGATTAAAGGCGTGCGCCACCACCGCCCGGCTCTGAGCTGTTTTCTTAAACCATGCACTGGGTCACCTCCTACCTTAAGGACTCTTGTTTCACACATCTTAGAAAGTAGAGAAACAAGTGCACACCGTATTGCGCTCCAATTGCAGGTAAGTGGGGAGGGCCTCTTACCTTCTTGCCTGTTAGAGAAATTGTCAGAGGCAGAAGAGCAAGCTGTACCTACAGCACTAGTGGACCAGGGTCTGCGCTGGTAGAGCATGTGGTCTGGGTTTGGTTCTGTGTGTGCATGCATTTGGTAGTGTGTTTTACTCAAGTGTGGTCAGACTATTGGTGCGATTTTATCTTTATTTTTCCTCGCTAATATAAGTAAATCTCCATACTATCAGCCTATCCTAAATGAAATTTAAATGCATACACATTTCTATGTGTTCAGTTATTCTCCTGCCTTTGGGAATGTGGATTATTACTTTCTCTCTTTATGTTGTTACCATCAGTGAGTTTCTAAGCAAAGGCCAAAGTTAGCATTTTCAATTTTGTGGTTGGTAAATAGATATTAGTTATTAGATGATATGCTTTGTTAAATGCGAGGCTCTGAACAGTCTTTGCAGTGTCATGTCCACTGCCAGTTCCCTTTCCTCTGCTGGAGAAACACTATATTCCACCTTCGCAGTTTTTTGGTTGTATCAATGTTTTAGGTCAGCTCTAACTAAATAGATGAAATTTAGTTTTCTTTATTACTCAAGGTTTTAGTCAGCTGCTTTTGCTGAAATAAACATAATAGATAAATTTAAGTACCTTTTTCAGTTTCAAATGTAAAAGTCAAATATATCGTTTCTATTTTCTGAAGCATGACTAGGTAATTAGAATCACCCAAGAATTGAATGAAGAATGCTTGTTAACCCACGTTTTCTGATGATGATATTCTTGGAGAGATCCTGGGTTGAGGGAGTTAGTGTTTATACTTCAAGACGGAGCCTATATTCAGAATCGGCCATTATATAAGAAAATTGACTTTCTGTGGTTTTAAAGACCATAATGTTCAGATAGGAAATGAATGATCATGTTGTTCTGAAAAAGCTTTAAGAACTGTTAGGATTTTTTTTTTTTTTTGGACAATGTTTCTCTGTGAAACAGTCCTGGCTGTCCTGAAACTCGCTTTGTAGACCAGGTTGGCCTCAAACTCACAGAGATCAACCTTTCTCTGCCTCCCGAGGGCTGGGATTAAAGGTGTGTGCCGACACTACCAGCTGTTCTGATCTTCTCAATAAAACTCAGGAAAAGGTGGTATCTTTCATAGGTGATTAAGCTCTGTGGAGTCATCTGATGCCTACAGCACTGCTGTGACATAACAGGTAAATCTTGATGCGGACACCTTACTGTGAACCTCAGCCTCTCAGAACTGAAAGGGAATAAGTTTATTCTTATGTATACATACATACATACATACATATATACACACACACACATACTCACATATATTTAAATTTGTGTGTGCATGTCTGCGTGTGCCTATGCCATGTGTTCCCATGGAGGCCAGAAGACAGTGTCACATTCCCTAAAACTGAACTCAGGTCTTCTGGAAAAGGAGAAAATCACTCAGCCATCTTTCTAGGCCTTATTTACTTTCTTAATTACTTATCTGTCTCCTGTCTGTCTGTCTATTTGTCTATTTGGTAGTGCAGGAGATCAGACCCAGGGCCTGTGCATGCTAAGAAAATAGTTTCACCACTGCATTTTATGTATGTGTCCATGCAGTTCCCAGAATTCCTATTCCCTATGAATTATACAGTTTGTGATATTCTGTTCTAGCAGCACAAAATCTACTAAGTCAGGTGCCGTGATAAAACTACAAATATAGAGTTCTCAATTCAATTACAGAACGTATCACAGTCTTTGTTAAAAGGAAAAATATTTACTGAAAATACATGAATTTGATGTTTGCCGATATGGTTAATTTTTTTAAATAAAGGATTTTCTTTTTCTAGTAAAATTATCTTTTGAGTGTGATTTCAGAGAAGGTAAGCATAGACTAATGAACTCCATGCTAACACTGTGGCATTAAATAATGTTTGATATGCTATGAGACATGGAGGTGAAAATGTAGATTAGTTTTCAGTACCAAATATTAGTCTAAATCACTGAAAATTCCAGTTTAAAAAATCAGCAACTGCTCTTGAGACTTTCTTTCAAAACTTATATCTAGTTGTTTTCTGCTCCATTTGTTGCTTTGGTTTTTTGCTTTGCATGTGTATGTGTGTGTTGTATATGTGTCTTTATATATGTGGCTAGAGATTGTTGTCAGAGGTCAATGTGGGTGTCTTCCTCCATTACTTTTTGACCTTATTGTTTTAGGCAGGGGTTTACTAAATCTTGAGTTTACCAATTCAACTAGACTGCTGGTCAGCAAGCTCCTGGATCCACTGTCTCCTACCCAGCACTGAGATATCAGAGGTGTGCTATCGTTCCTGCCTTCTTACATAGGTACTGGGGATCTGAACTCAGTTCCCGATACTTGCTTGGCAAGAGCTGTACTGACTGAGCCATTCATTCATTTATTCAGGGTGCTTGTAAATTACATTTTGAAATACAGAAATTTTCAGTTACATAAAAATACTTGAACTGAAACTAAAAATTCCTTCCAATTTATTTGTCTCTCAGTTCTTTGATTTAATTCCCCACCCCCAAAATAGGAGACATTGCGATAAACAAGATTCTGAAATGATTTTGGAAGATTTTTTTTTTCTTTTTGAATCATGTATTTCTCTGGGAGTGGATCGACCCTCTTTCGTCTGTTTCCCTAAAACATGAAGTGGCACACAAGATTATTCAAGAGGCTGAAGCAGGATCAACAAACAGTTCAAGACCAGCTGGGAATATAAAAGCAGCCTGTCACAAAAAGCCAGAGTAGTGAAACAAACTGTTTTGCGCCTAGGTTACAGCATTTTATAGACACCTTCCCAAATTCATATGTTGATCTGTAAGAGCTTGCGAAGGGTGGTAATAACCAGTATAAAACTGGAGTTTTGTTTATTGTGTCAAGTGGTACATGGTTGTAACATGAGGGCCTGCTTGTTGGGGTTTTTGTCCTGCCCAGTTCCCACAGCCAGTAAGCCCCAAAGAAATTACACAGAGGTCTATATTAATGATAAACTGATTGGCCCATTAGCTCAGGCTTCTTATTAACTCTTATAACTTATATTAGCCCATTATTCTAGTATATGTTAGCCACGTGGCTCAGTAACTTTTCAGCAGGGCAGGTCACATCTTCCTTCTTCCCTGTCTGGGCAGGACTAGGGAGGAATGGGCTTCCTCCTTCCCAGAATTCTCCTGTTCTCCTTGACCTATCTCTACTTCCTGTCTGTTTTCCCCACCTATACTTCCTGCCTGGCTACTGGCCAATCAGAGTTTATTTAAAGCATAATTGACAGAATACAGAATTGTTCCACACCACATGGTCATTGTAATAAATTTAGACACAAAATATTTGTGAGGGCAAGAAAGTGAAGAGCTACCATAGCCTGACTACTTAGAACTTCTATATTTGAACTATCGTCTTTTATGACCTTTGCATTTATATTAATTCATTTAAATTTATTTTTTTACTTGTGGGTGTTCTGTCTACATGTATACATGTATGTCAGAAGAAGGTATCAGATCCCACTATAGATGGTTGTGAGCCACTGTGTCGTTGCTGGGAATTGAACTCAAGACCTCAGGAAGAGCAATCAGTGCTCCTAACCTCTGAACCACCTCACCAGCCCAGCATTTATATTTATTGAGTCACAAAACATAACCATATTTTCTAAACATACTATCTGTTAACTTGCTTTTCAACTTAATACATAGTGAACTTTTTTCTATTTCTTTATTATTTTGTGGTAGTAGAGAACATAAAATTACATGGTTATATTTGTTTGCTGTTTTTAGTTGTTTGCATATTTCGTTTGTGATCAGTGCTGAAACTAGTATATTATACAATATGACTCTTCCTCAAGAGGAAATCTTAATGAAATGACATACAGAATATTAAAGTTAACCTTCAATAACCTTTATGGCTAGAGAAGCATTTGGTGTATGAACTAGAGGCGGCTGGTGGGAATAGTAAAATCAGCATTGACTGGAAAAGAAGCAGATGGGCTTTTTTATTGAGACTGATGCTAGTCATAGAGAAACTGAAAACTCACAGGCTGAGAAGCTTTGTAAGCTTACTGAAGACCCTTGGGAAGACAGATGAACTTCAGCAGAGCACAAACAAGGCAACTAACAGTGAGAAGGACTATCGGAAGCACAGAAAAGGAACTGATCCTTGGACCAGCAGTCTCCTGTGCTGCTCCTAAAACAGAGAAGTGAGCAGAAAGGAACAGTGTTCTCTATGGTCTGATGTTTGTGTCCTCCAGCCCCACTATGTGCTGAAACCGTGTCTAGAATATGATGGTATGGGAAGTCTTTGCAGAAAGACTAGGCTCTGAGGGAGGACAGAGCCACCCTGGCCTGTTTACAAGGTGATTATTTAGCAGGGAGACATCATCTGTGAACCACAGAGGAACCCACCAGAACCAAAATGTGCTGGCACTCTTTACTCAGATTTCCTGGTACTGGAACTGTGAGAAAGATGTTCCTGGTGGTTATAATTCACCGAGAGTATGGCATTTTGATATATTTTCTTCAATTAACTAAGACATTATTTTATCATTATTTCAAACATATCTGTGCATAGTCTAAGAACATTAATGTGTTTTATTATACAAAGATAGAACTGGGGTTACAGAAGGTATTTTGTGGGCAGATGGAGAAACATACATAATGAAGTTCATTTGGAGAATCAGTACCTGCAGTGGATCTTAATGTGTGTGTTTATGAATATGTTTAGCAATGTGCTTGTGGGCATATGAGAAACTTGGCTTATATGGCTGTGGAAGCTGGTTAAGCATTCATTGAAGAAGATGGAGAATAGCTGGAACTGTGAGGCCCGCTGCTGATCTTTTCCATGGCAGGCAGGAGGAGATCCTGAGCTAGGGAGAGCAGTAGTTGGTAGAGAAGAAGGCCTAAGCTGTTCATGAAAGGTCTTCCAAGTTATTAGCACACCCACCTGGAATGAGCTCCCTTTTGACCTAAGCTGGTCTGCAGATGGCTTCCAGAAGCACCCACATTAATTAGTATTTCAATAGCTTGGGAAGGTATGTATACTATAAGATAGTTACTGGCTCTCTTGCCATCTCCCACTTGCAGGAGAGACTCTAGGAGTGTCTGTAGTCTTCAGTGCTCACAAGTGAGAAATGCACTAGAAAGGAGTTCTGGGGACTGTAATTTAGTCCAGCCCAGTGTCAGCACCCAGCCGCTGCATGGATACAGACGTCGAGAGTCCTAAATTTAGCTTTCTTGTCTCTAAAAATGGAAGGTCTCACAGTTGAAATACTGTGTTTTGCAGTTTTAGAGTCCAGGCTCTTTGGAGACTCAAAAGTAGCTTCGTGACAAGAAACTGAGAGTATATTGCCACTACAGAAAGCTATTCCTCAGTGTCTTTAGGAAGTAACCAGTTGCTAAAGGAAATCAAATGTGTTAGTTCACATCCTCTTTCAGAGTTATATGTTTTTCCCCACTCTCAGAAACATAAACCTTGTTAGTCAATTGAAATTCTTCTTGCACTGATCTATTTTTTTTTTCTGTCTCCAGACATTCTGCTTTTCTTAAATGGCTACTAAGCAGAAAGTTTGAGATCAGAACTCATCGTAGAATAGCTCCCAGAGCTTTGTCCTATTGTCTGTAGGCACCTACCTCCCCCCAACACACACACACTCTTCTGTTTTTGTTAATACATGTTCAGCTTTTTGTTTGTTTTTGTTTTTTTTTTTTTAATTGTTCAACCCTTAGGGAAAGGGACCAAGTCCTTGGCTCAGGAGCAAATTCTATTTAAGTTGGTTGTAACATTCCCATTTGTCTTAGTTTGGGCTTTTATTGCTTTGAAGAGACACCATAACCACAGTGATTCTTACAAAGAAAACATTTAATTGAGAGTGGTTAGCTTCCAGTTTCAGTCCATCTGTGAACAACACTGGGGAGAGTGGAGGCATGAAGGCAGATACGTGCTGGAGCTGAGAGTGCTATATCTTGCAGGCAGCAGGAAGTCAGCTGTCACAGTGAGGAAAACTTGACCAAAGCCGGCCCTCATAGTGACAGAAGGTGTGACCCAGATTAAAGGTGTGCCCTCCATCCTCAAGGTCTGGATTAAAGGCGCTTGTCTTCTAGCCTACTCCAACAAGGCCACACCTCCTAATAGTACCACTCCCTGTGAGTTTATGGGAGCCAAAAACATTCAAACTGCCACACCATTCTTGTTTGGGGTCAGTTCACAGGTAAATATGACTCAGTGTAGCTAGGAGTATGAGGACAGGTCAAAGAGAGTTTTAGGGGAGGAATTTTTTTCCCTCCATTATTGTTAAACATATGAAAGAAGCACCCCCCTTCCATGCTCAATATTGTATTGGCATCAGGGGTGCCGTGGCAACCATCCCGTCAATCAGTGAGGAGTGCTAGTCAGAAGATAAAGCCAGGGCACTCTGCCTAACAGCAGAAAAATGGAAAGGATCCATGCCCTTGGCAGCTCACTAATCCCAACACTGCTATATTGTAACCTGTGCTACTACGTGTACTATGGTCCTGTAGTGCCTGTACTACGTGTACGGCGGTACTATGCTTGTAACGCACTCTAGCACTATGCCGGGCAAGGGGCTGGTGATTGAAACACACACATACACAGACAGAGACATAGACATGGGTCATCCTTGAATAACCCACGAATGCCAAGAGTGCCAACTTTATTGTGTTCTAGGACAGTTTATATAGTGCCTTCCCTGACCAATGGCCACACCCTAGCTCTTGGGATCCTTCAGCTGCAAGCCACCAGAAACCACTCCCCTGTCTGGTGCTCAGAGCAGCTGCAAACACAGGAAAACAAGTTGTTTTGCTCAGAGTAGCTGAAAACATTATAAGTTGTTTACTCTGGCAGGCAAGGGGGTCACAGGAAATTCAGGGTCTGGGGGTCCACAGTCCCCAACACTATACTGGTCAGGGCCTTTGTTAACAGCACTAGTTTTGTTCTCTTGATACTTTGTGGAATGCATGGCACTCTTCCTCCTGCTCCTTCCTTTTTCTGCCTGCAGCCTTGTGAGCACACAAACCACACATTTATCATATCTGAAACCTTCCCTCATTCATGACTTGGACATAAGCCTGTGATTCCCAGTCTGCTGTCCCTACCTCCTCACTCACTGAGACATCTGGGTTTCTTCCTTTCCCCTGGAATGCTCATATCTCTTCCCCTTCCTCTCCATCAGTAGAAAGATTTCTACCAAATCCATGTATGCTCTCATATATATAATCCTCACCGCTTAGCTACCTCCTCTTGGCTCAGGTCCTTGTCATAGTTTGAAAACTAAGACTATTGCTACCTATGTAGTTTTCTGGTTTTTGATCCATGGTGTCAGCAAATTAAAATGTTAGAATTTGATCATGAGACAAGGGAGATGGCACAGTGGGTAAAGGCCTTACTGCCAAGCCTGATAACCTAAGTTCAATCAATGTTGTCCACATGATGGAAGGAGAGAACAGACTCCCAAAAATTGTCCTCTGACCTCTATACTCATGCCCCTCATAGATAGATAAATAAATAAAGTGTAATTAAAATTTCTTTTAATTTGATCATATTATTACCCTCCTCAAAAAAGTTCTGGTACCTTATGATGAATGGTAAATTTCTTACATTTCTTACACCACATATGTAGAAAGCTACAGACAATATCTTAAAGTCAGTGTGGTCTTTCTAACTCTGGGCATGTTATACATACATACCTTGAAAATCTCTCCCTTTTGTTTTTTAAAGACTTCATTTTAACTTTTAGCAGGCATGTGTGTCTGTGTACATATGCGTTTGAGTGCAGGTGCCCGTGGAATTCAGGCACTTCAGATCCCTGGACCTGGAGTTAACAGGTTGTGAGCTGCCTGGCATTAGGTGCTAGAAACCAAACTCTAGTCCTCTGGAAGTAGAAAATGCTCTTAACCACTGAGCCATCTCTGCAACTGCCCTAAAAGCTAAGTCTCTTACATCTAAACCTTTCTTACATGCAAAATGGTAGAACAAATGATCATTAAGTGATAAACAGGTTTAACAGCTATTTTTTTTACGTTTTGATTGTGTGTGTGTGTGTGTGTGTGCGTGTGTGTGTGTTAAGGTCAAAGGACAACTTGTGGGAATTTGATTCTCTCCTTCCACCATGTGAATGTCAGAATCTTTTCACCTTGTTTTTTTGAGACAAGGATTCTGTCACTGAACCTGGAGCTCACCCATTTAGCTAGGCGGCTAGCTAGAAAGCTTCAGGCATCCTTCCTGCCTCTACCTCCTTAGTGCTGGATTATATATGGCCAGCTTTTTATGTTGGCCCTGGGATCCAAACTCAGGCCCTCAGCCTTAAAAAGCAAGTGCTTTATCAACTGGGCCAGCCATTTACCCAGAGCCTTGTAGTTTATTATAAACTATCTGAAATCAACAGGCACTATAATGATTCAGTCCTATTTCTTTAGCTGTCATTCCATACATAAGGACACTCTACAAAAACTAGCTCACCATTGTTGATAGAATAAGAAAATTATCATTAAGTACAGAGTGCCTATATACCTCTGGTTCAATCAGTGCTGTAATTGTTCAATTGTAAATGAGAAAATGCTACCTGAAACTCCTTAAAGCAAAAAGGAGACTGTGACTTAGCTGCCACTGCAGACATGCAGGTCCATATTATCCAATGCTCCCAGGACTCCTGTGTTTCTCAACTTGCTCACTCTCTTATTCTCTCATTACCGATACCTTTTCCATAAAAGGATGAGAACAGCCCTGCTGACTGCTTCCATTACTGTTTGTAGCCTTCTTCCCTGGGAGACACTAGCTTCTGTTTCTCTAGTCAAAAACATCTCAGGATAGAGCAGCTAGAGTCATTGTCCAGTCTCTGAAACAGCTGTACAAGAGGCATGTATCAGTGGACATAATACTAGGAGCCATTCTTAAGTTTGTCAGGATTTCATCAAGAGAGAAATCATACAGTGGGCAGCTGTTCCTATTGAGACCACCATAGACACCTTCTCATATCCCTGATGACCAGTTTAGTAGAGTTCATACCTGTTTTGTAAAACAAACCTAGCTAGCTAGCACAACCAGCTATTGTTCACACAGAGGTGAGATGAATCACCACCTAAAATTTGGTTTGAATGTCAAGACTGATGATATCACACACATACATACCCCAAGAGGATATGAAAAGTTCATCATACAGATATTTGTTCAATTTAGGATAGGATTATTATATATCACACACAGTTTTCTTTCTTTCCATGAAACTAACAGTCTTTGGCTGGTGGACTTTGACCTTTGGCTAAATGGAAAAAAATTATTTTTTATATTCTAAAAAGCAACATCATATACAACCTTTTAGCCTTTTAAAGAGTTCTTTATAATGGATATGGGCAACTGAGAAAGTGGTATTTAAATTATAAGAACATACCCTATAACTAATTTTGTTTAAACAAACAAACACCAATAAAAATCCTCAAGAATAACTGTTTAGTCTTAAAAAAGGGAAATGATTGCATAAAAAGTGATAGTAATCAATTATATTTAATCATAATGTAGCCGAAGTACCATTTTTCACTTTGAAATGAGGGTGTGAGCTAAGTATGCTGATGAACAATTGATACACAATTACATGATTTTTTTTACCTATTCCAAAGATTATATGCATAATTACAGTCATTACCATGTACTCAGACAGGAATATACACTGACCTGTTAAAAGAGGTCATGGGAGTTATATCACAAGGAACTTTCTTTGCTGTAAACTGAAACTTTTCATGAGTGAGCACTGCATTCTGGTGGTGTTGGTTTTTTTTTTTTTCCTTCCACATAGCAAATTGTGGTTTATGTTGTAATCTTTGTATGGTTCTCTCTTAACCTAGCATAAGTTTAAGTGTCATTGATTTGAAAATGTAATTAGTACTGTGATTGATATATATGGCTGTAGGCAAGCCTATGGGGCATTTTCTTAATTAGTAACTGATGGGGGGCAGCTCATTATGGGTAATGCCATTCATGGGCTGGTGGTCCTGGGTTCTATAAGAAAGCATACTGAACAAGCCAGTAAGTAGCACCCCTCCATTGCTTCTGTATCAGTTTCTGCCTCAAGGTTCCGGCCCTGTTTGAGTTCCTGACTTCTTTGATGAAGAACTGTGATGTGGAAGCATAAGCCGAATAAACCCTTCCTCCCCAGCTTGCTTTGGTCATGGTGTTTTATCACAGTAATAAAAAACCCAAAGTAAGACATGTACTCTGAGTAACATAGCCAGCCTCCCTTTTTCTTTTTCTGTATTTTGTGTATTGTTTTCAGTTCCTTTTGGAGTTGGGTTTGAAGCTGGAACTTTGCATACACTAAGCACACTCCACCACTGAATCACATCTTTGAACTAGCCTGGGCTCCCTTAAATGTGCTTAGAGCATTTACATTAATTTACACGTAAGCAAAATTATGCAGCAAAGGTCTGTTTTATAGTGTGCTGAATATCTGATAGAATCTGTTACACTTCTCTATCCAGAAACACTGAAAACATAGCCCCCAGCACTTGTGTGTGTTCAGCATTTTGACATTGTAATGCAGCATTACCGTGTGCAGAGTTCATGCTCAAGAACTGAATGAACAATTGGGTTATCAAAAAATCAGGGAGCTTCAGTGTTCTAAAGTAAGTTTATGTGCTGGGCACACTGATAGCTATTCTCTCATGACTGAGGCTGACCAGGTGCTGTGTCTGCCGTCTGCTACCCAGCATCCTGAGAGAGGCTAGGCCTGCATAGCTGTAGCCCAGAAAGAGATCTGGGATCAGAGTACAATTTCTAGTGAATGCACATGACCCAGAGTATATTTTACAAACCATTGTAAAGTTTAAGAAGGAAAGGCATAATTCTGGCCATCGTAAATATTAGGGGCCATCTAACAGAATGAAGCATTCTGAAGAAACCACAGTGGGCCCTCAAGCAAGTCTCAGAGCCTTTGCTGAAGAGAGAAGAAAGGAGACGTGCTTGGCTTTTATTATATTTCAGGTTAAGGTGATGGTAAGAGTGTGGACTTTTGGTCCTCTCATTAGCCATGAAGGCGTGTAGAACCTTTTTTGCCCCTTGCCTGCATGTGATGCAGGAGGCAATTGGGGGATCAGTGAGGCTTGAAAGCTGCCGGCATTCTAGTATCAAAAGTGGAGTTCCATTCATGACTACCTATGACATCTTCCAATTTCAGGCCCCTTAATGAGGCTGTAATGAGACATTTACCTTGCTGCTTCCTGGGAAACCTGCTACTAACTGTGATCACTACTGTCATCATCTCTACCATCCTCTATAGTTCATTTCACAGACATCAAATTAATGGTTTGATGACATGGGCCTTTTTTTTTCTTCTTTAAGATTTACGTGTGTAGTGTTTTGCCTGCATATTATATATATGAATCACATGTGACCTGGTACTTGAAGAGGTCAGAAGAAGGCATTGGATCACCTGGAACTGGAGTCACAGACACTCATGAGCCACTGTTTAAGTGTTTAGGTGCTGGGAACTGAACACAAGTCCTCTGTGAGAACTACTAGTGCTCCTAACCAAGTCTCCAGCCCCCAATAGACTTTCCTTGGCTTTCTTTTTTTTTTCAATGAAATTTATATCTTTGATGTTTAATTTCTATTTCTTCCCCTCTCCCTCTCCTTTCCGGTTTCCAAATAATGTTGTGCAGCAGTCTGGGCACTGCTGACCTCCTTTTCTCCCTTCATCCAAATTGTTTATGCCAGTGTTCTTAAATGTTTTCTGTTTCTATAACAACACCTTTCTTTCAAACATTTACTGGAAACAGTAAAAGATGTTTGGCATAGAAACTTGGTTCACTGAATTCTTTGGTTTATATAATTATTAGGTGCAGAAAAATGGCTTCAAATATTCAGTTTAAAATCATTACTAATTGACTTTAATGTGTACATTGAATATGTTGTTGCTAGAAAAAGGACTCTTGTCAAAATAAGTTCAATATATAAAAGGTATTTCTCTCCAGTTACTTTTTGGTGTTTCAGGAAAATCAAGGAGCCTCCTTTTTCCAAGTTGTTTGGTACCTTGTAGTTTTTCCACTGCTAATTCTTAGTCTCACACAAGGGTTTATGACGTGTTTGTGAAAACTGTAAGGTTTTCTGTGATTGAGTAGTACAAAGTGCTGAGCTGATTTGGACCAGCTTCCTGCCTATGGCAGGAATTCCATTCAACAGAATGCTGTGTTATTCACACTCATGAGGTTTGTCTAAGGGCATTTGGGAAACCATTTGTGCAGCTGTTTCTGCTAGTGCAGTGTCATCTTACTGTGACATAGGAAGTGTGCCACTGACCACAAAGCTGCAGCTTACTTTCCAAGCTGCTCCATTTCCTCGATGTTTCCTCCCAATTCTTTGGAGCCTTAGATGCCTCTAGAATCTGGACAGTCATTTGTGCTGGTCTTGAAACATAGAGAACAAATGCCTGATAGCTTCAGCTGTGTTCATCTAGAAATACCTCCCAATGTTCCCTTTGACTTCTCTGTCTGGAGCAGCCAATAATGGAAACAAACAGGCCAAGAGTCTGGGCATCTGTTTAGTTTTATTTTTAAATTCAACTTGGCTAGCCAAGATCACACAGTTGTGGTAGACAGATCTGTGAAATGATTGGCAGAATTTCAGGCTTCTAATATACCTATATAGACCTCTTAACTTTGCAGTCAGATACTCATCCAGGTATTGCTGTAACTAAGGTTCTGTCTAAATCACATGGTCTTTAAAATGGAGGGTTGTCTGGGTAGGCCAGACCTTGACCCAGAGCCTTCAAAGTCTGGCTTGAGAACCAGGAGCCAAGTGTTGGATATTTGAAGGAGAGGAACGTGGTGTAAAGTTTCTTTTTGCTGGTTTTAAGGTAGAGGTGCTAGATGACAGGAGATTTAGAGCAGCATGAGCTGTGCCAACAAATTAAATGCATTAGCTGTGGACTTTGCATTCTGCCTGACAATTCGGCCTGCTAGTAATTTGCAGAAGCCTTGTGAAACCCTGAGTAGATAAACCAGCCAGTCTTAAAGTAGTACAGTAATACGTGGTTATCTTTAACCGCTGAGCTTGTAGAAGTAAGTGATGTTGCATAATGAAGAATGTGCTGCCTATTGGCAAATAAGCATTCTCTTTTCATGGCCCAGAGTTCTCGTGTCACCAAGAGGAGAGGACAACCTAGACAGGGTTCCTGCAGTGTACCCTCCACTTCTTGTGTGGACTGCCCAGAGCTTGAGAAAGTCTGTCTTATGTGAACATACATATGTACAGAAGCCAGCTGTGCTCCTTCTACCATCTTCTCTCTGTCCACATTACTCCTAATTCCCATAACCTTTCTCTCAGCAAGGGTTTATCTCTACTTTTCCTTCTTGATGTCTCAAGAAGAAGACAAAGCCAGGTACAGCAAAATTGTGAATCAAACCTTCTGATCAACAGGCTCCTGGAATTGCCACACTTGCTTCCTTATGCTCTGTCTTTTTGTCCCCGATGAGATTGGTTGTACTAAAGTTGGACAAGAACAAATATAGAAAAAAAATGACTAACAGTCATTTAGCCTTCAGTCTGTTTAAATTGTAGAGTAACAACTTTTTTTCCCAGAAAAAAAGTACATATGGTGGTCTTTGAGGATGTAAGGAGAATGTGTTTATTATTCCACACTGTTTTACTTAAATGCCTAGAATGCTGAGGAAAGACTTCTATACTGTACTGATTGATGTGGGATGTCCTTCCGTATATGTGTTGCTTTTATTGGTTAATAATAAAACTGCTTTGGCCTATGGCAGAGTAGAATTTAGCAAGACAGTATAATTCCATAATAATCATTCTCAACAAACCAAGAACAGAAAGGAATGTTCCAACCTATAAAAGATGATCTGTGAGACCCCAAGGTTGGCATCATGCGGAATGCTGAAAGGATGAAACTGTCCCCTGCATCAAGAACAAATTTTTGTCACCTTTCTTCAGCTTCTTATTTACTCTAATTCAGGCAATAAAGAAGGGGAGGGAACTCAAATGGAACCCAGATTGGAAAAGAAGCATCTCCACTTGCAAGTATTCCCTAATCTATAAACTAAACACCCACTCTAAATGTAATATATAAAATAAAGACTACTAGAAGTAATAAAAAGGGAGAAACAAACTATATTTTTATTCAGTAAGAGTGAAAAGACTTTGAAAAGAAAGAGGAACAGTTTCAGCACATGCTTGTAACTCAGCACTCAGGTAGAGTAAGCTTGAGTTCAAAGGCAGGCTGGATTAGTAGAGACCCTGCATCAAAAACTGGGATAGGGTGGGAAAGAAATTCCATTTATAATAACATCGAAGAGAATAAAATTCTTAAATATAAATTAACAGAAGCAATAAGACTTACACAAAACTAAGAATTATGATCAAGAGAAACTACAGAACTAAATAGATAGGAAGACATCTCAGATGTTCATGGATTAGAAGACACAAATTAAGACTACAATCCTCTGTTAATGTATGGATTTAATACAATCTTCATCAGAATTTCAACTGCCTTTTTTATAGAAATTGATAATCTTAGAATTTACAAACATATAAGGATCCCGAACAATTAGATCCAAAACAACCCTTAAAAGAAAACTAAAATTAAAAGAAGCACACTTTGGAATATCAAAAACCTTTTTTTAATTTTATTTATTTGTGTGGGGGCATACATGTGAAGCCAACTTGAATGTCCTGGTTCTCCTATTACACCATGTGGGTCCTGGAATTGAACTCAATTTGTCAGGCTTGGCCCCAGGTGCCTTCACCTGCTGAGCCATTTTGCTTGCCCTCCATTTTCAAAGGCTTTCTACAAAGCAAGGCTGATTCAAACACATTTATAAGGATAGATTCATAGATAAATGCAAAAGAACTTAGATTGCAGAAATAGACCCTTAAGTTTATTGACAGTTGATTTTGACAGTATTTTAACCATCAAGAAAAGAACATGAATCACACAGTGAGGTAAAATATTTACAAATCATCTGTTTCATGGGCTCTACATGGCTGATCATGGCCAAATCTACATGTAAAATGTTAATGAAAGGGAAGTCTGGGGCTGGAGAGATGGCTCGGTCCTTCCAAAGGACCCAGGTTCAATTCCCCTCACCCACATGGCAGCTTACAATTGTCTGTAACTCCAGTTTCAGGGGACCCGAAACCCTGGGCTTCTGCACTAATGCACACAAAATAAAACTGAAAGAAAGGGAAGTCTGATACTCTTAGAGCTACAGCGTCACATTAGGAACAGAATTGCCGTCTGCCAGTAACACTGTGTATGTTACTCCACTGTATGTGTTTACGGGCTGCTGTCTTACAATCTGTGTTAAGGAAAGAATGTCAAGCCCTGCTCTGTGTTTCTTTTTGTTTAAGAAGGGAAAGGATCCCAAGATGAAAGGAAGACTAGTTACACACACACAAACATACACACAAAATCTTTTGACTTACTTCCCCGTGTTTGTGAGCATTCCAAGACAGTGCTTAGACCAAACTGTAACGGGGCAAGAGTATCTTCCTAGATTGTAACATATAGACCAAAACTTTGGAAGTTCTGAGAGAAAAGTTGGAAACATAAACCTTTCTGCATTTGTTTAAGGAGCTGCTCTCCTTGCTTCAGTCCAGACAGCCTTCCTATACCATAGTCTCCGATTCCCTGTTCTCACTGCCCTTTGCCCCTTACTTTTCCTATCTGCCAGTTCAGGCAGCCTTCTGTTTCCCCCAAAGATTTCTTGGTGGAATTTATTCATTTGGTTTTCAGTATTTCTTAGAATATTTTTAATTTTTTAAAATTTCATACATGTGTACTATATTTACATTATTTCCACCTTTTCTTCTCTCCTTCCCAACGCTTCCTGTGCCTCCTCCACTTCCTCCCAAATTCATGACCTCTTTAATGATTATTGAAATACATATATCACATGTATTTCAGGTCGCAGAGTTCATTTACTGTTGCTCATATTTATATGTGTTTAGGACTGATCATTTGGGATTGGATAGTGCTTCAAAGGGTTCATTCATGGAGAAAACTGATTCTCTCTCTTGGCACCCGTTGATTGTTGTATGTAGTTCTTCTTCTGGGGTGCCAACTGGTAGAGTCGTTGTGCTGGTTTTGTTTAGGTTTTGTTAAGATTTCATACATATATAGAAAACAGTATCTCACAGCAGGTATACTTGGCCTCTGGTTCTTACCATTTTCTACCTGCTCTTTGCTACATTCCTTGAGCCTTCATTGCAGGGGTTGTGTTGTCTAGATGGGTCCATTAGGGTTGGGCACTCGATAGTCAGTTGTTCTCTACGTTTTGACCCATTCTAGTTGTACCTCTCTAGCTTAAGCATTGTAACGTTTGGGAAGCAGTAGTTAAGGGGAAGAAGACTAGCCTGTGTGTACTAACATAATTTATCATCTTTGAAAGAACCTAAAGCCCCTAATTCATTCTCTCTCTCTCTCTCTCTTTTTTTTTTTTTTTTCGAGACAGGGTTTCTCTGTTGCTTTGGTGCCCGTCCTGGAACTAGCTCTGTAGACCAGGCTGGCCTCGAACTCCCAGAGATCCGCCTGCCTCTGCCTCCCGAGTGCTGGGATTAAAGGCATGTGCCACCACCTCCCGGCCTCCTAATTCATTTTTTTAAACTAGTGAAAATTATCAAACTATTTTTTGGTTTATAAATTTTCCCAAATAATAAATTAGAGTCAGAGAACTGAATTGAAGAGAAGATAGGGATAGAGCGTCATGATAAACACTATGATGCAAATGCAAAGCACAGTTCTGGCTGTGTTACAATTTGAGGTTTATGGACAGACATTGACTTTGAATTGTAAAACAAAATTTCAAGAAGTATGGCCTGGAAGGGTTACACAGGGAAAGTATCTTGTAAAAGAAAGATGGATCTGAATTAGAAAGTGAGTGTGGCCTAGAGGACAGGGAAGACTGCAGAGGAACTTGGGGTCCTTCACATCCTGACTCAGGTGGAAGTCTAGATTGTGAAAACTCTGTCAGTTTACTTATTTGGGTTGAGAATATCGGGTTCTGAAGGACATTTTCATACTGGAAGAAGCAGCAAACGTGTGCATGTGTGTGCCCATGCATAGCTGCTACTTACTGAAGGATATGGGCATTGCGGAGTAAGGACATGGCATGTCCTTTGTCTTCAGAGTGTTCTTGTTCTTGTCAGGGAAATAGGACCAATGCCACTGAGATTATGAGAGAGCCCCGAAGAAAAGAATTCTGTGATGCTTTAGAAGCTAGGAAGATACATAGATAGCTGCAGAAGTACCAGTTAAACTCTATAGTAAAATTTTGCTTTTAAGGAACACCAAGGGGAATATTAAAATAGACCTGAGCCATTGAGTATGTATTTCATATTGTTCCCTTAAGAAGAGGCAGTTCAATGTGAGTGTTAGTTCATGGACTGGATGCAAATTCAGGTTCAAAAAATGAATATGGGCAAGTTATTGAAGCTTTTTTTTTTCCTATTCCAGTGTCCTCCATTAAATAAGAATAACAGAAGTCCCTGATTCATTAGATCTTTTCATACAACCTGTTTGTCTCTGGAACTTGGGGAGAGGACCTGATTCACAGTTAACAGAGAGGCAGGATGGTGTTATAGAGAGGAGAGATCAGACCACATTTCCAGATATCAGACCACATTCCCAGGCTGGCTTCCTCACCAAACTGTAGGCATTATTCAGCTAAAACTTATTTCATTGAATTGTAGCATCTGACTTAGTGTATCATACAGAATGACACTCAGATATTTGTTGAGTCAACTAAATGTATTTTACTATTTACTGTGTTTGCATATGAATTTACCTAATAGTTTTATGTTTGGCTTTTAAGCAACTAATGATTATCCTAAAAGTTAGAAGTATCTTTGAATTATTTCTGACAGTTTTCTTTTTACTTTTGCAGGCCAGTTGGAATGCCAAAAATGGAAAAAGTCTACTTACATAATCCTAGTTCTGAAGAAACTATTACTTTAGTATCAATATCTGCTACAACATCACATTTCCATGCATCATTTTTTCAAAATAGGGTAAGCTTTTCCACTGTGGTTGGTATCTCTCTTGTTTGAAATGGAAGTTCTGCATTTTTATTAAGTTTACTTTGCTATAGTTAAAGTTAAATTTCCCTACTTTCTTAGATGTCAGTTTGTCTCCTTTCAGAAAAACCTAACTTTCTCGTAGCCAGTTCTACAGGCAGGTCCTCAGGACTGAGTGAAGGTTCTGTTGCTGTGTAATAAGTTAGCAGGAACTGAATGGCTTAAGCTAGTGCTCACTTAGAAACAGTTTATAAGGCCAGTGAAGTGATGCTCAGTGTATCATAAGAATTATGATGGCGCCAGGAAGTGGTGGCACATGCCTTTAATCCCAGCACTCAAGAGGCAGAGGCATGCAAATCTCTATGAGTTGAGGCCAGCCTGGTCTACAGAGCGAGTTCCTGGACAGGTTCCAAAGCTACAGAGAAACCTGTCTTTAGGAGGGAAAAATGAATTAAGATAGCCTGGGCTCATTCCCTCTTTGCCTAGAGACTGAGAGGAAATGCACCTCTGTACTCATTCAAGTCTTTAGTGGAATCAAGTCATTTTTGTTTGCAGAATGGAAGCCCCTATTTTCTTGCTGATCAGGCCCTCACTGAGCTTAATGCTCCTATGGGCTCTTCCATTTTTGTAAGCCAGCAGCAACATGTCATTCCCTCCTTGTGCTTCTTTTCTCCCTGGCTACTGCATCTGCCACTAGCGAAGTAAACTCATGGCATTGGTTCAGGACCACTGAGATAGTCAGCTGACCTGTGTACACCTGCAAAGTCCCTTTTACAATAGACAGCCACAGTCATCGTGGTCACCATAGTCACGATCATGGTGGAGCTCTGTGTACCATGTGTATCCTCCAAGCTTTTACCCAAGATGTTGGTAGTAAGATGTGAAGCTGTTATTCAAGAAAGAGCCTTTCTGATCAAAACAACAGAAAAAGGAACTGAAGTAAGTTTTTTTTTTAATTAGAAGATACATTATGTTTTAATGTGTAGGCTTTCAAAATAGTGAATAGGAATTTCATTAAAATGAGGAGAAAGTAAATAAATGGATTCTAATTTCATCTTCCCAGGGTTTTGTTGACTGTTGAAGGGCAGTGACTAAGAAAATGAACGTATTTTGTAACACAAGACATTTATAAACTACTGGTTAATTTCATATTAATTGTTCAGTGTTTTACATTTCTCCTCTTTAAAATCCTGTTTTGTGATGTGTTTTTATTAGCAGCTTCTGAGGTTAAAAAATGGCTGTGGTTTAAGTTTTTTCTACCTCCAACTTTGAAGTATTTTCAAAATAAAGCATATTGCTTTTGATAATAAAAGCTTAATTTCTTTGTAATTTTCATGGAAAATATCCCCTTTCTTAAAGTATTTCTTAAATTTTCCTTGAGTTATTCTTGTTTTTTTCCTAAAAGATATCTCACATTTTTTAAATTAATGTATCAGTGGTCTCAAGACAACAAAATTCTAATACCAAGGGAGACATGAGTATATAAAGTAAGAGGTAGGGCTCAGAGGGTTTTGCTTTGGTTATGAGTAACGTGAGTAACTTGCAAGAGTTTAATTTGCCTAGTGTTTTGCCTCATACTTTGCTGTGGCATTATAACACCTGTGTTCATTCCCCCCCCCCCCTTTTTCCCTCTGTGTGTGTATGTGTGTGTGTATGTGTGCGTGCACGTGCGTAAACAGAGATTTCATGTACCACCAGTATGCAGACATGCTAGGTTGGAAGGCAAGGAAAAATGGAAACAACCCTAAACTAGTGGCTTGATTGTGCTATACTTAGATAAATGAATAGTTAATAGTTTGTTGACTGGCTTCACTAATTCAAGTGATCCTTTGCTGTTTCTAAGTGTCTCAAGCTTACCTTGGCCGAGGGCACGGCTTTCATCCTTTCACTTCATCCAATATTGTCTAGACCAGGAATTGGCAACTAGGTAAACAACCCAGGGGCTGCGGTGTTTGGGAGCATACAATCCGTCCAGTTGAGCAGCTCCAACAAGGCTTTACTTGACTGTCTTGTGGGAGTTGGTGCAGTTCTGATTTTTCAAGGCAAGTCAGAAATAAGAATCTTTATGTATCTCCCAATTTTCCCACATTGGAAGTGAGTTGAATTTTAGAAAGACAGGGTAGACTATATAGCATAAGCTTTTTTTTCTGCCATTTTGACACTTCTGATCTAGACTCTCTCCCAGAGTATATTTCTGCTGATGAACTTTATGTAGAGAACAGACTTTCTGGAAATTCCTTGAAAAGATAAATTGTGTATGTAGTCAGAATCAGTTCCAGGAAGCGGAACTAAGCAGTGACTGTCATGACACCCATCACAGTCTTGCTGTAGATGCCTTTAGGTTCAACTTTAAGAAGATAAACTCCCCACCCCCAAAAGATCGCCAAAATTGGTGTGATTTTTTTTTTCTTTCCTCTTGTCCCTTGTGCTTTCTATCCTTTTTCTCATGGTAAGACAGACTCCAGAATCTCAGGCGTGAAGGGGAGAACAGGGTAGAGTGACCTCATTTCCCTACCTCCTCAGTTTCAGACCTATAGTAAAAGCCATTGTGGAGGAATGAAAAGTGTTCCTCATACCCGAAAAACACACCCTTCCATTATGGACCCCTCAGAATCCCCCATCACATCTTATTTCTTTGGGGGGAAAAATGTTTCTTATAACTCATGAAGCTTTTTTTTTTTTAACTACCCAATACCGTCTCTGTATTAACCAACCCATAGAAAATAGGGAAAAAGAAGAATTATTTAAAAGACCAAGTTCTACATAGCTATATTTCAGTTAAATTTTCAGGCAAGCATAATAAAAATGTTTCAGTTTACAGATAAAATGCAAAAAATTTAAGCTACCTTATTACACTTTAAATAATCTCATGGATTGAAGGCTATTGTAAGCATCAATGATTATTTTTAATTTGGTGTAGAAGCCTAAATATTTATTCCATTTTAGGTTAAACTCTGATATCCATGCATATTGTTGGGAATTGAGCACATGTGATGCTATAGCACATATGCTAGGATAGGGTATTGTACAGATAAAGAAACCTGTGTCTGTTGCCAGGAACCAATAATATACAGTGTGTTCTCTGTAAGAAAAGCATATTGTAGCACAGAATGCACCATTTTATGAAAAACAAAGGTTTCTGAGGGTTTCAGTATGTCAGTAAGAGCCAGGGTAAATAGATAGCTACACTGGTGTAGAATGACCTGAGAACATTAACCTTGGCTTGGTGGTGGTGGTGGTGCCGCTGCCTTTAATCCCAGCACTTTGGGAGGCAGAGGCAGGCGGATCTCTGTGAGTTCAAGGCCAGCCTGGTCTACAGAGCTAGTTCCAGTACAGATTCCAAAGCTACACAGAGAAACCCTGTCTCGAAAAACCTATTGAGAGAGAGAGAGAGAGAGAGAGAGAGAGAGAGAGAGAGAGATCGATCATTTACTTCTCTTCCTCACACATCTTTGCTGTGTGTTTGTAAGTATAATAAACTCTTACTACTTTTATAATTTACAACATGTAAGGAAATATAAATGTAAAAACCAGCTTTACCACCTATATAGAAGTAACAAATTTATTAATTTAACAGATATTACCAGGATTTATCACTGAACAAACAAGAGATCACTGCTCATGGCACTTGCCCCTAAAGGGGGTTTAGTGACTTCAGCAAATATAATAAATATACTTTATGAGCCTTTCGAAGACAGCATGATCTAAGAAAAAGAAAAGCAGTGGAATAAGGGGTTTATTGTTAAGGGGGATTGTGTTTCAAATAGTAGGCAGTGTTTGACCAGAGACTCGAATGAATGGCGGCTAGAGAAGAGCAGTCCCGAAAGAGCAGGTAGTGTAGAGACCCTGGTGTGAAAGTTAACCCGGGAGGAAGAGGGTTCTCGTGTTGTGAGGGGCCCTGCACGTTGTATGAGGCCTTGGCTTCTGTCCTTTCTAAAATTCGAAAGCAGCAGAAGAGCATATGCAGAAGAATGGAATGTTAAAGCTTATTTTAAAAGAGTCACCGTTGATCAAAAACAGAAGAAAGACTAAGGGGAGAAATCAGATGTAGACCTGTTCTGGTCACCTGTGGTAACTTATATATGCTTTGCTGAATTTACCAGACTCTGAGTGAGTCTTTCCAGTTCTTCTAGTTTTTAAATGTATGGGCATGGAGATGTATATAATGCCCTTTCTTGAAGGGAAGAAGTTGACATAATCAATTCTTTTGACAATTTTATACATATATAATTAGACTTTATTTACATATACCGTGATGCTTTTCAGTTACATCCATTTTCTTGCAAATGTCATTAATTCATTTTCCTTTACAGCTGAATAAAACTTGATTATGTATATATACCACATTTTTTCATCCACTCCCTCCTTGACAGACAGCCTGGCTGGTTCTGTATCTTGGATGTTGTGAATAACAAAGTAGTAAACACGGCTGTGCTAGTTTCTCTGGTGTGCTGAGACTCCCTTAGATAAGAACCCAGCAGTGGTATCAAATGTTAGTTTAATCTGATTTCCCTAATAGCTACAACCATTTTCATTCTCACAGACAGCATATACATCTTCATCTTTTCAGCATCCATCCACACCAGAATTTCTTGTTTTTCTGACTTGGGTGAGATGGAATCTCACAGCAGTTGTAATTTGTATTTTCCTAATGGCTAAAGGTATTGAACACTCTGCCAAACATTTATTGACTAAATTTCTTTTTAGAAAAGACTATTTAGTTCAGTAAGTATTTATTGGCTAGATGATTTGTCCTTTTGGGTTGTTTGTTTGTAGTTCCTTATTAATACAGATATTATCTGTTCAGTGTTTAAACTGGTAACGATTTTTATACATTCTATAGGGTATGCCTTCACTCTGGTAATTGTTTTAAGTTCATGCAGTCATTGGAGTTACTTGCTGTGCTATGGGCAGCCTTTTACAAAGTCCTTTGTTTATGCCTATATGTCGCAGTGTTGGGGGTGTCTTTATTACTGCTTCAGTATTGTTGCTTGTTATAGATCTAGGTTATTTATATCTTCTTGGTGTATGTTAGTAGGTCACATATCTAAGAATTATTTTTTCTTCAGATTTATGATAAAGGTTTCAAAGTGTTCCCCATTGGTTCTCTGAATTTCATCAGAATCTCTTGTGACATCCCCCCCCCCCCCCTTTCATCTCTAAGTTTGTTAGTTTAGATCTTCTCCCTTTTGGTTAGACTGGCTAGGGATTTATCAATGTTTACTTTTCAAGAAGTGACAACTCTAAACTGACTCTATATATACTTATTTTAGTCTCCATTTTCCTTAATTTCTGCCCTGATCTTTCTTCATTCTTTCTTGCTATCTACTGCCTTTAGCTTTGATTCATTCATGGTTTTTTAAGACTTTTGAGGTACATCATTAATTTGTTTATTTGAGGTCTCTAATTTTTTAAAGATTTATTTATTTTTATATATTGTGTGTGTGAATGTTTCCATGCATGTATGTCTGTATCATGAGCATGCCTAGTGCTCATGAGGGCAGAAGAGACCATTATCTCCCGAGACTAAACTCCAGACAGTTGTGAGCCAACATGTAGGTACTAGAAACCCGAGTCCTCTACAAGGGCAGCAAGTGCCTTTAGCTGCTGGAGCCAGAGTTCCAGCCTCCTCTACAATTTTTTAAATATGTGAGCTCATTGTTTTAAACTTTCCTCTTAAAACTGCCTTGATTATATCCCAAAGGTTTTGGTTAGTTAGAATTATACTTTTGCTTCATGTGATTCTAGGGAATTATCAGGTACAGTTCCTCCCCAAAATGAATTTAGTGACCTACTGGTCATTTAAGAGTGTTTCTTAGTATCCAAGTACTGTTATGGTTTCTGTAGTTTCCCTAGTCACTGATTTCTACTTTTATTCTACTGTCATATAAGATGCAAGAAATTGTTTTAAAGTCCAACTCAGTATGATCTCCTGGGCATGCATGATGGAAGAAAAGACACCAGTTCTTGAAAGTGTGCTCTGACTTCCACTTATGTGTCATGGTGTATACAAATCCACATACTAAATAAATAAACATAATTTCATACTTTTAAAAGAAATTATTTTTATTATTTTGTCTTTAAGATCTTACGTTGAGACCTACTGTATATCTGTTTTGGAGAAGGTACCATAGGCTGTTGAGAATAAATGTATTTCCTTTCTGTTTTATAGAATATCCTACAGACAGCTGTTAAGTCCATTTGGTCTGTGGTGTAATTTAACTCCATTTTCTTTGTTAATTCTTGTTTGAATGACCTGTCTAAAGATGGTAGGCAGGATAGTGTTAAAGAGATAGCTCAGTAGTTAAAGATGGTAGGCAGGGTAGTGTTAAAGAGATGACTCAGTGGTTAAGAGCACATGCTGCTTTCTCAAAGAACCTGGGTTCAATTCCCAGCATCCAAATGGCAGCTCACACCTATCTGTAACTCCCATCCGAAAGGAGTCTTCAGGCTTCTATGGGCTCTTCATACAGGTGGTGTACAGGCATATATACAGGCAAAACACCCATTCACATTAAATAAATATATAAATAAGAAAGTGAGATTTGAAAGTTACACCCTCTTTGTATCAGGATCTAATGCCCACCAGCAATCTTTTATGAAACCAGGAGCCCCAAAATGTGGTACATAGGTATTTACAATTATTATATCTTCTTGATGAATTATATGTTTGTTGTTTGGTTGGTTTTTCTTTCTTTCTTTCTTTCTTTCTTTTTTTTTTTTAAAGACAGGGTTTCTCTGTGCCCTGGCTGTCCTGGAACTCACTTTGTAGACCAGGCTGGCCTCGTTCACAGAGCTCTGCCTCCCAAGTGCTGGGATTAAGAACTATGCCTTTTATTAGTGTGTAAAGTCCTTTTTTATCACTTCAGATTTTATTTTGAACTCTATCACCTGTCAAAATAGTTATACCAGCTTCTGTTTGGCTGATAAATTTAAAAACTTCTGTGAGTGTCTTTTCCAGTGAGGTATGTTTCTTGTAGACAACATATAGTTGAATTTTTTCAGTCTAGTTAACCTGAGTCTTTTTATTGATGCATTGAGGCCGTTAACATTTAAGGTTGTTATTAAGAGATAATTTGGGGAGCTATTATTTGACTTTTCTTTGTTTCTATTAGTGTTAAGGGTTTCCTGGCTTACTTAGTCTGGACATGATGAAGTCCTTCCTAGCTGTCCGGTGTTCATCTGTTCCTCTTACGGAATTATAATGCTTTAGCCTTTCTTTTCTCTCTGGCCTAGTGGCCATAAACTACCTTAATTTGTGCTTGAAATGTCCTAATTTCTTCATCAATTTTAAAAGAGAGCTCTGCTAGACGTAATCATAGGCTTGAAGTATTTGTCCCGTGCTTTTCTTACCATGGGGCTGCTCAAGATCTGATACTTTTTCTGACGAGTTTCACGTTGTAAACTTGTTTCCTCCCTCCCCTACAGCTCTACTGTATCTTCTCTGCTTTGTGTTTTTGACATCTTGACAATATGTTATGAAGCACACTTCTCTGGTTGTTTCTGCTTAGACTTTAAGAGTCTCTTGCATTTGGTTGTCCACTTCTTTCTCTAGACTTAGGAAATTTTCTGCTAGAATTTTATCAAGTAGGTTCTCTCTCCATCTCCAATTCTTTACCTCAAGGATTCTTTGGTTTAGCCTCCTAATCATATTCTGGAGTTCTTGGTCATCGCAGTTAAGCTTGTGTACTTCTTTCGGAATGTTTGAATATGGTGTTTCCTCAACCTTGTGTTCTACCCTGATATTCTAACTTCTTGGGCTAGTCTGTCAGGGCACTTTGCACAGTGTTATTTGATTGATTGAGCTTTCCTTTTCCAATAGCTCTTTGGTTTTCTAAATCCCAGTTTCCATGCTGGTTTTCACTTCCCCTTTGCTCATTTTCTCTTTTCTGTGCCTGTTTTTTCTCTTTTGATCTAGGATTAATTTCCATACTTCACTCATTTGTATGATTGATCCTCTGGGGTGTTTTGCTTTTAAGATATCTGTCAGGTGTTTTAGCCACTTCAGTATCTGATTCTGACTGTTGAGGAATTGTGATCGTTTGGAGGAGTTATCTTTCTTTACTTTTTCATGGTTCTTGTGCCTTTGTGCTGCAATTTGTGCATCTGTTTGTTATGCTGTCTTTTCCTGTTTTATTTGCTTTTCATTTTAGTGAGCGCTCTGTGCCTGAGAGTTCTGTCTCTAGGTGAACTACTGTAGCAACTGTAACACTAAGTCATGCAAGTAGAAGAAATAGATCTTAAAATAAAGTAAAACCCACTTTTATATCACTATGTACCACTAAATAAAGCTTGACAAAACTAATGAAGAATTTAACTTTGAAGTTAAAAATTAGGGTTGGCACCAAAGCTACAGAGAAACCCTGTCTCGAAAAAAAAAAAATTAGGGTTGGGCTGGATAGATGGCTCAGAGGTTTAAAGCACTTGTTGCTCTTGCAGAGAACCTGGGTTTAGTTCCCAGCACTGACTTGACTGCTTATAACCATCGATAACTCCTGCTCTAGAGACTCTGATGCCCTCTTCTGATCTCATTGGGCACTAGGCACACAGGTGATGTAATGACAGACATACAGGCAAAACATTCATATACATAATAAGTCTTTAAATTTTTTTAATTATTTAGAATAAATGAAAATAATAAATGGATGAGGTAAAGGAAGAGGCAGAGAAAGGAGGAAGTTGAAGCAAAGTTAGATAAACAAAAGGAAAAAGAAGAGTAGAGAAACATGTTATGAAGGGAAGAGGAAAGATTAAGAAATTAGAATAAATAAAAAAAATTAAACTGGGGAAATGATTCAACAGGTAAAACACTTGCATATGAGGACCTGGGTTCAAATCCCCAGAACTCAAATAAAAACTGATCATATAGTATGAGTCTAATTCTAGCACCCCTGAAGGGAGATGGGAGCTAGAGATCGAGGAATCTCTGGAAGTTCACAGGCCAACTAGCCTGGAAATCAACAAAGAAACCCTGTCTTAAAAGAGGAGGCAAGGCTGCAATGTTGGATAGTGTCCTAATTGGATTCTAGAGCTTTGAACCCCCTGTCGGATAGGTGACTCGGCAGTGGACAAGCATACTGCCTGTACTTCTCAGTCCCCAGTGCCTGTCTCTCTCATGATGAATTCTGGATGTTCAAGCTTCCAGGGACACTTTGTTATAAACAGGAGGTTGCCTCTACAGGTAGCTACTGGGCACAGCCCTCTGACTCTGAAGAACTCCTCTTTACTCCTGACCCATCCTGTTAGAGAAGTCACTGTCTCAGGAAGACCCATAATTAGATTTGAGACTTGTGAAAGCTGTGGTCTTGTCCTGTGGGTAGGACTGACAGCTCTTTTCACCTAGGCCTCCTAGTTTACCTTACAGATGAGGTTTCTTTTCCACTCCGCAATGAGAGTTGCAGCTCTGTGAACTGTGACTTGCTTCTTTTCCATGACAACCCTTCTATTTCTCTGCACTTTCACCTGTCTTGTCACTCCTATGGACTTCAGGACTGTCCTTTCTCTCTTTGCAGCAGTCTACTTTTTAAAATAATACTTTTATCAATTCTTTTGGTTTTTTTGAGACAGGGTTTATCTGTGTAGCTTTGGTGCCTGTCCTAGAACGAGCTCTTGTAGACCAGGCTGGCCTCCAACTCACACAGTTGCCTGCCTCTGCCTCCCAAGTGCTGGGATTTTGTGCAATGTATATTTATTATACTTACCCCCCAACCACCCCTCCCAGATCTACTCTCACCTCCCTGCCCACCCAACTTGGTATGGTGGTTTGTTTGTTTTTGATTTATATTGTCCAACTAGTCTTAGGAGTGAGGACTCCCTTAGAGAATGGCTGACCTGCCAGGGGTCACACCATAAAAGAAAACAGACTCTTCTTCCCGCAGCAGATATAAATTGCCTATAGCTCAACAGCTCATGGTAGAATTTTGTGCCCATCTCCTCTCCATCTTGGGATTTTGTCTGACTCAAGCTTACATAGATCTTGTGTTTGCTGTTAAAATCTCTTGAGTTCATATTTGTAACTGCCCTGTTGTGTCCAGAAAACTTTACTTGAGTTATCTACCCCCTCTGTCTCTCAAACTCTTTCTATCCCCTCTCCTTGAAGATCCCTTCGCCTTGGGATTTGGACAGCCCCTTTAGGTCTGAGCACTCCCCAGTCTTACTGCGCAAAGGTTGACCAGGTGAGGGTCTCTGTGTTAATTGCCATCAACTGCAATTAGACACTTATGTTACACTGTGTCATTTAGCAGAACAGTAGTAGGTTCTCTTCTAGGGCCTATGTCCTATCTAACTACAGGTTCTTGGCCCCTTTAACATTGCCAGGTGTGGTTTCCATCTCACGGAGAAGATCAAAGCATAAAGCAGTTGGTTATTTCCATAACATTCATGCCACTGGTGCACCACTGAGCGTAACTTGTCAGACTCATCATTATTGTAGCTTGCAGGGTTCACAGCTGGATGACATTAATGGTTACTTTTCTGTGACTCAAGAGTGGGGTATCTTAGCAATAGGGTCTTGCCATCAAACTCTGGATAATGACCAAGAGCATTGGTAATACCTTGTAACATTTGGTGGTTTATGGAACCCCACTGGCCAATAAACTAAAAAAGAGGTATCCCATTACTGGTGCTAGAGTTTTTAATTTGCTGGCATGTGGTGTCTAGTTAGGATGCTGTTCACACTATAGTGTAACTCCATTTAAACTCTTTATATGCATATATATATGTATTTTAAGATGCTTCTACAGTAGTGGGTTTCCATATGGCTTTTTCAAAGGGTTTTCAATGTTAGTTATCCCTCCCCATTTCTCTTCCTGTACCCTGCCCTTCTACTCCCACTCCATTTAATCCTTGCTGCTCCATTATTCCCTTCCCCCATTTATTTCCCTGATGTGTTCTGTTGACAGACGTTTCTGTCCTGCCCAGTCCCGCAGCCATTCAGTTCCAAAGAAACACACAGAGGCCTACATTAATTATAAACTGGTTGGCCTATTAGATCAGGCTTTCTTATTAACTAACTCTTAAATCATACGTTAACCCATAATTTTTGTCTGTATTAGCTACATGGCTTGGTGCCTTTAATCAGCAAAGGATTCTCATCTTGCTTCCTCTGTGTCTGGATGATGACTACAGACTAAACCTTTCCTCTTCCCAGAATTCTCGTATTCTGGTTGCCCCGCCTATACTTCCTACCTGGCGACTGACCAATCAGCATTTTATTAAACCAATACAAGTGACAAGTCTTTACAGGGTACAAGATCATTGTCTCACAGCATCTCCCCCCATTTTTTTTCAAAACAAGAACTCTGATTCTAATCTCCTTTGTTGAGCTTTTTCCTGACCATTATCCATAACAACTTGTAACCAACACTCTAAATAAAGACAAACATCCACAATCAGTTTTTTCTGGGAATGTGGGCATAGTTTTCTAGACTTCTTCCTACTGATTGGGGGTGCTGATAATCTTATGGGGACCTAAAGAAAATTTAGGATTATGCTCAAGTCCTGGCAGAAGTATTCTGTAAGGCTTGATCATCTCAGCGAGTAGTCTTGAGGCTTTTCTGGATGTAGAACTTAGAGGAAACTCCAACAGAGATCCTCTGAAATGTTTAATCATCTGGGCCATTTGCTCCTCTTGGACATTCTTTGAGGGGGGGGGGGGTCTTTCTTGATAAAACCTGATTTTTCTTAACTCAGAATGAATCTACAGCCTCTCATTTCCTGTGGAAACAAAAGCAAAACCACTTCTCCAAGGTAACATTTTTTGACTTAAATTTTGAAGTCAAAGCATTTTCAAAATATGTATGTTATATTAATCCAGCAACATTTATAATCTTTTAGCAGCTGTTGCTCCTTCCTCAGCCATCAAACAATTCAAAGACAACACAATTACATACAGTATCCAGATTCTCTGTATAATTTCCATCTTTACATGGCTTTATTTTAAACTCTTTTTTTATTTTTAATTTTTAGTTTTTTGAGATGAAATTTCTCTGTGTTTCATTGGTGTCCTGGAACTCACTCTGCAGACCAGACTGTTTTTGAACTCACAGAGATCTGCCTGTCTCTGCCTCCCAAGTGTTGGGATTAACGGTGTGTGCCATCATACCCA
Source organism: Microtus oregoni (assembly GCF_018167655.1). Taxonomy (NCBI): domain Eukaryota; kingdom Metazoa; phylum Chordata; class Mammalia; order Rodentia; family Cricetidae; genus Microtus; species Microtus oregoni. The sequence continues at coordinate 22,072,981 of NW_024543066.1, forward strand.
ACTACTCTCTTTCTTTCTTTTTATTTTTTTAAGAATATTATCCTTTTTCTTCTCTTCCAAGCCTACCTATATTTTTAAACACACTGTAAATCATTTAGAAATTTTTTTTCATCTGGATCCATCTTTACTGTATATCTTTTTCTAACCACATGAGTCTTTAATTTGTTAAGCAATAAGGCTAGGATTAAAGCTGCGGCTTTGACGGTTGGATCCACCCCATTCCTTAGCTTTTTGAGAGTCTAGCTTCATGGCGGAAGTACTGGTGGGAGCCATGTTTATTGCCAGAAATCTATGGAGTTTCAAGGTCCCTGCCACCACCAAGAAGCATGTTGTCGGCTGCTCATAAACACCATTTAAGTGTTTGGTAGTTGGGCTTCTTAAAAGAGCTGCAAGGTTTTTATTTATAGCTAAAGCTGAGTCAGGAAGCCTCTCTTAAATGACACATGCTTGCTCTAGCAAACAGAGCCCACCCAAGAAAATGCTGCCACTAAGAAGCCACACTTAACTTTGTTCTTTTGTGTCCAGAATGACTTCCCAAGCTCTCTCAGGTTTTATGTGGATATAATTCCCCATGTTGGGCACCATTTGTTGTCAGAGGTTTTTGTCCTGCCCAGTCTGCAGTCATTCAGTCCCAAAGAAACACACAGAAGCCTACATTAATTATAAACTGGTTGGCCTATTAGCTCAGGCTTATTATTAACTAAACCTTTTTGTTTTTTTCATGGCAGGGTTTCTCTGTAGCTTTGGAGCCTGTCCTGGAACTAGCTCTTGTAGACCAGGCTGGCCTCAAATTTACAGAGATTATCTGCCTCTGCCTCCCAAATGCTGGGATTAAAGGAGTGCACCACCACTGTCCAGCCTTATTAACTAACTCCAACATCATACATTAACCCATAATTCTTGTCTGTGTTAGCCACATGGCTTGGTACCTTTTATCAGCGAGGCAGTCTCATCTTGCTTCCTCTGTTTCTGGGTGGCAACTACAGACTGAGCCTTTCCTATTCCCAGAATTCTGCTGTTCTGTTCACCCCTCCTATACTTCCTTCCTGGCTCCTAGCCAACCAACATTTTATTAAAGCAATACAAGTGACAAGTCTTTACAGAGTACTAGACCATTGTCCCATAGCAGTGTTCTATCCTCCTCCTTTGAAGGCTCCTCTCCTCCCATGGCCCTTTACTGGTTCCCTAACCTCTATTGGTATGGAATAGTCTTATTTTTTTGTTAACCAGATATATTTCCTTCTGACTAACACAGAAGTGGATACTAGTTTTCCATCTTTCTTAGAGGAGCCCTATATTCCTTTACCCTTCCATAGTATACAGTGTATAGATGTGTATACAGTGTATCATCTAGAACTAAAGCTTGTATAATGCCATTCATGTTTTAGATTCCCATGTATTCTCTCTTTTTTTTTTCACGCATTCTGTATAGAAGTTTTAAATCAGTTTTGAGCTCTGAAGTATCAACTTTCATTTTATTTATCTTAGTGACTGGTTCCTGCTTTGTAGTTCATCAGATTTTACCTAACTTTATTTTTGCTTACTTTGGATTTCATTTACTGTATGTTCAAAATAAATGTGTAATTTATAAATTTCCTTCTAATGATTATTTAGCTGCTGCTTGTACATTGTAATATGTTGTATTTTCATTTCAAATCAATTCAGAATATTTATATTACTGTGTGTCTACTTAAATAGCCAGTGGCTTATTTAGAATTGTGTTGTAGGACATTCACAAGACCTTTTTGTTTTGTTTTGTTTTTTTGTTTTTCGAGACAAGGTTTCATTGTAGCTATTGAGCCTGTTCTGGAACTAGCTCTTGTAGACCAGGCTGGCCTCAAACACACAGACATCTGCCTGTCTCTGCCTCCCGAGAGCCGGGATTAAAAGCGTGTGCTACCACCTTTATTAATTAATGAATTCTTTACTAAGAATTTATTCTTAAATTCAGGATCAGGTGTGAATCCCTCTTTTGTTACACTTCTAGGGGTGCTATACTCTGCTTGAGCCCGCATTCTGCTTTTAACAATGTGGGTTTTTTTGTTTGTTTGTTTTGTTTTGTTTTTTTGCCCTCTAGTATGATAGCCCTATTGTCTTCCCATTCTCTGCTGTGGTGAGCCAGTGTTTACATTCCTTCTCTCTTTGGACATGTTTGTCATCCATACATTGTGTGTGACAGTTTTTTTAAAAAGTTAAGATTTCTTCTTTTTTATGGGGGGGGGGGGAGTTCCTGCTGATAATGCAAAAGGAATCTTTCTAGCTTTTGTCATTCTAGAATCAAGCCAGAGTCTCGGTGCCATATGCTTTGGGCTATAATTTGGGTAACATTTTAGAGTTCTCACAATAGAAGCAGAATGAGAGAGACGATAGCTTTACATATTAAATGTTCCTTAAGGCTACATTGCAGGCAAAACTATAGCCTTAGTCTTGAATTTCATGGAATAAAACTTTTGTTACTGATTATGATGACATTCTTGGTCTACAGGAAGTAATAGTGAGTTCCTTCTTTCCTACCTTAAGTTGCAGTGACATTTCTTCCGTCACGGACAAATGGCAGAGGTGGGGGATTGGGGCCCAAGTTTTTTGTTTGTAGTACAACAGTACATCTGTATAACAAGTTCAGCTTCAGCCTTGGGGCTGTTTGGTTATCTGATGGTGAAGCTAACAGTGTATAATTAGGTGCCTTTTTCCAGTCTAGTGACCTTTGAATGAATAGAGTCCAAGGGATCTGTATGTTGAACAGGGCTTTAGGCCAGTAAAGGATGAAGAAGGTAGGTAATGAAGACATGTTTTATTATTTTTCTATTTTACAAGAATATGACTAACCTAAAGGCTAAATATTTAAAGGAAAACAGCTAGTTTATGGAAATTATTTGTTTGTTTTATAGAACTTTAGCTATGTAATGGTCAGTATGCCCTGATATTTTTGATAATCAATTTAATTTCCTTGCTTTCATTTTTCAGAAAATTCTTCCAGGAGGAAACACATCATTTGATGTAGTTTTTCTTGCAAGAGTAGTGGGAAATGTGGAAAATACTTTATTTATTAACACATCTAATCATGGGGTGTTCACTTACCAGGTAAGAACCAGAACTTGAACTTCCGTTTCAGTACACAGATATTGCCAGCAAATCTAATAGCCTTTAAGAGCTCACTTAGTAAACTCCAGGGAGAAGAGAAAAAAGAGGATGTTAGATTTAGGGTACTTACATTTACTGCACCCTATGGGGTTTGCATTTTATTTTATTTTTTACTTGTTTGTTTGCATTTATTTATGCTTTTGTTGTGGTTTGTTTGTTTTTAGTGCCAGGAAATGAACTGAGGCCCTTGCATATTCTAGATATACACTGTACCACCTAGCTATACCCCTGGCCACACTTGTTGACTTAAAGAGAAGACTATTGCAAGAATGGAGGTCATGGCTCTCCTACAGCATTAACACCAGACCCAAGTGGTCAGAGTCAGTCTGTATTTCCTGTGGATTGTAATCAGGTTGTTGTTGAGATGAACCTCACTGCCTTCTGTATTCTAGTCCACTATCTATACTTTCTCATACCTGGTTTTCCTCAAGTCTGTCGGCTTCCCTCAGCACTGCCCCTGCTCTTTCTCAAGCTAGTGTCATCTCTCTGGCTCACAGGATGTCTGTCTAACTACCTCTCACTCTTCTCCAGCTCCTACAGTCTGGGACTTACTCTATAATTAGAGAAATTCTGAAAGAATCTCTCTTGACATCTGCTGAGTACTAGAGTAAGTGCCACGAGCACAGGCCTGTTTTAGTGTGTTCACTGTTAAGCCGTATGTGCCTAGCACATCATATACAATAAACACTGGTCATTTGAATAGCTGCCTGTCCCTGTTAGTCAGTTTAGGTAAGGTGTTCCCATGTGGAGTTAACCTGAGCCTGGGCCATTTCTGAGCATTGTCTGAGTCACAGCTCCATCTCTTAACAGTTACAGTGGGAAATCTTTCAGCGGCCTCTTGCTTCTCTGTATATATATATCCCATGGTCTCGTGAAGGACTGTTCACACTTGAGTTTCCAGTGTGTTACAGAGGCCATTCTAGATGCACATACAGAGTAAAGCAGATCTGCGCCATCATCTCTAGAAGTTGGTAATATTCTCATATTAAAGTTAGATTGACTGTTTTCCATAGAACAAGTAGAGCTGTAACTGTTGAAAATGATAGTTTAAAAAAGCAACTCAAAAACTTATTTCCCTTTGAAACAGGTATTTGGTGTTGGGGTTCCAAATCCGTATCGGCTAAGGCCATTTCTTGGGGCCAGAGTCCCTGTAAACAGCAGCTTTTCACCCATAATAAACATACACAACCCTCACAGTGAGCCTTTACAGGTGAGTTTCTGAGAATAATTTTAACTAGTCCTCATTTTGGTGGGAATTAATGTTTAGCATAAATATCTCAGTCTGTCACAGCTGCCAAAATTTTGTAAAATGTAAGATTTTGTAAGTGGGCTGAAGAGATGTTGGTTGGTCTGCAGTTGTTTAAATATTGCCCATTTTTCTCAGACTTTGTTATCCAGTTATCTTCTCTTTGAATTTAATTTCTCTCCTCCCAGTCATTCCTTGTCTATCTGTTGAAGATAGGGGTTAATGTAGGCCTTGTACTTGCTCCTCAGCTGTGCGCAGTTGTGCCGAATGGTAGGTAATAGTACCGTGGGCGACCTTAGCTCACGAGCCTGCAGAGTGTGTGGCCTTTAGAGCACACACAAAGAAAAGCAAGCAAGCGGAAAACCTTTCAGCTTATATTAGAATTTTGCAGGTTTTATTGCTCTGTTCTCTTTTATTTCTTTCTGGAATACTTTTATGATAAAATAGGTAACAAAAGCTTTCCACCACTTTACCTCAAATTTATTTAAGTTAATGACATTTATTTGTTCTAAGATCGAGAGTTCTCAGCTCAGAAACTAAGTGTTTTGATCTTTATTAGGATTGCTACATATGTCTCAGGATGTTTATCTTTTCATTATTTCACAGTTCTGATAGTTATTGGTTCTGCCACTAGATTTAGCTATATATATAGAATTTATATGTCTTTTTTTTTTTTTTTTTTTTTTGCTTTTTTGAGATGGTCTCATGTAGCCCATGCTGGCCTCAGATAATACAAGCTGAAGATGACCTTGAATTCAAGATTACCTCAACCTCCCAAGAGGAGAGATTATAGGCAAGTGCCACCACATGTGGCCTTAAATTTATATTTCCAACACTTCATAACTTACATGTATTTTTATTTGGTAAAAAAGAAAGTGTTCTGCTGGGCAGTGGTGGCACATTCCTTTAATCCCAGCACTTGGGAGGCAGAGGCAGTGGATCTCTGTGAGTTCAAGGCCAACCAGGTCTGCAAGAGCTAGTTCCAGTACAGGCTCCAAAGCTACAGAGAAACCCTGTCTCTAAAAACCAAAAGATAAAAAATAAAAATAAAGTGTTCTGTTGCTTCCTAAAATCTAATTTCTGAAACTACATTTTTTCCAAGTTTTCAAAGTTACCTTGATTTAGTTTAAAAAATACTGTTGTTTATGCAAATGAGTGACGGCAATGTGGTATTTGCCTACATTTACCTGTTTTTGTATCCCTCCAATAAGCAGTGAGGATGCTAGCTTCGCCATTTCAGCAAACCCCCTGTGATAAAAGTGACTTTGATTGTAACCATGGTGTATGCTTTGTCCCAGGTTGTAGAAATGTACTCTAGTGGAGGAGACCTTCACCTAGAACTACCAACAGGTCAGCAAGGAGGAACCAGAAAACTGTGGGTGAGTGGAAGCCCAGCTTTCTTATGTGTGTGCATGGGAAGTCAGTCATTTCATTTTTAAAATAGTTCATGGAAGATATAGTATGTACCACTCATTACATACTATATGACAAAAGTTCTGGTGGTCTATGGCAAGAGGGCATTCAAACCAACATGATGATCTTTTGATACACAGCATGAGGAATGAGTTATGAACACGACGAATTGAAATAATATAAAAATGAAACAGTTTACAAAATGAAAAGAAGCAAATTAGTTATGGTATATGGTATAATAATTCAACATAAAAGAAAAATGGCAAAATTATAAACTTGGTCTAATTTACGATTACTTTTCAGATATTCTTTCAGCATGTAAAAAGATGACATTTTTACAAAAAAATTCATCTTGTTAATCTGTATATTGTTTGAAATAGGATACTTTTAGGAAATGTGTCCAAACATATTTTTAAAAAATCAACCTAAAAACAGTATTGGTTTTAAAGAACACACACAGAGCATGAAAATCTATCATATGATCCCAGCAATGAACAAGTCATTTTGATTGGCTTATTAACCACAATCACTTAAAGCTTACTAGTATATTGAAACATTTTGGCTCACCCGGTTCAACGGGGCTTAAGATGAAAAGAGAAAAGGTGTATTATATGATTTGACTTTAAAAGAAATAAAACTCAATTTGTATGCCATTACTAAAACAATCCTTTGAGAATCTTTCCATCTAGTATTTATTTTCAGGAATGGAAGTGGAAATACATAGCCCAGAAATCTGCTCTAAGAATGAGCCACTGGGGCTGGAGAGATGGCTCATGTGGGTTAAGAGCAGGTACTGCTCTTTCAGAGTACCCGAGTTCAGCTCTCAACACCCACATCTGGTGGCTCCTAACCACTGGCAACTTCAGCGCCAAGGGATCTGACTCTGCTGGCCTAGTGGGAACCTGCACTCATGTGCACATACACACAAAACAGAACAAGGCACTGTACTCTGGGTACAAGGACATGTACTCTGGGCTCCATAACTACTGGTAGACTCTGTACAAGTCACTTTGCATCAGCTACTTGGTGTTTATAGACTCCACACCCGACTTTGAAACTTTGATACAGCTACAGCTTTTTTGTTAAATTTTCTGTTTTACAGAGTGTTAGCTCACTCTCTGTTTACACCCAAGGATGTGTGAATTTCTATGTCTTGAATCAGGTTTCCCCATTGTAGATTGTTTCCTCATGCTTGTGAAACTGCTATGTGGTGACTAGAAAACTTGTTAATGAATAGAAAAGAGTTCCTTCTAAGTAGCTAAGAACTGTACTGAACCCTGGCAGAAATTAGCATGACCTTTCAATACCCCCAGGTGACTACAGAAAATAATAATAATTCCTTTAGGCCTTGAATAAGAAAAAAAATAAATTGTGGTCCCTGTCCTGTAGTACACGAAGGTATGTTGTTGTCTTCTCAAGAAATTTGATCTGAGACACTGGAAAGATCAAGCAGATGTTTTCTTAGCAAAGGCAGATTCAAATGGACTGTCCCCAAAGTGGAGGTAGCAGCCCAATAGATTCTGTGTTGTGGGTTTTAAGTAAGTTTTATGAATATTTATGAAGTAGGTGGCATAACTAAGATCCTTTCCCTCCCAAATCATAGCAGATTAAATTTCCCTGCTCTATAGATCCATATTTCTTCCCATGATCCTTTAGAAAGGTCCTGAAAGGGAATGAGAATCAAAACCACAATGAAAATGATATTTTAATGGAAGTAAGGTCTTTTGATTGAGGATTCATATCCTTCATTAGTGCACATGTGTGGGAAAATGCTCTGACATCCTGTTTCTTTTGTTTTGTTTCATTTTATTTGTTTTTTGAGATAGGGTTTCTCTGTGTAACAGCCCTGGCTGTCCTGGAATTCACTTTGTGGACCAGGCTGGCCTCGAATTCACAGAGATTCGCCTGCCTCTGCCTCCACCTCCCAACTACTGAGATTAAAGATGTACGCCACCATGTCCAGCAAGATTTATTTATATAGTAAGAACAGTCTCTCTTCCCCTCAGAGAGGTCTAACCAACCATCAAGAGATGAAGCTCTCAAGGCACAGCTGCAACATGCTGCCCAGGGCCCTGTGGTTGCTGTAAGGTTTTATCATTAAGCAGGAACCAGGGCTTTATGATGGGTTGCAGGCTGAATAAACGGGAGCAGAACTTTGACTCTCTATAGGTATCCTTTTGCCCTCGACCATTCCTGTCTGTCTTTTGCCTGATGTCACCTTTGCCCACTTCACTATACATTAGAATGTCCCAGGGGCTGAATCAGCTTCCTCAAGTTGGAAGACACATCTGGGGTTCATCTCCTCCATCCCCGACCCCCGGCCCCAAGTTCCAGTCATCTGTTCTACTTTGAGACTACAGAGTTAGGGAAGTAGGAGTAGATGAGGACCAGTAAGTTCCCGAACATGAGGTTTTCCTAAAATAAGCTAAAAGTGGTTTGCAGAAAAAAATTCTAGCAATTTCCATCCCAGCCAAATAGTTCTAAAACCTAGAAAAGAATTTGTGCACCCCACCCCCATTGTGTTCCAATGAGTCTTCCTTCTAGTATAGTACCTCTGTAGGGCTTATCATTTAGAAGACTGAAAGTTTAGTCTGTGTGCCTGTGCATGCGCAACAAGAGCTTTATTTGAATGCACTTAATGAATTGTTAAGTTTTAACTGAAAATCAATTAATTAAAATAAAGGCGAAGTCCAAGCCCTCCTGATTATTATCGGAAGAACGCTATGCACTTCTGGAAAATACTGCCGTCTAATGGGGCCATTTCCATTGGATAATTTCAAGACTGAATATACAACTAACATGTTAGAAAAAAATAACTGGTTTTCTAGATTAGTTATTCTTTTAAGAGTTTTTTTAGTTGTTTTCAGACCATTGGCTTGATTAGCTTGTCTTGACAGAACATACACCCCTGTTCTCAAAACACTCATTTTTTTTTTGTATTTTAACCCCCTCTGAAATTGGAGGTTTTGTGTTAAAATCAGTGAAGCATATGTTTAAATGGTAATGTACTATTTTTCTTAATAGATAATATAGTAATGTGCCTTCCGTCTGTGTCATCCAGTTGAATAAACAAGGTAGTTGTACAGTGTTCCACACACTGTGCTACAGTATGGTGTTTCCTCACAGGAAATCCCTCCTTATGAAACCAAGGGAGTGATGAGAGCCAGCTTTTCATCCAGAGAAGCAGATAATCATACAGCCTTCATAAGAATCAAGACGAATGCGTCGGATAGCACGGAGTTCATCATTCTCCCCGTGGAGGTTGAAGTTACAACAGGTCAGTGGAGAGCTGCAGGAATGTGAGTTTGTTCTGTTCTCAGTGCACCCTATCTTGGCAGATAATTGTTCACTGTTCTGTTTTCCCAGCTCCTGGAATTTATTCCTCAACTGAAATGTTAGATTTTGGAACACTTCGAACACAAGGTAAAATAGCGGAAGTCTTTATGGGTCTTTCTCAGTTACTTTTCTGTTGCTCTGAGGAGACACCATGGCCAAGGCAACTTATAAAAGGAAGCATTTAATGGGGTGAGGACTGTTGCTTAGGTTTCCAGAGGGTTAATCCATGAACATCGTGGAGGGGAGCATAGAGCATAACAGCAGACAGGCATGGTGCTGAAGTTATAGCTGGGTGCTTACAACTTATCTGCAAGTTGGAGGCAAAGAGAGACTGGGCCTGGTGTGGGCTTTTGAAACCCCAAAGCCTACTCCTCGTGACATACCTATTCAAACAAGGCCACACCTCCTAATCCTTCTCAGAATAGTTCTGCTTTAGAGACCAGTTCTTCAAATACATGCGCCTGTGTGGGCCATTCTCATTCAAACCACAGGTCTAAAATAGTCCAGTTGAGATTCAGTTCTTCTCGTGGCTCTACATACAATTCATCTTTGTAAGTTATTTCTCAGTGGGTCACATAATCTTTTACAAATCTTCAAAGAAACCTGCTTCCCAGGTGATAGAATAAGGTCAGGATATTTTGAGCATTCCAGGTAGAAACTGAGGTAGAAAATAGTTTCTTAGTCTAGTTCCTCACACATTCAGTTGTGATAAGTAGTTATTTGTTTATTTATTATGCATACAGTGTTTTGCCTGCATGTTTGCCTGCACACCAGAAGAGGGCATTAGATCTCATTGCAAATGGTTGAGAGCCACCATGTGGTGACTGGGAATTGAACTCAGGTCCTCTAGAAGAGCTACCAGTGCTCTTAACCTCTGAGTCATCTCTCCAGCCCCATATTTATTGACTGAGGTCTGTCCTGCCCAGTTCCCGCGATTGTAAAGTCCCAAAGAAATCACATAGAGGTCTACATTTTTCAGTAGTAAAATAAAAGTCAAAAGATTTATCTCCAAATTTTTTTAAAGACATGAATTATTCAATTGCATTATAATGGATAATATTGATTATCCTGAGTTGTGAAAGAATTCTAATTCTAAAATAATAAACAACCAAGCTAAGGTTTTTATTAAAGAAAAGTACAAATACTTAGTTGAATCATTTGTAGTTGACGCTTACTTGCCCAGGATTAAAGACCATATTTTTGGAAAATTTATTTTATTTTATTTTATTTTATTTGGTACGCATGTGGGTGCATGGGGGGGGGGGGGTTCCCAAGACAGGGCTTCTCTGTGTAACAGTCCTGGCTGTCCTGAAACTCTGTAGACGAGGCTGGCCTCAAACTCATAGAGATCTGCCTGCCTCTGCCTCCCTAGTGCTGGGATTAAACGTGTGTGCTGCCACCTCCCAGCTTGATTTTTCTTTTAGTATGGTTATTTTGCATTGTAATTGCCTTATTGGAATCTAAGTAATGTCTGAGTTCACTAAAGGTTACTCTCTACATTTTTGTCTTGGTTTTTAAGCTTATTATTTAAGCTGGGTGTGGTCGGGGCAGCTCTTGAAAAACTAATGTTCTGCTGAGTAAAATGTGCTATGGGCAGGTCTTTTAAACACTTTTTCTCCATTTTAACAGATCTACCGAAAGTTTTAAATCTTCATTTATTAAATTCAGGAACAAAGGATGTACCAATAACAGTAAGTTTTTTCCACCCCACCTCCAGTGTGTGGGGGGGGGGGCGGGGGGGGAGTTAACACCAGAGTTAAGTTTTTGCTCTATATTGTGGTAGTTTGTCGACTCTTGGTTTTATGTGGACTATGAGAACCCTGATCTTCATTCATCCCTTTACTCATTCATTTAATTAATTAAACATCAACTATTGTCCTAAAAGTGGAGCTATGAGTCAGACTACCAAAGTCCCCTTTACCACTGAGTTCACTTTGAAATCAGGCTTCTTTGGGTTCATCAAAGTGCAGAAAGAAAAGGATGGGATCAAGAGAGCAACATTAGGAGACTTACATGTTGTAGGAAAACAGTGTAGCTACTTTGAAACACGTGTAGGTGAGAAGAGAGACCAGCCAAAGCTGTCGTGGTGTTCTGCTGGTGAGGTCACAGTAGCTTAGACTTCTCTCCTACACACACTGCAAACTGAGCTTTTAGAAAACTTAACTTTCTTTGTTTTGTTTTCTCTTTATTTCAGCATTTCTTGCATATTATAACAAAATTAGAGGCTGGTATTTATTTTTTTAAGAAAAGTTGTTATCCTCTACCATTTCCTATACATGTGCAATTTTAAATATGTACTAAGGCAGTGCTGAATGTTCAAGTTTTGTTGATTCATCTTCCAAGAATGGTCCCATTTTTAAACACTGTAGTTCTTCTCAGTGCACAGTAATGATACAAGTAACTCCAAATACATGCTCCTCACCTGGTGATGGACAGAACACCTATATTCAGGCCCTCCTATCTATCATGTAGCTTTGAGAAAATTGCCTTCCTGACATAAAGACTAATATGCTTTAGATGCCTTTAGGTCTACACGAGGTTTCTATGTTACCTGATAAATAGGAATCATTTATTAACTTTACCAGTATCAGCTTGATGTTTGCTGTACTGAATTTATGCACAAAATATTAAGGATCCAAAGGCTGTGTACTAATGAGTTCTCTCTGGAGATAGGGTCTCATTGTACAGCTCTGGCTGGCTTGAAACTCACTGGTTGGCTCTGAATTCAGAGATTAGCCTCCCAACTGCTGGGATTAAAGGTGTGCACCACACTTGCCTTCTTGGACTCTTGTACTCACTTGAATTATTGAGTGGTAGTTTGATTTGAATACCATAAGAAAAGGCTAAAATTATATTAAGAATGTATACAAGCTGCCTTTCCTGTCATATTTTCCCACTTCTTAATTATCTTTGAATAAGCATTAGTTAGTAACTAATACTAAAATATTTAGTATAATTAAGTTTATTAGAAGGTTAAAATTATATTAAGAATGTATACAAGCTGCCTTTCCTGTCATATTTTCCCACTTCTTAATTATCTTTGAATAAGCATTAGTTAGTAACTAATACTAAAATGGTTAGTATAATTAAGTTTATTAGAAGGTAATGATTTTGTATTATGTTTTATATTGTCACCAGAATAAACTTTAAGTATTTTGCTCTTACTTTTTTTTGTTTTTGGTTTACTTTGTTTTTATTTCCTTAGACAAATGGATTTTACCTGACAATTAGGTTTATTTTTAATGAGTGAACAGTTCAGATCATTTGTATAAAGTGAGTCACCAGTTGTATATTTGCTTAATATTAGTGCAGTTTGTTCTGAGGTAATAATTCTGAATGTAAATATTTCCTCTGATTTGGAAAATGCTTAAAAGCATTGCATTTGAAGTAAGAGAATCATTTTTTGACATCTATTTTAAGTTCTTCCCTCTTACAACAACAGTATCGTAGAAAAAAACATAACTGGTTCTTTCTGGCATGACTTCGTAGAAGCTACTGCCACCCAGAACATGCTACAGTGGTTCTTGATGAGCCCTTGCAGTATGTGAGTATATTGGGGTGTGGCTGTGGTTTCATTGTTGCTATCTCACACACAGTAGCCAGTGAAGAAGGGAGCTGTGCTGCCAGAGCCGTGATAGCAAGACCAGCTATCTAGCAAGCCACAAGCTTACAATCAAAGTAGCAAGCAGATGGAATCACAAAACTTTTCAGACAGATTAATACCTTAGAAAATGTCTACTTCAGTCTCCCAGGATGTAACATGAAGGGTCCTGTTTGTTGTTGTTTCTGTCCTGCCTGGTTCCCCACAACTGTTTAGCCCCAAAGAAAATCACACATAGGTCTCCATAAATTATAAGCTGATTGGCCCATTAGCTCTAGCCTCTCACTGGCTAACTCTCACATCTTGATTAACCATTTTTCTGATCTATGTTAGCCATGTGGCTCAGTACCTTTTTTCAGTGGGGCAGATCACATCCTGCTGCTTCAGTGGTCTGGGCAGGAGTGGGAGGAATCAACTTCCTCCTTCCCAGAATTCTGTTCTCATTACATCATTTCTACTTCCTGTCTGGTTTTCCCGCCTATATTTCCTACCTGGCGTTTATTTATAACATGTGTTTATTTATAACATGATTGACAGAATACAGACAATTCTCCCGTACCACCAGGATGTTTTTACAGGTTGGAAAAGTGAACCTGAGTATGTGGCAGCTTGCTTAGGCTTCAACTGTATCACTGCTAGATTGCCATATGTATTCTACTGCTTTCCCTCTCTTGGGGAAGTTGTTAGTGTGATAAAATAATATAATGAAAGCAAATGAAACTATCTTCCATATGTAACAGTTCAAACAGGTCTTTGTTTAATCTCAAAAATACATGCATACCCTTCAGGGAATGAACAGATCTGTATTTAAGGTATAAGGATCTCTATTTAGTTTATTATTAACAGTAAGCTTTATTGATAAATAAAATTGCTGTGAACAAGTCATCCAGGTCCCAACCCCAGTCTTATATTCAAATGAGAAAGCATTCTTCCAGAAAAAGTTAGGCAAATGAAAAAGATAAAATGCTGAAGAGTAGAAGGCCAGAAGCCAAGGCTATTAAGAATTCCAACACAAGCAACTTTAAGAATCATCCTTAGGGCCATCATCTAGGACCTGTAAGGACTTGCTAGCTGCCCAGGGCTAAGGCAGTGCATGGGAAAGTGAGCTGCCCTGGCAGGCCCTAGAGTTATTATAATTCTCTTAGTTCCCTGCCATAGCAAACACCAAGCCACAGGACCAGTGTCTTTTTTCACCTTTATCAGTCAACAGAAAGGGTGAGCTGAGAATGGGGAAGAACCTAGTGACTTGCCAGCCCTGTGAATGAACATGCATACCCATTGAGCTGCACAGATGGAAGATTCTTTCCTGTGGGAAGTAATACGTTTGGACATCAAGTTCACACAGTCCTGATCATTTGATAAATACTTTGAATCAGGTTTAGTGTGCAATGCCATGATTCCACGAAGACACTTTACTGCAGTGGTATGTCAGTGACCCTATACCAAGTCAGGAAACCTGGCTTTAGTCCTCCTCTTGCTACCTGACTTTTGAAACATCACTTTATAGTGTGAGACTCTCTTTATCAAAACCATGGGAAAGGGGTTGGACTTTTGAAGTCTCTTTCAGTTTAAATGATTTGTATCTTTGAGGATGATAAAGAACTAGACCTTAAAATGTGTTTATTTATAGAATAATACACTAAACATATACCATTTACTGATTTTGTTGTTTCTATTTGCTTTGGGGATTTTTCTTAATTTTCGGTTTAGTTATGTGAATATATCTAAGTTGAAAGCATTCCAGCCTCTCTTACAAGTTAAGTAGCTCTGTAGTTGGCCTTACTACGCAGTGCACAGATAGTAGTATAGCTTGCTCTTTGACAGTGGGCCTTGCTTACGTTCCAGGCCATGGAGAAACAATTGCAGAAGCCACCTTTGGGTCACAGCATCTTAAAGTATTCATTCTTCCCATTAGAGGACAGCTCCATAGCACCTTTGTGTATAAGACAGATGGTTCTTCATGTCCCCTTTTTTTACAAAGTAGGCATTCATGTAGAAGATAGGACTTTTAAGTTTTCTCATGTGTGAGTTTGTCCTTAGATTCATACGTACTAATCTCATACCTGGTTTCTTTGTCATTACTTTGTTTCATAAGGTATTCAGTTGAAAGTAAGGCATCCGCTTGTGCTATTTCGTTTACAGCTACTACAGACATTAAGCCTTAATTTTGAAAGTGCTTTACTTTCTAGCTATACTACTAGACTAAAATTCCTTTCTTTTTCTTTGCAGAGTGTTCGACCTACACCACAAAATGACGCTATAACGGTACATTTTAAACCAGTTACATTAAAAGCTTCTGAAAGTAAATATACCAAGGTTGCAAGCATTAGTTTTGATGGTAAATATTGATTTTTTCTACCATTGAGTGATATTATTTTGATAAACTAGAAAGCATTTATGTGGGTTAATACAGAAATCCAGACTATTTTAGCCTAGATTTAACAGTACTGAAATTGATTTTGTCCCCCTACAAAAATCATGACTAAATTTTTTTGTCGTCATTCATTTTGTTTGGTTTTTAGAGACAGGATTAATGTGTAACAACCCTAACTGCCATGGAACTTGTTTTATAGACCAGGCTGGCCTCAAATTTACAGAGATCCACCTGCCTCTGCCTTCCCAAGTCTGAGATTAAAGGTGTGCACAACCACACCTGGCTTAACTTACTTTATTCATAAATTATCATAACTTCATAAACCTAAATCAGTATTAACAATCAAGAAACATTAGCAGATACATTAGAATTGGGATTATTTCTGTATTCTGTGATAACAGATCACAGCTGTCATAATTTACCTGAATTATGAAATCATTGCTTGTTTTCATTGATATTGTATTTTACGTTCAGAAGCACCTTTAGGTTTGTGAGCAGAAGTATTCTTCATAACACTTTTATATGTTGACTTCTTAAGCAAAGCAGATAGTCCTGCCTAAACTTAAGTAATAGCCTTTGTTATAATTGTCCAATTAGCTATTATTTCAGCTATGAGTAATATGTGTCATAGGAAATATTATCCCAGATCTACAGCTTAGTGCCCCGAATGTACCCAGTCTCACCGGAAACAATAGCTTAGACTTAAGTATTTTTACAGTCTGTCTTTACTGTGTTTTCGTTTTTGTTTTTGTTCTAAGAGAAATTTATTGAATTTGCTATTTCAAATTTGACTTAACCTTGCTTAACTCTATGTTATTAAATAACTGAAACTCGGAAGAGGGCATGTGTCTTCTGTAGCCTCCCCACCCTGAACATGCCTCTTTCATCTAATGCGCCTGTCTAACCTAAGCAAGGAGCCATAAAGCTGAAACTGACCATCTGCCCGGAGTTCACATTTCATAGCTTAGCTCATCAGATGAGGTAGTCAGTGAGTATGGCAGTACCCTGCAAGCTCAGCATAGTGTCTGTGAGAGAGTATGTATAGTCTGTATATTCCTTAGTTAGGGAGCATTCAGGGAGGATCTGCAGACCATGACACAGGCTGACTGGGGCTTCTGCAAAAGCTCCCAGGGAGAGGAAGTTGAGTTTGTGATCTATTTGATGATGCATATGTAGGAAGTTAGAATTACAGAAAGTTTGGGTATCACAGCTACAGACATACCCGAAGTACACGTCTTGTGTGCCACTGAGAAACCACATTCACGACCAGCAGAGACCCCTCTTCCCTTCCAGAAAACGTTCTGAGCCCTCAGAACACTTAGGCTACCTTAGTGATTAACTCAAGGAATGGGCAAGTTCACCTCAGCCACAATCCTATGGCATTACCATCCCTTTATCTCTGAGGGTACAGGGCTCCTCCCTTCCAGCACCTTAAGCCCAGCAAATGTCTCCATGGAGGCCTATGGTGCCATTTGTGTGGTTCTTCTGAGATTATAGACTCTAAATTATCTATTTACTTATCCAGTGCCAACTATGGAATCCCAAGACCTCATGCACACACACATTGCTTGACAAGTACTCTGTCACTGAGCTGTATCCCCAGCCCTAAAATGGTGTTTCTTACAAGTGTTTTTTTCTAGCAGTTGCTAATTTTCTTTAAAGTGTTTTTTAATGTTATGAGGAAATATTTTGACCTTTAACCCACTCACAGCACTGCAGATCTCCCAGCAGAAAATACCTCTCAAAGGTTGCTGTGAGTGGCCTGGAAAGATGGCTCAGTGGTTAAGAGCACTTGCTTGCCATTGCAGAGGATCCTGAATCAGTTCCCAGCACCCATGTTCAGTGGCTCACAACAGCCTGTAACTCTAGCTCCAGGCAGGATCCAGTGCCCTCTTCTGACCTCCTTGGGCATAAATGTGCATGTATGCACACATACACCGTGCCCTCTTCTGACCTCCTTAGACACACACACACAATTTTTTTAAATAATAGTTTTTAAAGGATTAGTGTGAAATCAGTCGGGAAGCTGTGTTTAACTTGGGTATTTTCAGAGTTCACTGTGTGTTAGTGCTGCCAGGGTCATGTTTAAGACAGATATCCTTCTCCCCAAAAGTATTCCATGATATTTAACTGAATATTCTTGAGATTTTTGTGTTAATTCAATAATACTATTAAATACCTGAATTACAGACATGTAATCAGCCTGACATCAGAACACTGAAAAAATTAAAGTGTCCATAAATAACTCAGTTTGGAAAAAATGTTAAGAAGAAATTTAAATCTTAAGTGCCTAAGAGTAGACCTTGAGATGCTAGGCATCATACCATTTCCTGTCCTTTGCGTGTCCTGAAGTCAGGTGGCACACATCCACAAGCAGAGGCATACCTGAAGGACTGCAAAGGAGAGACACTCCTTCAAAGTGAGCACCAGACTGAACGCAGCAGTTCTTTGACTCCATCAGTGAGACAGTACAGGGATGGCAGCAGGCGAGGGTGTGCTTCAGCTCATATGCACAGCTCTGGGCTGGCGAGTGGCAGATGTCTGAGCTCCTTAGCCTCGGCTTTTCTCCGCACTATACTGCCTTGTTGAAATTTGCGGGAAGACTGCAGCCGAACCAGGAATGCTGTCTCTCAGTACACCCTTGAACTACCAATGCTCAGTAGATGGCTGCAGTTTTGCCTCCCAGGGGATGCTAGACAGTTTTCTGGAGACATTTTTAGTTGTCACAACTGGAGGGATGCTCCTGACATCTAGCAAGAGGAGCCCCTGGGTACTACTGTTGGATATCCTACACAGTGCCTGCCACGGGAGTAAACCTGATCTCACACACTACCATGCTGAGATTAAGGTTAAGGAACCTGCTGTCCTAAATGACACCAATGCCTCAAACGAAGAAGTGATTTGTGTTTACTTGCTAATGACTAGTCTGTCTGTCTCACCACAGGAAAAAGTCCTGCTTTTTATATAAAATATCTACTTTGCATGAGCTTTCCTCTTTTTTTCTTAAAGATCCTCTCAATTTACATAAAATTCACTCAGACTCATAAGTAGTAAACAGTAATAGACAGCTGGCTACATGGCTCAGCAGTTGGGACCTTGCTCAACACCAAGCCTGTCAACCCATGTTTAGTCTCAGAAAATGCAAATGGTGAAAAGAGACAAGACCCCCGCCAGTTGTCCTCAGCCTCCACACGTGTGCCATAACAGGCTCACCTTCACTCACATGTATCATACAGATACACAGAATGTAAATGTAATGTTTTAAGTTTAAAAATACCCCCGCACACAAATAGACATTTTTAATAAAATGACAATTTTTTGTTGTTTTCTTGTTTGTTTTTTAATGCTTCCTTTCAGCTTCAAGAGCAAAAAAGCCATCTCAGTTTTCTGGGAAAATAACTGTTAAAGCAAAGGAAAAGAGTTACTCTAAACTCGAAATACCCTACCAAGCAGAAGTTCTAGATGGGTGAGTTTCTCCTTCCAAAGAGCTTTTAACTTTTTTTTTTAAAAAAAAAACTTTATTTAACCTTATTTCATGCACATTGATATAACGACGTCAGATTCTCTGAAACAGGGGTTACAGACAGCTGCGAGCTGCCATGTGGTTGCTGGGAATTGAACCCAGGTCCTCCGGAAGAGCAGTCAGTGCTCTTAGCCACTGAGCCATCTCACCAGCCCCCGAGCTTTTAACTTTTTGTTTCTAACTTTTTGCTGATAAATAGTTCATCTAACCTAATGGGATTATTATAAAAAGAACAACCACAACTGTAAAGGAAATCGTTCTGTATCTTGTTTATTTCTGATTTTCTAAGATGAAGAGAAAATAGAATGGTATTATTTGTGTTAGAGGATGTAACGATTCATCAATGAATCTGTGTTTTTTTAAGTATTTAAGTCATTTGAACCATTTTCCTTATGTTCTTTTTGTGACGTGTCGGACTGTTTCGTGTCGCTCCTCTCTGACTTGAGGCAAATGTTTGTCTATAAACTCCTCAGTCCCTCGACTGACCCTTGCTTTATAAATGGCCTCTGAGCTATAACTTTCTCATTGTACTTTAAGCAGTAAGTGTTATATTAACACACAACCTGATAGGTCCTCACCATAACCACCATAGCCGTCCTGTTGGTGCATTCTTGATTCCAGAAGTTTGATTTTGTATCATGCAAAGGGAACCATCTTTCCATTACATTTCAGTATTTTATAAGCTAAATTTTAATTCATGTGATCAATCATAGTTTCATAAAGATAAATACTAATTCTGTTCTGTGGTTCTTAATGCTAAATGTATACTACTACTTATAACAAAAGAGCTTGGACCTTAAATTAGCATATGAAAATAAGGAGGATTTATCTTGTTTTGTTTTTTTTCCAATAGTTATTTGGGTTTTGATCACGCCGCAACGCTGTTTCACATCCAGGACAGTCCTGCTGGCCCAGTGGAGAGGCCAATTTACCTGACTAACACTTTCAGTTTTGCGATCCTCATTCATGATGTGTTGTTACCAGAAGAAGCCAAATCAATGTTTCAGGTATGTGTGAGCCCTCTAGCTTCCATTCTGCTGCTATCCACTAGATGGTACTAACTTGCTTTTTCTCTCCTTCTTTTCCCAGGTTTACAACTTCAGCAAACCAGTTTTAATTCTTCCTAATGAGTCAGGATACATTTTTACCCTGGTTTTTATGCCATCCACATCATCCATGCACATAGACAACAACATTTTACTTGTTACCAATGCCTCTAAGTTTCATTTACCTGTGCGGGTATACACAGGCTTTTTAGATGTAAGTATGTTGTCAAGGTCCCTTCTCTGTGCTTCTGGATATTGCCAGGGTTTGGGATACATTCTTCTTGTGTTTACATGTTGATCTGAATCCTTCTCAATCAGTGCTTGCAGAATACAGTAGTGTACCACCCCCATTTACAAAGGACCCCTTCCAGGATCCCCAGAGAATTCCAAAACTAGAGGTTGTTATTCTTCAGTGTCCAAGGGGAATTGGTCTTAGAATCCACTACAGATGCCCAAACCATGAGTATTCCAGTCCCTTATAGAAAATGGTGTAATATTTGTAAGCAAGCAGTGAAGTCCATGGATATGGAACCTACAGGCTGACTGTCCACTCTGTGTTTTCCTCTAATGCATACAACTAAGTTTAATTTAGCAATGAGAGTAAGTAGTAGTAAAATGGAACACTTAGGATAATATGTGGTAAGTGCTGTAATTAAGCTATTACTTTTACCTTTGCCTTAAGGAAAGCACTTTATGGCTTTTCTTTGGGACATGTGAATCACTGCCCTTGCTCCTTATAAAGCAAATTAAGGGTTGTTTGAACACTGGCACTGTGCTGTGACCACAGGTAGTCCTTCTGAAACCCACACGATGAATGAGTGGGTAGCATATATAGCATGGATACAGAGGAGAAAGAGATGGTTCACATCCCCGAAAAGACAACACAAGGCTTTGTTTGCTACTCAGAGTAACATGCAATTGCAAACTTGGGAATTACTTCTGGAATTTTTCCCATAATATAGTTGACTTCTTTAATTTCAGTCTCTACCTAGAACCTTTCTACATTGTTTTCTCTTGGTTTACTTTTAAATTGTAATGGCAGAAACTCTAAAACAAAGATAAATAGAAGGATAATGTGGCAGGGGCAATAGGAAGTAAAGCGGTATCCTTGATTGGTTAAAGTTGGACAAAGTTGTTATACTAGGACAAAGCGAAGAACCAGAGAGGGCAGAAGAAAACTGGGTGGTAAAGATGTACATTTGGGCAAATATGATAAATATAACACAGAAGTAAGGTGAAGAGGTCTTCACAGTACAGAAGACAACAGACCAGTGGGAAAATTCCAGACAAAGCTGTGGTGAATATGGCCAATGAAAAAAATTTGGATAAGTAATAAGACAGTTGAGAAAGAAAAGGGTGGAGCATGCACAGTGCCTTCCAGAACTTAACATCAGCTAGACTTGTGGAGCTTGGGGCTCAGGATTACCCCATCCAGTCAGATGACTTATTTGTAAAATCATTCAGTGCCTTCTGAGACCACCTCAGTTTCTGCCTAACTGCCAAGGACTCCCTAGCCTCTCTTTGTTTTTCAGGGATGTAGCTGCTCATTAAATGGCTCTTTCCATCTCTGATTCCTCTGTTCAAAATACTTACTCTATAATGTTTACATTGACATAACATACAGAAACTGTGGTGTCTCCTAGTGATTACACACATGCGATTTGGTGTTTAATACAGTCCTTTTCTGTCTCTCCAGTACTTTGTATTGCCCCCTAAAATAGAAGAACGCTTCATAGATTTTGGAGTACTGAGTGCCACAGAAGCAAGTAATATATTATTTGCAATTATAAACAGCAATCCAATTGAGGTAAAAAAATTATTTTTATTCTTGATCACACTGAGGATTTCATATTTGTGTTGCAAGATCACTTTTGTGTTTTCTCTTTGAAGCTGGCTATAAAAAGTTGGCATATCATAGGAGATGGCTTATCAATAGAACTTGTAGCTACAGAGAAAGGCAACAGAACTACTGTGATCGCAAGCCTTCCGGAGTTGGAGAGGTCCTCTTTGCCTGTCCAGTCCCCGGTGAGTGAACTTGTTTACTGTTTCTTTGGGTTAGAATGGGTGTTTCAGCCACAGGTAAAAGAGTACTGCTGTGTGCACCACACAGTTAGTGTTTTGATGTGCTTCCTAATGACACTGACTGGTAACATTGGAAGGGCCTCATGGAGATCATCTACTCCCCTACTTTCCTTTCATGATGAGGGCACTGAAACCCAAAGTCATTAAGCCTATCTTATCATGAGTTACAGAGCAAGCGAAATTGGAATGATTTGTATCATACTATCATGAAAGGAGAAAGTGTCTTCAGTGAGTCAGTATTCTAAGCTCCAGTGTGACCTGAGCCACACATGTCTGTGTGGGTATAACTTACCACTAGAGTGCTCTTTCCCAATTCAGTAGGAGACTTGATCCTGCATCACTAGTGAATGATGCCATTTTTACTGCTTCAGGTAACATTAGCTTCAGGACACTTTGCAGTGTTCAGAGTCAAGCTTACTGCTAAGAAACTAGAAGGGATTCACGATGGAGCCATACAGATCACAACAGACTATGAGGTAAGCACATTACTGGGGATTCATGCGAGTGGATTTTTCTGAAACTTTTTGCTGTTATTGATTGTGCACATTTATAGAGCTTTTTGTTTTTGTAGAAGCAAAGAACTACATCTGCTTAAAGTTAATGTACCAGTTTCATGCCTTTAAAACTGGCCTTTTAACCATTCAGAAGACTGGTTGTTACCTCCCAGTTTTCTGCTAAAACTCATACTTTGTAACTAAAACAGAGTTTCAGGAAAATACCTTTAGTACATTTAGAATTACCCTGCTAGAAACCTGCCTACAGACAGTTGCCACATAACAACTGACTGGGTTTTCTGAGCTGCATGTTTGACCCTACACTCATTAGTATATATTTTGCAATATGTTAATGTTTGTGTCCTGATGGACATTCTTTAAAGGACTATCATTGATCTCTTCCAGAGACTGTAGACTTTATGTTGTATTCAGTAAGAGCCTGAATGTATGTATTTCTAACATTGATCTCTTCCAGAGACTGTAGACTTTATGTTGTATTCAATAAGAGCCTGGATGTATGTATTTCTGACAGATCTGATTTTTTTTTATTTTATACTTTCAATTTTTGATAAAGGGATTGGAACTTACTGTGTAGCCTAAAGTGGCCTTAAACTAGCAGACTTCCTACTTCAACTTCTCAAGGGCTGGGGTTGCAGGGGTAGGATTGCTTGCCTACCTCAGTTAAATATCTAAAAATATTTTAAACTTAACATTTAAAAGATCTTTGAATAGTTAAGTCCTGAGTACTGCTGAATTCAACAAGTTGGTATCTTTTTGTCCTCCTGTTGTTTTCAGCACACACAAATCCAGCGACAAAATAAACAGAATTGACTATTCAATAATAATGACTAGTTTAGAGTATATCAAATTACCTCCAAAAACAAGGAATTCATATTTAGTGTTCATATAGAAGTGCCTTTCAGACTTGAGGAAAGTTTTTGTTAAGTGGATGAAAATAAAAATTAAACACAAGGGGCTGGAAAGATGTCTCAGCAGTTAATAGCACTGGCTGCTCTTCTAGCGGACTCAGGTTCAGTTCCCAGCACCTACAAGGTGGCTCTTAACGATCTGTAGCTACAGTTCCAGGGGATCCAATGCCCTCTTCTGGTCTCTGCAGGCACCAGGCATGTGTGTGGTAGGTATGCAGGCAAAATATCTATATACATAAAAGCTAATTACAAAAAAATAAAATTTCAAAAGTTAAACACAGATATTCTTTCATGCACTGCACTCAGCTCATGTGTGGTACTAATTAGGAATAAACTGAAGTCTAACTCCTCAAAGTTCAACTTGTCTTTAAAACTTTGGTTGAAATCAATTTCTGTCTACCAAAAATATACTGAGTTATTTAGCCATAGAAATCCTGGATTTTTATAGATGTTGTTTTAGGAGTACAGCTTTCCTTCTTAATCTGTAAGAGGACGTGCATTTTGAAAAATTTGTCTTTATTCCTTTCCTATGACTTGGTCTTAACTGTTCTTAGCAGGTAAATGCTATTGTTTTCATTTTATAGAGAACCTTGGGCAGATTAAAAAGCTTCCAGGGTGGTTATTGCTGGTATGTGACACAAAATAAACTTTGTTTTTAGCCCTGAAACAATGAAGTAATCGCCAGTACCAAACATCCCAGACTTTCCCCTGACTTCATGGTAATCTGCCTCTTCACTCCACAGATCCTGACCATTCCTGTGAAAGCTGTGATTGCAGTGGGCTCGCTGACCTGCTTCCCAAAGCACATGGTCCTTCCCCCTTCTTTCCCAGTAAGAAAATTATACTTCTTCTTGCTAAGTGTTTTCCATTGCCTGTATCTCTTGTGTTTATAGCTCAAACGGGAAAGTCATGTACTGTTTTCATCATTTATTGTAACGTAAAGCATAGCGCCAGGTTCTTCAGAGGGTATAAAGTGGGATACGAAATAGACCCCTCCCTCAGAAAGACTTTCTATGAAGAATAGGAATGGGAGCCTTGCTGTATGTAAAGCATAAAAAAGAGGTTACTCCAGGAAGAATAAAATAAAGGGACTTAGAGAAAAAGCACCCTGTAGCCTAACTTAGAATTTTTTGTGGCAGGGATAGAAAACCATGGTCAAGGACATCCAGGGCTAGGGAAGAACATCACCAGAGGCAAGAAGGTAAAGTCAGAAGTGGTCCAGGTGCTGCTGAGTGATCTGCTGGGCCAGAAGGGAAGGAAGCTTTAAGAGCAGGTAGAACAGTATGTTGGAGTGGATACCTGAAAAAATGTAAATTCATGGGAATCTAAAATTTTTTGAGCAGAGAGTTAACATCGTCAGTGCTGGACTTTAAAGATTGGCTCTGTATCAGAAGGAAATGCAGGCCACTTGTGGAAGGAAATAACAGCCCAAGGTGGAGTAGGGCACACAGGAAAAGGGCCATGGGGAGAGATGAGCACCTTTTCTGCTTCCAAACCTCCATTTTGAGAGAGGGAGAGGGAGAGAGAAAGATTTGAAATTGGAAAACCTGGTTCAGTTCTCAGCACCTACATGGTAGCTCACAACTGTCTTAAATTCCAGGTTCAGGGAACTCAGTGCTCCTCCAGTCCTCTGTGAGAACTAGGCACACATGTGGTGCATACCAGTACATGCAGGCAAACACTTATACATATAAAATAAAAATAGGCATTCTTTCTGCAGAAGTTAGTTAATGTCAAATGTTTCTCTATCATCTGAAACACTGTTAGAATTAATAACTCTTTTAGCTTGATAAGAAATTGCTTAGGCAGGCATGAACAGACACTTTAAAAATCGTCTCCTGAAAATTTTGTGGTATTGTGCTTCTTTATGCTAAAAAAAAGAATCCATGTAGGTTTTATTCAATAGGATTTCAAACAAAACGCAACAGTTGGATGTTTCTCTCCATAAAAATATAAATTAATAACTGCATATTCTCATAAATAAACATATACAATTAAATGTGTGGGATTTTACATATAAAACCTGGATATAGGCAGCATAACTATAAAATCTCTTTCTTGATGGAATTGGTAACCCCCCCTCCCCCGCCCCAACAGGGTTTCTCTGTAGCTTTAAAGCCTGTCCTGGAACTTGCTCTGTAGACTAGGCTGCCCTCAAACATACAGATCCACCTGCCTCTGCCTCCCACTGGGATTAAAGGTATGTACGGTCATGCCTTTTTTTTTTTTTTTTTTTGAGTACTGTTAAGATATTTAAAGTTGAACTAGTGAAATGGCTCAGCAGATAAAGGTGTTTGCTGCGAAGCCTCATGACCTGAGTTCTCCAAGACTCATATGGAGGAAGGAGAGAACCAACTCCGGGAAGTTGTTTCTTGAGCTTCACGTGGACTCAATGGTGGATACGCACTCTGTGGCACATAAGCCCACCACCATATACATACAAGTTAATCATGTAATTTTTTAATTTTAAAGAATTAAAAAAAGAAAGTTTGTATATGGGTCATTAAGTACTGGAAATACAAGAATTTGAATACTTGGCTACTGTAGGCGACAGCTTCATGTGTGGTTCTAGAATACTTGCAACAGTTCTTTAATCGCACAGTGACTCATCCCTCACAGCGGATCTCTCTCGATGTGGTTCTGAAAGATATGGGACATCTTTTATACCTAGTGGCAGGACCTCAGAGATGATGTGTGCATGGGGAGCAGGGTGCTAGAGAGAAGGCAAAAGATATTACACATGGATCAGCTCCTTGAGTGCTCTGATGAGGTCCGCAAATCGAGACAGCTGGGGGTAGGAGTGGATAACTGTGCCTTAGCATTTGAGCATTTAGGAAGTCAGGATGCATTGGGCAAATGTAGAAATGTGTCTTCCTAGGATAGAGGGTTAGGGGCAGGAGATACGAGTACTGTACTTAACAAAGCCTAAATTCAAGAGTGTACCCTCTCAATATAACATTTTAATTAATAAGTTCAACATATTTAAGTTTGGACTATAATTAAACCCCCACCTTCCTGTCGTTGCACTTTGTCTGACTATATATTAAATCCATGCCTTTATTATTAATCCATGAAACCCTTATTCTTCCTTCAGCCACCTTTTACCCTCTGCTAAATCCTGAAGGGACCTAGAGCTATTGGAGGGAAACCATACATTAGAAAACATTTCAAATAACTCAGGGTTGGATACTTGAGTAGAGTTGCAAAATGAACTTTATTTCTCTTTTGATCTCCATGCGGCCAAAGAGCTGATGCTGGGGAAAAGTTCTGACAGGTATAGGAATCTAGATGACTGCCAAGAAGGCACAGCTGCTGCCTGTTCTGACTTTCTTCCCTCCCAGCCACATGTCCACCCTAAGGGTCTTACTAGGGTATTTATTTTCACTGGGCTGCAAATAAGGACACCATCCTCTTCTGTGTTTTTTAGTACCAAATACTAGAGCGGGTTTCTTTTTTTTTTTTGAAATTACCCAATTTAATATTTTATTTAAAACTGTCACATAGTGGTAAAAAGTAGGTAAATTACTGTTATTAAATATTTAATTTTATCAATATTTAGTCAATATTTCTAAAGCTATTATATAGCACATCTTTTTAAACTATTTTCATACTTCATATTTTATCTTAGTAGTAATAAATATCCATTATTTTATATAACAAGTAAAATTTTCCAATACACATAAGCATATGTAACTATTAGTGCCCATCTCTTGGAATTTTTCTTCTTTTTTTAAAATTTATTTATTTATTTATTTATTTATTACGGATTTCTGTCTCCTCCCCGCAACCGCTTCCCATTTCCCTCCCCCTCCCCCAATCAAGTCCCCTCCCTCATCTGCTCGAAGAGCAATCAGGGTTCCCTGACCTGTGGGAAGCCCAAGGACCGCCCACCTCTATCCAGGTCTCATAAGGTGAGCATCCAAACTGCCTAGGCTCCCCCAAAGCCAGTACGTGCAGTAGGATCAAAAACCCACTGCGATTGTTCTTGAGTTCTCAGTATTCCTCATTGTCCGCTATGTTCAGCTAGTCCGGATTTATCCCATGCTTTTTCAGACCTAGGCCAGCTGGCCTTGGTGAGTTCCCAATAGAACATCCCTATTGTCTCAGTGTGTGGGTGCACCCCTCGTGGTCCTGAGTTCCTTGCTCGTGCTCCGTCTCCTTCTGCTCCTGATTTGGACCTTGAGATTTCTGTCCGGTGCTCCCATGTGGGTCTCTGTCTCTGTCTCCTTTCATCGCCTGATGAAGGTTAATATTCATGAGGATGCCTGTGTGTTTGTCTTTGGATTCACCTTCTTATTTAGCTTCTCTAGGAACATGAATTATAAGCTCAATGTCCTTTATTTATGGCTAGAAATCAAATATGAGTCAGTACATCCCATGTTCCTCTTTTTGGGTCTGGCTTACCTCACTCAGGATAGTGTTTTCTATTTCCATCCATTTGTATGCAAAATTCAAGAAGTCCTTGTTTTTTACTGCTGAGTAATACTCTAATATGTATATATTCCATACTTTCTTCATCCATTCTTCCGTTGAAGGGCATCTAGGTTGTTTTCAGGTTCTGGCTATTACAAACAATGCTGCCATGAACATAGTTGAGCATATACTTTTGTTGTATGATAGGGCCTCTCTTGGGTATATTCCCAAGAGTGGTATTGCTGGATCCAGGGGTAGGTTGATCCCGAATTTCCTGAGAAACCAAAACACTGCTTTCCAGAGTGGTTGCACAAGTTTGCATTCCCACCAGCAATGGGTGAGTGTGCCCCTTTCTCCACAACCTCTCCAGCAAAGGCTATCATTGGTGTTTTTGATTTTAGCCATTCTGACAGGTGTAAGATGGTATCTTAAAGTTGTCTTGATTTGCATTTCCCTGATCGCTAAGGAAGTTGAGCATGACCTTAAGTGTCTTTTGGCCATTTGGACTTCTTCTGTTGAGAATTCTCTCTTCAGCTCAATGCCCCATTTTATAATTGGGTTGATTAGCCTTTTACGGTCTAGTTTCTTGATTTCTTTATATATTTTGGAGATCAGACCTTTGTCAGTTGCGGGGTTGGTGAAAATCTTCTCCCAGTAAGTGGGTTGCCTTTTTGTCTTAGTGACAGTGTCCATTGCTTTACAGAAGCTTCTCAGCCTCAGGAGGTCCCATTTATTCAATGATGCCCTTAGTGTCTGTGCTGCTGGGGTTATACGTAGGAAGTGGTCTCCTGTGCCCATGTGCTGTAGAGTACTTCCCACTTTCTCTTCTATGAGGTTCAGTGTGTTCGGAATGATATTGAGGTCTTTAATCCATTTGGACTTGAGTTTTGTGCATGGTGATAGATATGGATCTATTTTCATTCTTCTACAGATTGACATCCAGTTTTGCCAGCACAATTTGTTGAAGATGCTCTCTTTTTTCCTTTGTATACTTTTAGCTCCTTTATCGAAAATCAGGTGTTCATAGGTTTGTGGGTTAAAGTCAGGGTCTTCTATTCGATTCCATTGGTCGACTTCTCTGTTTTTATGCCAATACCAAGCTGTTTTCAATACTGTAGCTCTGTAATAGAGTTTGAAGTCAGGGACAGTAATGCCTCCAGACAATCCTTTATTGTATAAGATTGTTTTGGCTATCCTGGGTTTTTTGTTTTTCCATATAAAGTTGATTATTGTCCTCTCAAAGTCTGTGAAGAATTTTGATGGGATTTTGATGGGGATTGCATTGAATCTATAGATTGCTTTTGGTAGAATTGCCATTTTTACTATGTTGATCCTCCCAATCCAAGAGCAAGGGAGGTCCTTCCATTTTCTGGTGTCTTCTTCAATTTCTTTCTTCAAAGACGTATAGTTCTTGTCAAATAGATCTTTCACTTCCTTGGTCAGAGTTACCCCAAGATATTTTATGCTATTTGTGGCTATCGTGAAAGGTGATGCTTCTCTGATTTCCCTCTCTGCTTCCTTATCCTTAGTGTATAGGAAGGCAACTGATTTTTTGGAGTTGATCTTGTATCCTGCCACATTACTAAAGGTGTTTATCAGCTGTAGGAGTTCTTTGGTAGAATTTTTGGGGTCGCTTATGTATACTATCATATCATCTGCAAATAATGAAAGCTTAACTTCTTCCTTTCCAATATGAATCCCCTTGATCTCCTTATGTTGTCTTATTGCTATTGCTAGAACTTCAAGCACTATATTGAAGAGGTATGGAGAGAGTGGACATCCTTGTCGTGTTCCTGATTTTAGTGGGA
This sequence comes from Microtus oregoni, assembly GCF_018167655.1. Lineage (NCBI taxonomy): Eukaryota > Metazoa > Chordata > Mammalia > Rodentia > Cricetidae > Microtus > Microtus oregoni. Next base: position 22,102,387 of record NW_024543066.1, read on the forward strand.
TGGCTTTGAGTTTTTCTCCGTTTAATTTAATGTTAGCTGTTGGCTTGCTGTAAATAGCTTCTATTATATTTAGGTAGGACCCTTGTATCCCTATTCTCTCCAAGACCTTTATCATAAAGGGGTGTTGAATTTTGTTGAATGCTTTTTCAGCATCTAATGAAATGATCAGATGGTTTTTTTTCTTTCAGTTTATTTATATGGTGGTTTACATTGATAGATTTGCGTATGTTGAACCAGCCCTGCATCTCTGGGATGAAGCCTACTTGATCATAATGGATGAATTTTCTTATGTGTTCTTGGATTCGGTTTGCCAGTATTTTATTGAGAATTTTTGTGTCGATGTTCATGAGTGAGATAGGTCTGTAATTCTCTTTCTTGGTTGGGTCTTTGTGTGGTTTTCGTATCAGGGTAACTGTAGCTTCATAAAAGGAATTTGGCAATGACTCTTCTGTTTCTATATTGTGAAATACATTAAGGAGTATAGGTATTAGTTCTTCTTGGAAGTTCTGGTAGAATTCTGCATTGAAACCATCTGGTCCTGGGCTTTTTTTCGAAGGGAGATTTTTGATAACCGTTTCTAATTCTTCGCAACTAACCGTTCTATTTAGATCATTCACCTGTTCTTGGTTTAGCTTTGGTATATGGTACTTATTTAAAAAAATGTCCATTTCTTTTGTATTTTCCAGTTTTGTGGCATACAGGCTTTTGTAGTAAGATCTAATGATTCTCTGAATTTCCTCTGTGTCTGTGGTTATGTCCCCCTTTTCATTTCTGATCTTATTTATTTGCGTGCTCTCTCTCTGTCATTTAATTAGTTTGGATAGGGGTTTGTCGATCTTGTTGATTTTCTCCAAGAACCAGCTTTTTGTTTCATTGATTCTTTGGACTGTTTTCTGTGTTTCTATTTTGTTGATTTCAGCCCTCAGTTTTATTATTTCCAGTCTTCTACTTCTCCTGGGCGTGTCTGCTTCTTTTTTTTCTAGAGCTTTCAGGTGTGTTGTTAAGTCCCCAATGTATGCATTCTCCGTTTTCTTTAAGTGGGCACTTAGTGCTATGAACTTTCCTCTTAGGACTGCTTTCATTGTGTCCCATAGGTTTGAGTATGTTGTCCCTTTATTTTCATTAAATTCAAGGAAGACTTTAATTTCTTTCTTGATTTCTTCCTTGACCCAGGTGTGGTTCAGTAGTTGACTGTTCAGTTTCCATGAATTTGTCGGTTTTTTGGGGGTAGCGTGGTTGTTGCCTTCTAACTTTAATCCGTGGTGATCTGATAAGACACAGGTTGACACTGATATTTTTTTGTATCTGTGGAGGTTTCCTTTGTTTCCGAGTATGTGGTCAATTTTTGAGAAGGTTTCATGAGCTGCAGAGAAGAAGGTATATTCTTTCCTATTTGGGTGGAATGTTCTATAGATGTCTGTTAAGTCCATTTGCTTCATTACCTCCAATAATTCTCTTAATTCTCCATTAGGTTTCTGTCTGATTGACCTGTCCCTTGGAGAGAGAGGTGTGTTGAAGTCTCCTATTACTAGTGTGTGTGGTTTGATGTCTGCCTTGAGTTCTAGTAATATTTCTTTTACATAAGTAGGTGCTTTTGTATTGGGGGCGTAGATACTCAGGATTGAGACGTCATCCTGATGAATTGTTCCTGTTATGAGTATAAAGTGACCATCTCGGTCTCTTCTGATTGATTTTAGTTTGAAGTCAATTTTGTTAGAAATTAGTATGGCCACACCTGCTTTTTTCTTAGGACCATTTGCTTGAAACATCTTTTCCCAACCCTTTACTCTGAGTAGGTGCCTGTCTTTGTGGTTGAGATGTGTTTCTTGCAAACAGCAGAATGTTGGATTATGTTTTCGTATCCAATCTTTTAGCCTGTGCCTTTTTATAAGTGAATTGACCCCATTAATATTAAGTGATATTAATGACCAGTGGTTGTTTACTCCAGTTATTCTTATTGCTTTTGGTAGTAGAGATTGTGTGTCTCCCTTTTTTGAGATGTGCTGGTGAAGGGTCACTAGATGCCTGGGTTATTGTAGGCAGTGTTGGCAGTGATGGATTCCTTGGGTTGCGATTTTCCTTCTATTACTTTCTGTAGGGCTGGATTTGTGGCTACGTATTGTTTAAATTTATTCTTATCCTGGAATGTCTTGTTTTCTCCGTTGATAATGAACGATAGCTTGGCTGGGTATAGTAGTTTGGGTTTGCATCCATGGTCTCTTAGCTTCTGCAGTACATCTATCCAGGACCTTCTGGCTTTCATAGTTTCCACAGAGAAGTCAGGTGTAAGTCTGATCGGTTTACCTTTATAAGTTACTTGCCCTTTTTCCTTTGCAGCTCTTAATATTCTTTCTTTAACCTGTATATTTTGTGTTTTGATTATTATATGGCGAGGAGATGTTTTTCTTTGATCCAGTCTGATTGGTGTTCTGTATGCTTCTTGAATATTTAAATGAATATCTTTCTTTAAGTTGGGAAAGTTTTGTTGAAAATATTTTCTGGGCCTTTGAGCTGTGACTCTTCTCCTTCTTCTATTCCTATTATTCTTAGGTTTGGTTTTTTTGATTGTGTCCCATATTTCCTGAATGTTTTGTGTTGAGAATTTGTTGGCTTTGCTGTTTTCTTGGATCTGTTCGTTTATTTTCTCTATGGTGTCCTCAGCATCTGAGATTCTTTCTTCTAGCTCTTGTATTCTATTGATTATGCTTGTTTCTATAGACTCTGTTCGTTGACCTAGATTTTCCATATCCAGCTGGTCCTCAGTTTGTATTTTCTTCCTTGCCTTCATTTCAGTTTTCAATTCTTGAACTGTTTCCATTACCTGTTTGATCGTTTTTTCTTGGTTTCCCAGGGTATCATGTACGTATTTACTCATTTCTTCAAACTTTTTGTTATACTTCTCATCCATTTCTATAAGGGCATTTTTTACATGTTGTTTAAGGGACTCTATTGCCTTCATAAAGTCAATTTTTTCCACTTCTTCTGTGTTAGGTTGTTCAAATACTTCTGTTGTAAGATCATTGGGTTCTGGTGTTTTCATGTTGTTTTTCAGATTATTGGGTGAATTCTTGCCTTGGCTCCTGCCCATCTCCTCCTATTGATCCTATCTAATGGGTCTTTTAAAAACCGGATCAGGTTTCCCTGCTGGCCAAGGGCTCCGCTTACAAAATGCCCTCGCTCTGTTTCCTGGTTCCTGCCGCAGGCCAAGAACCCTCTCATCCCTCCAAAGGGTCTTCAGGACAGGACCAGGCTCCCCATGTGCCAGTGACCTGACCAACCAAAGGCCTACCTCTTTGATTTAATTGTAGTAGGGCGATCTACTCTCCTTATTGCACGCCTGTCCCCGCCGCTTGGGTCTGCCGCTGCACCAGTCCCCCAAAGCCTCTTCCTGAATGCGGTGTCACTCCGCCTCTGCGTCTGGCCACCGCGCCGCCTCTGTCCGGGTTTCTTGTTTTAGAAAATTCTTTTAAGTGGGTAGAAATAATTCTGTATTCAACCAAAAGAAAGTATAAGCTCATAATATGCTTCTCAAGGGTGAGTTTAATCTTTTTTAAATTCATAATTTACTAATTTGATATCCTGTAGAAAAACAAAGCACCTGGTAAGAATGGTTCCTGATTATACTTTGGTTTGTGAGGCTAGAAGGATGGCTCAGCAGTTAAGAGAACTTACGGCTCTTATCGAGGGGATGGTTCAGCTCCCAGCACCCACATGGAGCTCACTGCCATCTGTAACTCCAGGTCCTGTTCCATGTAGTGCACTTTACACAAGTGCAGCCAAGCAGTCATACACATAAAATAAAAGTAATTGATTGTTTTTGGATTTTCGAGACAGGGTTTCTCTATAGCTTTGGAGCCTGTCCTGGAACTAGCTCTTGTAAACCAGGCTGGCCTTGAATTTACAGAGATCCACCTGCTTCACCCTCCTGAGTGCTGGGATTAAAGGCGTGCACCACCACCACCGCCCAGCCTTGTTTTTGTAAGATTCTTAATGGTGTATATTTTTACTAATTTTTTGAGACAAGGACTGTGTAACTCTTTAATCATCTAAGTATTGAAATCACAGGCATGCCAGTTCATAGCCTGTATTTTTAAAAAAGATCTAAGTTTCTCTTTTGTAAAAAAAAAAAATTACATTGCTTTTTATAAAGAAAACCTTTTTAGAAAAGAATGTTTTATTCTTATTTGATTAGGTCTTAGAATTTGTTTATTTCAGTGCAGCCTTTCTTTGATATGAACAGACTTTGCCTTACAAACAAAAATGACCCCTTTGTGTGAAGCTCCCTTCTGTGTCTTAGTGTACTTGGTGCATCAACACGAAACCAGATTTCCCCTTAATTCATACGGTAATATGCCACAGCAGCAACAACAGAGAGGTTGTCCTATGGTTTCTTTTAATTTGGTGCTTTTCTTCTGAATGAGGGGGTAGATTTCTGGGACTTTTACAGATTTAAATATTATCAGCTGATGAAAATTCTGAGTGTGTCATACTTAGCTGCAGATTTGATCATTTACAACTGAATTTGTTTGTTTTTCTTCCTTCAGGGGAAAATAGTTCATCAGAGCTTAAATATTATGAATTCCTTCTCACAGAAGGTGAAGATACAGCACATACGGTCTTTGTCAGAAGATGTACGGTTCTACTACAAACGATTACGGGGCAATAAGGAAGACTTGGAGCCAGGGAAAAAGTCAAAGGTTGGTTAGGTTTGAGAAGTCCCAGCTGTCAGTCCTTTGTGACTGTGATTATCTGTGGATTTGGGATTCACGGTTATCCTGTGCTTCTTTGTAGATTGCAAACATTTATTTTGATCCTGGGCTACAGTGTGGGGATCACTGCTATATTGGCTTGCCCTTTCTATCCAAATGTAAGTCTTCTTGTTCCCTCCATCTCTTCTCTCTCTCCATCAAAAAGTGATGCTGAGTACTGTAGAACTCACTGGAAGGGGTATTGGCAAGTGGATTAGGCTGAGTCTGTGCTGACCTATGCTTCCTCTTTTAGCTGAACCCAAAGTACAGCCCGGGGTCGCCATGCAGGAAGACTCGTGGGATGCCGACTGGGATGTACATCAGAGCTTGTTCAAAGCTTGGATGGGAATAAAGGAGAATTCAGGTCATAGGTACGAGCCTCTGCTTCAGTGACGTGTTTAGCAGTGAAGCACGTGGGATATCTCTGTTGTTACCACTTTTGAAATGTCACTGTATTTTCATATTGGTTATTTTACTTTACAGTAAGATAAGTAAGGCCTAGTTCAGAACGTTGTCACATTGATATTGTCAACATATGTTGCTAAGGAATACATACACTCCTATTTCCTCTTTTCTCTAGTGCACAAAGTCTGTCCTTAAAATCAAAGAAATGTGAAATTGCCTTTATATATCATGACTGCCATGTTCATCTTAGACATAGTGTTGTGCATGAGAAAAAGATTTGTCTGCCACTGGCCTGCCCAAAAGGCAAATTGGGCTCTCTCCCTATAAGAGACCAACTTTATTAGCCCCTTATGAAAAGAACTGCCTTCTTCTTCAAGTGCTAATGTTGCCAGAGGCATAAAGGGCCCCTTCAGGTGGCTCTTCATGGCATCTTTGGCAGATAGAAAATATGCTACTGGAAACCAGTGTTGCACCTGGATTCAAACGCTAAGCTGTAGCTGTGGTATTATAAAAGCCTGACCCTTTCGTACTCTTGGGGAAAAAATTTTCCAGAATCAGGAACATTGACAAGTAGATATGATAGATTTGTCCAAATTAAAATTGTCTACCATAAGAATATTATGAAATTCTTAAACCATTAACTACTTTTTGATTAACTTTTTAGTTAGCACACAAAGAATGGATATCACTGTGACATTTTTGTACATATATGATTAGACTTTACTCTTACCTCTACCCCTTTGCTGGTTCCCTTCGTCCCCTTAGAAGGACCCTGCTTCTGCTCTCATAACACATTTTCCGTTACCTCCTTTTGATACCACTTTTCCCTTTCTTGAGACCTTTCCTTCTCCTGGTTCCCTTTCTACTCTTGGCTATTTTAAATAATGCAGGGATAAATATGGCTTTCTGCAAGTATCTCTACAGTATGCTGACTTAGCAACCTTAGGGAATGGCCCGTGGTTAGTAGAGATATGAAAGCTCTGTTAGTTTTCAAGGACCCTCCATACTGTGTCCAGAATGGCTAGGCAAGTTTACATCCCCACCTGCAGCCCAAATACAGGTTCACCAGCCCATCCTTGTTGGAGCCCATGTTGCTCCAACACAGATAATTCTTTTCCCTAACTGGACTGGAACGGAGTCGAGAGGAATAATCAGACACAGCTTACACAGTCATCATGGAAGGGCATCTCAGGGTCTTTTCTCCTGACGACCTCCCGCATTTATTATCCAAACAGCTTATATCCCATCACATCAATTGAGTGGGAAAATACATTAGGCTGTCTGCTAGGTAACCAGGTGAATGCCTTCTCTCACATCCGTATTTACCTGTATGCTAGCTGTCACATAGGCCTGAATTAGCATCTCTATAAGATATCCTCCAAATTACAAAGGAAGAAGCTCCAAACATCCAGACCATTAGGTCACCAGCTTCAGCCAACACCTCTCCTCAGGCGATCTACATTTATAACAAAAGAGAAAGGAGCAGCACATCCCGACTATTGTTAGGCAGAGACAGCTTGTCTGCAGAGCTACGTGACCACCTCAGATCGGGCCTATGGCTTTTGTGCCCTACAGAAATATGGGCATACAATCCACTCTCTCTTATTAAATTTTAACAACCCCTGTGCTTCTGCAACAGGACAGATGGGTCGCACCTGGCTTGGGCAAAGTCTTCTTCCTATTACCCAAATTTTCCCATCTTTGGAAAGCGGCATTTGTGAGTTTTTCCTGTCTTAGGCATCTGGGGAGGATAAACTTTAAACCCGTCATTGACTGCCGACCTCTGTAAAGAGAAGAGATTAGTGGAGAGAAATATACACAGGCTCCAACACATCCTCACCAGTTGTTGGCAGGTGGTTGGTTAGTCTTGTGTAGGTGTGTGGGTGTGGGTGTGTGGGTGTGGGTGTGTGTTTGTTTTTCAATGGTAGCTACTCCTCTGAATCTCCAAGCAGTTAATTTGCATTTCCCTGAAGATTAAAGATATTGAACACTTTTTCAGATGTTTCTGGACATTTGTATTTTTTCCCTTAAGAACTGTCTACTTCGCTCAGCTCATGAGTCCATCTGTCCAATGGTTCAAACCATTAACTGTTGAAACCGAGAGTTTCTGTATTGTAAAAAGTTTCTTTAAAGAGCCGGGTGGCCTTTAATCCCAGTACTTGGGAGGCAGAGGCAGGCAGATCCCTGTGAGTTCAAGGCCAGCCTGGTCTACAAGAGTTAGTTCCAGGACAGACTCCGAAGCAACACGGAGAAACCCTGTCTTGAAAAACAAAACAAAAAAAAAGTTTCCTTAAAGAAAGTTTTTTGTTTTATTAAACACGGTTCCACTGAGTACACAGAGACTTGTAATGAACTTGTGAAGCGCTCAGTGATTCAAAGTCTCCTTTGTTGCCTGTGTCTCCACAGTGGACCTTGTAGGGTATAGACAGTCTCCAAGTGCTACTGTCCAGGTGTGCATGGCTGACTCAGCCGCGCTGCCCTCCGTTCAGCCCCCAGGGAGCCCTTCACCACCACATCTTCCTCCCAGTGAGCACCCAGCCAAGGCCCTGGGGCTTCCATCTGCCCTCTGCCTCCCCGACCTTCTTGTGCAATGAACAAAGCATTTTTCATGCACCTACATTTCTGTTACCTTGTTGATATGCATGTTTCAAGATATTCCTGTTTCTCGTTTTATAATGCCTATATGTGTATGCTTACCAATACCCCAGGATCATAATTTAGTAGTACAGGGTTTGAGTATGCTTCAATGGTTAGTCCCAGGTACCTTTGCCCCATTACGAATACATTCTGAGTCCTGAACTCGACTCTAACCAGTCATTAGTAGGGACTATTGAAATGAGGTCCTGAGTATGACTGAAAACTCTCCGCACTTGGTTTATTACTTCATGTGGCATCCTCATCATGTGCTGCTCTTATCTTGGTTTTACATAGAGAGGAAAAGTAGTATGTCAGGAGCACCACTTGTCATTAGTTCTCTTGGAAATCTCCTAGCACGTTGCTACATCCCTCCCATATATGCCATGGAAGAATCTTAGAACCCTTGAATAATAGATGTATCTGTCCTAAATCATCTATAGTTCACCTTTCCTTATTAAATTTGTACTTTTTAATTTTTTAAGGCCTAGGCTGCTGATGTAGTTCAGTGGTAGAGTGCTTGCCTAGCACACAGAAGGTGCTGGGTACTATCCTCAGTACCACCAAGAAAAAAATTTTCTTTGAAGACATACATGCATTTCACTAATGCTACTGGATCTAAGACCTGTCAACCTTAACAAACTTAGTATAGAACTGTAGCAGGAATTGTTATGTTGACAGCCCTCTGTGCCAAAATAGAGGCATATACATCATTGAAAGCATAATGAAGTTGCATGCCCAGTCATAGAGGGGGCATCTGTATCACCTTCTCTAAGATTCTGGAAATGGAGGCCAGTGGTGGGAGCCCTGACCTCTGGGCGGGACACAGCTCTTGCACGCTTGAACCCTTGTGCAGCTGTCGTCTCCTGCACGGGATCTCCACCTAACCAGGCCTTTCCGCACTCTGCTGTGGAATGGGTTGGGGCTCCATGAGGATTTAGGCAGGTAACGGTTGATGTGAGAAGGAAAGACACGTTTCCCAGTGGTGTTAGCTGCTGGTAAGGTAACAAACTCCCACTCCATGTTCCTATAAACTACCCTAATGAAATTCATTGGGACACCCCCTCAAAAAAAAAAGAAAATGGGGGGCAAGGCAGGGCAATGATCATCTAGTGAAAGAAATATATCATGTATATGTACAAAAGTAAAACTAATCTCTGTTAATACTAACATTTTAAAGCTAAAAAAATCTTCTAAAGTAGGATGAGTAAACTTTTTTTTAAAAAACCGGAAAAAATCTTTCTCAAGTACACTTCTTAAGAATTTCTTGTGTTCAGAAAACTCAAGTTTTGCTTTTGTACACTAACTTAGAAATTGTTTTTCTAGGTTGAATGCTCTGTTTGAAATAAATACAGACCTTCAAAAAAATATAGTATCAAAAATCACTGCCGAGCTCTCGTGGCCTTCCATCCTCAGCTCTCCCCGGCACGTGAAGTTCCCACTCACTAATACTAACTGCTCCTCAGTAAGTACTCTGATGGTGCACGCGTTCAGACAGAGCTGAGGTTATAGGAATCTCCACTAATGTATCTTGGCTTTGCTTTAAGGAAGAAGAGATTACCTTAGAGAATCCTGCAGACGTCCCTGTCTACGTCCAGTTCATCCCTGTGGCTTTGTATTCCAACCCTTCCATCTTTGTAGATAAGTTAGTCTCAAGGTAAGCGAGCCTTGCTTTAGACAGCCAAAGTGTCGACTGTAGCTGAAGTTCGCAGAAGTTTCCTGGGGTTGGGTTGATACTAAACTGAGCATAAGAAATGCTTCAGCAGGATGTAAGATGGAGTTACCATTTAAAATTTTAAAGAGACAATAGACAAAGAAACTCCAGTATTTCCTATTCTTCCCCAGTATTTCCTTTTTAAAAAGTGAACAAGATATTAATAACTGATAGCCTTTAACATTCTAAATGTTAGTAATGTGATATAATACTGCTCCCAAGACCTGCCACAAGGTAAATTTGCAAATAAAGCTTAAGCCTGATAATCCTCTACAATTTCTAGTAGTGATGTTTATAAAGATGAACACGCATTTTTTATTTTAGGTTTAACTTGAGTAAGGTGGCCAAGCTAGATCTGAGGACACTTGAATTCCAAGTCTGCCGAAACAGTGTAAGTACAAACTCCACACCATTACTCTGCTAGGACCAGGGCCAATGGGAAGGGTACCTACAGGCTGCTGTTAAGCCTGACTGAAATTCAGAGACCATACATGAAGTATGCTAATGTGACATTTTATTTTCATTAAACATTAAAAAATTTAGCTGAATCATTTAAACTTTCTTCCTGTGTACTTCCTAATAAAAGTGTAAAAACCCGTGAATTTGAGACCAGTAGGTGGCTGTGTTCATACCTGGCACAGCTGTGTGTGTTTACATCAGTAGATGATACTGACTTTAAAAGTGTAAGTTGATTTGTCCTGGGAATGAAAGTGTCCCTAGTATTCAGGTGAGTGACCACTAGCTACTCATCAGACCTTGATGTGGAGGGTACATGTCAGCTAGGAGGGTAGCACTGGGAGTCAAATACCTGTGCCTCGCTGCCCTTCTCCCCAGGGTCAGATTCAAGCCTCCTTCAGATCAGGGCATTTGTCCTTCCTGTTGGACCACATAGTGCGGTGTAGGAAGTGCTCCCCAGTCCTGTCCAACCAGCTGCCTTGTAGTTATTCCACCCTTTGTCATAGTTCCAGTCAGAAGACCTAGAACACATGACAGCAGTTTAGATGTCCTAGATTCCAGTGTCTTTCTCTTGAAATCTTACCTTGCTTCTCCCATGCATAAAATGCCATTGTAGCAAGCAGTGGACTGAAAGTCAGTGAAAATACTCATTAACTAGAACGTGGGTCTCTTCCACCTTTATAAATAAAGGACACAAAATAAGTGAATGAGCTGGCACTTAGTTTTTAAATTTTGACCACATACAACAGTATTTGCGAGATATAATACACTGAGCTAGACATCGGGAAATTTCTAAAGAAGAAATTCTAAGGGTGAAAATATAATTGCTCAGTGACTCCTTTAAACTGCTTCTCTTTCTGACATGTACTATAGAGACAGGAGTACATGTTGAAATTGAATAAATTGTTTGTTATTGTTCAAAGACATTATTTTTTTCTTTACAAGTACAGACTGGAAACAGACAGTCACTACAAGGGAGATTAGCACCACTGTCTCTGTTCACACATAAGAGTTGGTGGTATTAACTCCAGCTCCTCTGCTCATCTGATCTATAGTAGAGATGGCATCCTAAGAAAAACAGATAACATCCCAGGGATCCCTTGGTCAGTCTGAGAGTCCATCCCTATACAATTAGGGAGTCCTTTTGTTTGTTTCAGAACATCACACATTTAATCCCAGCACTCAGGAGACATAGGGTTCTGTGAGTGTGAAGGCAGCATTGGGGGTGGTGGGGGGGGTACCAAGAATGGCTTATTATTAAAGGAACTTATTCACCATCCACTTTTTAACAGTCAGAGTATTCCATTATCCTAGTAGATGTTAATAGAGAAAATATTTTACCTCATAAGCAAAAGTTAAGTGGTGTACTTCCAGTCATGAGTGTTGACTTTGTATTAATGTATCAAACTGTTTGTCTCGGGTCTGTGTCCTTTCCTGTATGTGAATTATATTTCAAATTAAAAAAAAATACACACACTTTTTTAAAAAGTAGCTGTATACAGATATAAAGTGCATAATACAAACATGAGGGCTTTGATAACCTGAGGAATAAATTCTGTTGTTTTAGCTTAATGCAGAACATGAAGTCTCCTTACTGGCAACCTAGCTCTCAACACCAGTGTTTAAGTCATGAAGGATAAACTTGTCTGTGTGATGAGTTTGAGAGGCTTGGGATCTAGAGGGGATAAGGGACGAATGGTTTGCCCAGAAACTATATTAATGACTCCTTTTTGTTTGTACAATGATTCAAGGCTCATCCACTGCAAAGTCCAACAGGGTTTACAGAGGGCCCCTCTCGGCGTTTCATTTTAAACCTCATTTTAAAACCTGGAGAAAAGAAATCTGTCAAAGTAAAGTTTACTCCACTTCACAACAGAACTGTTTCTTCGCTGATCATAGTCAGGTAGGCTCTGTGATGTGATGTGGCTCATTTTCAGTGCTGACCTTCAAGTCCTTGTCCCTCACACCGTCAGTAGTAGCATCGGTGTGGCTTAAAATGAAAAACGTGTGCTCTTTGTGAATTTTTAAATTTTTACCCTTAAATTCAACATGTTAATAATTTTTTGTGGTTGTTTAAAAATGTTAGAACCTGTAAATCAAAAGATATGCAAAATTAATTGGATAAAAATGTAATTCTTGTTCTTTCATAGAAACAACCTGACTGTGATGGATGCTGTGATGGTCCAAGGTCAAGGGACAACCGAGAACTTGAGGGTATCAGGCAAGCTTCCAGGTCCAGGAAGTTCCTTACGCTTCAAAATTACAGAAGCATTGTTAAAAGACTGTATAGACAGTGAGTATCCCTAACTGAGAAAAGACCAATTTCCAGTCTTTGCTTTCAGCTATCAGCAATTTCAGAAGAATAGTATTTCCATCTATGCACACCTGCCTTCTAGTTGTGAATGTTTGTGATGCTAAGAGAATCCTGACTTACATTCAGAGCTGTTTCATTTGGATCTTTTGCAGGTTTATTTTGAGAATGAAAAGTAAAACATGTCATTTTTCCATAGCATATCAAAGCCTCGCAGGGTAATGCACTCCTGTAAGCCTAGCCCTTGGGAGGCTGGAGTAAGGGATCGTGAGTTCTAAGCCAACCTAAACTACCTAGTGAGTTCAAGCAGAGTCAGAAGTATACAGAGACCTTACTACCAATAAAGAATGAATGAAGGAAATCTATTAATTATGAATAAAATAGATCGGCCGGGCGGTGGTGACGCACGCCTTTAATCCCAACACTCGGGAGGCAGAGGCAGGTGGATCTCTCTGAGTTCAAGGCCAGCCTGGACTACAAGAGCTATTTCCAGGACAGGAACCAAAAGCTAAGGAGAAACCCTGTCTCGAAAATCCAAAAAAAAAAAAAAAAAAAAAAAAAAAAGATCAAAGTGGAGTGTTTCCAGATAAAACCTGAGGAATGCTGATCTTTTTGGCATGTGGGGTTGACTCATAATGTTCAGCATACAGAAGCTCACAACATATACCTCATTCACACCAGAAGTAAGTGATTTATTCGTCCATCTGATTTCCTTTCCTTTCAGGTTTGAAGCTAAGAGAACCAAATTTCACATTGAAAAGAACATTCAAAGTAGAGAATACAGGACAGCTTGAAGTCCGTGTAGAAACTATTGAAATCAGTGGGTATCCCTGTGAAGGATATGGCTTTAAAGTGGTTAACTGTCAAGAATTTGCACTAAGTGCCAACACCTCCAGAGACATAATCATACTGTAAGTATGTAGTATGTGCTTGTTCGTACTGGTTTAATTCAGTGACTAACTTTCCACTCCTAGGTTTAATTCAGTGACTAACTTTCCACTCCTAACATTGGGGTCATTTCACATGGGCTCCAGAGATGGCTCAGTGGTTAAGAGACCTGGCTGCTCTTCCAGAGGAGCTGGGTTTGAGTCTCATCACCTACATAGTGGCCAACAACCTTCTGTAACTCCAGTCCCTGGTCTCTCAGGGTCTTCATGCATATAATACACAGACATACATGCAGGCAAAATACCCATACACACATGAAAAGAAGTAAATAATTTTAAAAAAAAAGCTTTATCACAAATGTATTTGGTTTTTTTTTCCACTTCAGCTAAAATATTCATTGTATGTTTTTGTTTCCAACATTGTAAAACTTCCTCTGCCCTTAGATTAGACCAGATAATCTTGAAAACTACCTTTTTAGAAACCAGTTTCAATATTTTTAAGGCTATTATAAAGCATAAGATGTTAGAGTGACTTGGAGGTGTCTCAGCCACAGAGCAGAGATCTGTGCCTCCCGTGTGCCATTGATTCTGTATGGTCTGAGAATGTAAACTTACTCAGAAGACAGCCTTTAGGCCCTCAGTATTAGATGCAGTTATTTTTGTAATTGATTACTTATTTCAAAGTAATAAATATGACCTGCCCTTGATTAGACAATGATTCTATGATCTTCTGTGGCTGTTTAATCAGCACTTTCATGTATATTACTACATGCATGGCATAGCACTTGCCACCTAAATGTCCAGGGAAGAAAGAGTCACCAGCTCAGGGTGTGTACAGCTAATAAAGAAAGCACAAGTTACTATAAGCAACATGCAGGAAGTGACAAAACATCACTTGGAATGGGACTGGTTGTTTTTTGTTTTGTTAATAAAGCCATTAGGAGTAAAGCCTAGATTCAAAAACAGATAGAGGGACCAGAAAAGAACATGTGACTCTGAAAATGAACCTCACTGCTGTCCTTGTCTTAGGTTTACTCCAGATTTCACAGCCTCCAGAGTTATCCGGGAACTGAAGTTTATAACAACCAGCGGCTCTGAGTTTGTGTTTGTATTGAATGCCTCCCTTCCATACCACATGCTAGCAGCCTGTGCAGAAGCCCTCCCTAGACCCAACTGGGAACTAGCTCTATACATCATCATCTCAGGAGTAATGAGGTACAGTGTGTACTTTCAAGGTTGGCTCTCACTTTTCTCAGGGATGGGTATCCCAGCAAACAAAGCAGACACCCCTGACTTCTTGGTCAAGCTTGTGTATTGGTAGGAATAGTTACAACTGAACCATTCTTGGGTGGCATATACAATAATGAAGTCTTAGTACCTTTAACACTCATTTAACAAATGAAGTCTATGCTGATTTCATAAGGAAGAAGGCACATAATACAAGGTAAAGTTGCTTTTCTTGGGCATACATAATTAGTGTAATTGACTGTCTAAGCAACATAAACAGAGGAGAAATATTTTCGAAGGCCTTTGCATCCTTATCTTCTTTCAGTTTATTTCTTTATGTATTTTAGAGAATCAAATATTCTCTTATCTAAATTAGTTTATAACTACATGCTTAAGGGAAAGAGAGTTGACCCTCCATCCTCTAGGTCCCCTTGGTAAGGAAAACCCAGGCTGCACGTGTCTCTTCTGACACGTCTTCCCATGAAGCTTCTGGGTAAGGTTAAGCACTTTTAAAGTTGCTGTGCAGAGGCTGGAGGGACAGCTCGGTGCTTAAGAAAGAACTGCTGCTCTTCCACAGGACCTGGGTTTAATTCCCAGTGCCTACATGGCCGCCCATGACCAGCTGTAAGTCTGTAAGTCCAGTCCAGGAGATCTAATTCCCTCTTCTGGTCTCCATTGGCACTGCATGCACTTAGTACACCAACATACATGGAGCCAAAACACCCCAATGCAGAAAGTATATTTAAGTAAGTTTCAAAAAGGTAAAGTTGGTGTGCAAATTTTGTTTGATCTATAATGCTTTATTTTTGTCTTCTTTTAAAAACGTGTTTGTTGCAGGCATATCTAGCTCCTTTTTTGTTGTTTGTTATTTTACATCATACTATAATTAAACACACCACACACACACCAGAAATGTGTAATAGGCAAATATATTATTCTTGTCTTGGCAAATGCTGAATCAGCCCTCTGTGCTCCACAGTGCCCTGTTTCTCTTGGTCATTGGAACAGCCTATTTGGAAGCTCAAGGAATTTGGGAGCCATTTCGGAGGCGACTATCCTTTGAAGCTTCCAACCCGCCCTTTGATGTGGGAAGGCCATTTGATCTCAGGAGAATCGCTGGTATTTCATCTGAAGGAAAGTATGTTCACACACTGAAAATCCACTTTCTAGTACACATAGCCTTGGCTGATGTAATTACAAGAAATAGAAATGTATCTTCACTCGGGGTTAAAATAATTTTTTAATTCTAACCTTGTATGTGGTGCTCAGTTATTGAAAACATACAGGATTTCTTATCAGGGGCAAAATCTGCTTATTGATTAGTTAGACCACTAACCTAATTTATAATTTCAAGAGGGAATGAACTGTAGAAAGTTGTGGCCCTTGCCCCTGCTATTTGTTCCTAGTTTCTCTTTGTGATGGAGATATGCTGATGAATTTTTTTTTATTGGTATTAGACTGGAAGTTGCAGCTTACTGATTTTCAATTGATCCATTTTTCAGCTTGAACACACTCGGCTGCGAACACAGTCACGGTAGGAGTTTCTATAGCAGCTCGTCATCCAGGACTGGCACAGGGAGTCACAGGCAGTGTGGCACCTCAGTTCACCCACACAGCAGCCACAGCAGCAAACATTCAGCTGACGTGGACAGTGTCAGAACCAAAAACAGCTCAAATATGTCAAGCAGGACTAATGCACAAGCAGCCGCCTCACAGGCTACAAGCAAAACAAGTCCCCTAGGCTTAGAGGCAAATGCAGTAACCCAAGGTCACACAGCAAACAGAAAGTCCAAAGGGACGAAGCAGAGCCAGCACAGCAGCCAGCACCATGGCCACAGCCCGTTGGAGCAGCACTCACAGCCTCCACCACCAGTGCCTCAACACCAGGAGCCGCCACCTGAAAGGCTCTCTCCTGCTCCCCTCACACACTCTTCTCACCCAGAGCGAGCCAGCAACACACGGCACAGCTCAGAGGACTCCGACATCACAAGTCTCATAGAAGCCATGGACAAAGACTTCGACCACCATGACTCCCCACCCCTAGATGTGTTTACAGAGCAGCCTCCATCACCATTGTCAAAAAGCAAAGGTAATCTTTTCCCCCTTCAGAAGAACAAGCATGTCCGGGAGAAGGCCCGATCAAGAGCAGTCAGGATTGTGGTCAGTACAGGTAACTACTGTAGCAAGGGTTCCGTAGCTCATAGCCATTTCCTAGGTGAAGCGACAGATTTTCTGTGCCACAGGGCAAACAGAAACACCAATTGTCATGAAAGATAGAGCTGTACTCTCCACTTGCTTCTCCAAATCAGAAACCTGTTGGGTGGCATATCCTGTTGCCCCTTCAACTGCCTACAATAGCTGTGTCACAGCCATTGTCAAATTGATTTTGTAAATGGGGCTAAAACCAAAACCATCTACCTTTTAACTCAAAAATAGGATTTCTGGCCATCCGTGGTGACACATCTGCAGTCCCTCCAGTACTGGTGAGGCAGAGGTGGAAAGGTTGTCACAGGCTTGAGGCCAGCAGGGCTACACACTGACAACTCTTCAGTAAATAGGAAAGGGGGTGCAAAAGAAGCAAATGAGATAATGTGTGAAGCCAAAAGAAGCTGGACCTACAGGACAGGGACAGCAGAGAGTGACAGCAGGGAAAACATGGATGTGCCGGAGAATGTGGGATTAGTGGGTTAGGGAAAGAGCTTTTGCCTGGAGGAACCTTACAATCAGGAAACGTGTGCACAAGGCCAGTTTTGGGATAATGAGACAAATGCCCAAGCACGGTCTAACAGTGAGGCCTGAGAGTGAGGTTTCAGAGTAAACATTGTGGGCATGAACAGGTTCCGGGGTGCAGCCTTGGGTGCAAGGTGCTAAAGTATAATAGAAATAAAGCGTATTGACAGTGGCAAGGCCTCAGACTAGAGTAATCCAGACCCATGGAGTCTGGGAATTCAGAACTTTGGAAAGAAAGGTGACGTGTAGACTGTGATTCCCATGGCTACAAGCAGGCTTTCATCAGTCCAGCTGAAGTAGTGCCACCAAAACTCTTCAGTCATGGGACATTTCATTTTAAGCAAGTTAGGGGACAACAGGTTTTTTTGGGGGGAGTGGGGCAGGGTAGGAGGCCGCTAGATTTCACAGTTACGTAAGGTAGGAGACTGAAGGAGAAAAGATTCCCGTGAGTGTGGCATGTGGCTCCTCGTGGTGACTGGGTAAGTGCATGGGTTGCAGCAGGACCAGGCCAGGTGTCCTAGTTGCTTTTCTGTTTTTAAAACAAAACACCATGACCATGCAGTGCTTATGAAAGAAAGTATTTGTTTGGGGGCTTCATGATTATCAAGGCAGGTAGCATGGCACTGGAGCAGGGGCTGAGTGCTCACGTCTTGAAGCAACAGCTACAAAGCCAAGTGAGATTAATGTGGATTTGTGAAAAGCCTACCCCTAATCATTCCAAACAGTTCTACCAGGTAGGGGCCAAGCGTTCAAATATATGAGCCTATGGGGACGTTCTTACTTAAACCAACACATCCCGTTCCCTGTCCCCATAGGTTTGAAACCGTATCACGGTATAAAATGTATTTAATCCAACTTCAAAAGTCCCTGTTATAGTTGGTTGTTTTTTACTCTTTTGGGAACCTACCACCCAGCTCCCAAATAAATCACACGAAGTCTTATTCTTTCTTATGAATGCTGGGCCTTAACTTGGCTTGTTTCTAGCCAGCTTTTTAATTAATATTTATTGAGCTCTACATTTTTCTCTGCTCCCCTCCCTGCCTCTCTCCTCCCCACTTCAAGGTCCCCATGCTCCCAATTTATTCAGAAGATCTTGTCTTTTTCTGCTTTCTATTTCCCATATAGATTAGATCTATGTAAGTCTCTCTTAGTTTCTGCATTGTTGTCTAAGTTCTCAGGGATTGTGGTTTGTGGGCTGGCTTTCTTTGCTTTATGTTTAAAAACCACCTATGAGTGAGTACATGTGATAATTGTCTTTCTGTGTCTGGGTTACCTCACTCAAAATAATGTTTTCTAGCCGGGCGGTGGTGGCGCACGCCTTTAATCCCAGCACTCGGGAGGCAGAGGCAGGCGGATCTCTGTGGGTTCGAGACCAGCCTGGTCTACAGAGCTAGTTCCAGGACAGGCTCCAAAGCCACAGAGAAACCCTGTCTCGAAAAACAAACAAAAAAAATAATAATAATGTTTTCTAGTTCCATCCATTTGCCTGCAAAATTCAAGCTGCTGTTATTTTTTTTTCTGCGGTGTAGTACTCCATTGTGTAAATGTACCACATTTTTCTTATCCATTCTTGGATCAAGGGGCATTTAGGTTGTTTCCAGTTCTGGCTATGACAAACAAAACTGCTATGAACATAGTTGAGCACATGTCCTTGTGGCACGATTGAGCATCCTTTGGATATATACCCAAAAGTGGTATTACTGGGTCTTGAGGAAGGTTGTTTCCTAATTTACTGAGAAATCGCCACACTGACATCCAAAGGGGTTGTACCAGCTTACATTCCCACCAGCAATGCAGGAGTGTTCCCTTTCCCCCACATGCTCTCCAGTGTAAGTTGTCATCAGTGTTTTTGATCTTGGCCATTCTTACAGGTTACGATGGAATCTCAGAGTTCTTTTGATTTGCATTTCTCTGATGATTAAGGATATTGAACATTTCCTTAAGTGTCTTTCAGCCATTTTAGATTCCTCTGTTGAGAGTTCTCTGTTTAGGTCTGTACTCCATTTTTTTTTATTGGATTATGTGATCTTTTGGTGTCCAATTTCTTGAGTTCTTTGTATATTTTGGAGATCAGACCTCTGTGTGATGTGGGGTTAGTGAAGATCTTTTCCCATTCTGTAGACTGTCATTTTGTCTTGTTGACCATGTCCTTTGCTTTACAGAAGCTTTTCAGTTTCAGGAAGTCCCATTTATTAATTGTTTCTCTCAGTGTCTGTGCTACTGGGGTTATATTTAGGAAGTGGTTCCCTGTGCCAATGGGTTCAAGTGTACTTCCCACTTTCTCTTCTATAAGGTTCAGTGTGGCTGGCTTTATGTTGAGGTCTTTGAATCATTTTAGCCAGCTTTTCTTAACTTAATTATCCCATTTATCTTTTGCCTCTGGGCTTTTGCCTATCTCTATTTCTTTTCTTTCCTTCTTCCTCCATGTCTGGCTGTGTGGCTAGATGGCATCCTCCTCATCTCCTTTTCTCACTCTTCAATCTCTCTTCCCAGATCTCTCCTATTTATTCTCAGTCTGGCAACCCCACCTTTCTCCTGCCTTGCTATTGGTTGTTTAGCTCTTTATTAGACCAATCAAAGTGAAACAGCTTCACAGAATTAAAAAAATACAACACATCTTTGCATCATTAAGTAAATATTCCACAGGATAAACAAATGCAACACATCTTAAAATTATATTCTACAATACCCCCTACTCTTTCAGTTTCAACACAATTCAAAAATCCAAAGTCATCTTACAGGGATCAAAGCAGTCTCTTCACTGTGACCCTTATAAAGTAAAAAAGCAAGTCATGCAAATCACATACTTCTAACATATAATGGCGTATAATATACATTACCATTCCAAAAGGGAGAAAAGGGAGCATAGTGAGGAAATACTGGACCAAAGCAAGACTGAAAACCAGCTGGGCAAGCTCTGTAGCTCCGCTCTCTATCAAAGGGCTTCCATGGCTCTGCCCTTCCAGCTTTGCTGAGGACAGCTCACTTCTCTTGTTTGCTTCCACTCGCTGTGTGCAGCTCTCTCTGGCAGGCATCCTCCCGCTGTCATCACAGCATCTTGGGGTCTCCAACGCTGTCCAGGCCTTTTTACTACTCCTGTGTCCTCCACAACGGTAAAGCCAGAACCACCTGGTTGATGAGGATGCCTGTTTGGGGCCTGCCCCCTTCTTGAATTACATTTTCATGAACTTTGACTTGTTGAATTGGGGGACCAGAAAAGGTCTAAAGGACCTTTTCCTTTTCCTAAATCCCCGAGGACATCACTTCCTTTATTTCATTTTCCATCAGGCCTTCAAACTTACCTTTTTGAACATAGAACTTAGCTCCAACATTACATTTACTGGTGCTCTCTTTTTTTTCCTCAAGTTACACATTTTGGGGTTGAGGGGCATGGGTATTTTGTTTTGTCTTGCCCTGTTTGCTCGTTTTCATTGTAGATCTGCATAGGAGTAGTCACTAGGAACCATGAGAAAGAGTCAATATTGGGCTGTCTGGAATCTCTACCAGCAAAATTAGTCCCAGACTCTCCAGTTCAGCCTCAAGCAGATTCTTAAGGCAAGGGCAAAAAGCAACCACTTTCTGTGACAAAGGGTTTTAGCACCTCCAGGTGATGCACAGAGAGGTTCATCGTATAGTTTCACCCCTGACATTCTGTCACCCCACACATTCCAGAAGTGCCCATGATTTTTTTCAAAGCTCTGTCACTTTCTGGCAGATATTTTCAGACCAGTTTGCTAGATCGGCCAAGTCTCTGCATATTCCCCAAACTGTACCTGTAAGAGGAGTGTAGTCCAGTGCGTATCGGCTGCCACTCAAACTCCTCACAAAGCCAACCCCAATTTGGATAACTTTAAGTCAAGAAGGGAAAAAGTGGAGAAAGAAGAATCTAGCTTCTCTCCCAAACAAAACTTTACAAATTTGGCTTTGGGTTTGAAGCTGTTTGGATCAAGCTTTGTTTTCACTCTGACTTTCCATCCCCAGGGAAAGGAAAATCTCTTCAACAACGCAAGGCTAAGCCTCCAAAGAAGCAAGAAGAGAAGGAGAAGAGGACAAAGGGAAAGTCCCAGGAGGACGAGCTAAAGGACACCCTGGCTGATGATGACAGCTCCTCCACCACCACAGAGACCTCCAACCCCGACACAGAACCACTCCTCAGGGAGGTATGTGGGTGCTCTGTGGAGACCTCAGGCCACCGAGCTCATACAAACTAATGTCTCATGTACCCTGTCACTCCTACTAAACTTGTGTCCTCGGTGTTCTCAGGCATGCCTACACCCTTCTCCCTGCAGAAACCACCCTAGCTCTGGGATATGATGAAGAGCCTTCCAAAATATTACTTAGAAACTCAGACACTGCTGAAAAGTTGGAGAGCAGCCAGGATAGTAATCACACTATTGCGTGAGATCTGTCCCCAGCTTTACCATCACAGAGGGAAATACCTGAACCCATTCAGTGTAGTTTTTCTGGAAACAGGGTTTTAGTAACAGCTCACCGCCCAGGTAGGGGCAGCAGTGACTCCCAGAGGGAGTAGGGCCCAGATACCATTAGTGGTCACCTGGAACCAGAGCCCATTCCAGTACACATCAGCACATGGAGAGCATGTCCCATCCTTTGAGTCCGCAGCTGATGGGTGATTTAACATTCAAAATAATACTGCTGAACAACTAGCATGTCACAGCCATGCACAGTCGAGCAGTGTGAGTTGTAAAGGCTGTGCAGAAAGACAGGCTCTGACCGTACCGTGGCATTTTCCATTTTCAGTGAGTGTATTCAGATTTAAGATGGTCTGTGCAGTACTTAATACTTAGGGACCAGAATCTGGCTTCTGGTTTCCATCTGTTGGCCCATCTGTGTCCACTGGGTGATTTAATGTTTTACATCAGGCACACAAGTAACATCTCACATAGGTCCTCCTGTCCCCTCTTGCATTTCCTTGCAGTTGGCCTAGTGCTCTGTCTACTTTCATATGATTTGTAATTTGTACTGGGCCATTGAACTTGGTTCCTGTGTTAGCAAATAATCAGAGAAACTGGGTACCTGCTACTAGCCTTGAGTGGAGTCCCAGCAGTGTCAGTATTTGGAGAGCATTTTCACCCCAGGACTTTGCCTGCCTACCTTCCAGCCTCTTTCCCCATCACTCTCAATGTCTCTTCTCTGGCTAACTCAGCCACCATCATGCTCTCTATTTCCATCAGCATCATTCCCACCTCGCTTGTTCATGCCTTCTGTTCCCACATCCTCTATATCATTTGCTTCCTCACTGACAAGACTCTGAGCTCACCCTTCTAAGTCCCATTCCTGGCTAGTCTTCCCTTAGATGGACTTTATTCCTGCTGCCCAGCACTCTGTATTTACTAATGACTGGTCTCAGTGTGTGGGTTGTCCATATCATGGCATCCCTGTTCTACCCATTCTTTGACCAAATGTGTATTGAACACCTAAGTGCCAGGCACTTGGGTAGCAATGCTGGACAGAAAGCCTTGCTCTTTTCTTAACGAGCTCTTGGGCTGGAGAGCGGTATCTCCGCTCTTAAAGGATGGTGCACAACCTTCAAGAGAGCTCTTGCTCTATGCCCTACAACCAACCACAGATTCTTCAGAAAGTACTTGAATGATTCTAAATAATCCCTGAAGGCATAGGATAGGTAGAAGGGGGACCAGATTAATTTACTGTCAACAGCTAAGTAAATGACTTGCTAAGTTTAGGCTGCATGTTAACCACACTGAGGCTGGACTGATGGTGGGTTATACTTCTCCCATGCTTGACCCCACACCCATGGCTGACCACTTTGCCCATGGGCCCAGGCACCCTGGGTCAGTGATGAACCAGGTTGTTTTTGTACACTGCCCACAATGTGTATAGCTCCCCAGGCAGCTTCAGCAGTCTTTGAGTGGATTCACAGCCTGGTCAGGAGACAGCTCCTCTAGGCTCATATGTGGATATGTTAACACATCACATTACTTCAGAAATGCTCATTGCATGTTTTCCAGTCTGGCTGAGGGCCAGAAACAGCAATGGCCAGTTTTGTAGCATGGGCTTTACAATACAGCTTAGATTGCCTGCCCAGGCAAGGCTGCTCAGTCAAGCTGGGCATAACAAATCCTCCATGCTCTGCTATGACCTGGGGACATTTTCACAGCTCTGGCAACACTGTTGCCATGTGTGTCTCCCTCTAGATTTGATGGCCCCGCTGCCTGGCACTAAGGTGATACAGGTGATAAGCCAGTAAATGTGAGCTGAAGAGGTGAATGGATATGCATGCTCCACCTCCTGGTGGAGAGGGTGGAGAGCTGTACATACACCACAGCACTGTGGCCAGCTGCAGTGGACGACTAGGTGTGAGCATGCAAGGTGCCTCCCTGACGCTCTCCTGGTCTGAGCTTTGGCTTTGTAACATAGTCTTTGCTGGATTTTTCTTATAAGTAGAGACAAAGTTTTACTTCCTACTAATTGGTGCTACCACTGCCCACCTCTTGTTAGGACATGCATATAAAACTAAATGACCTTTATAATTCAGAGTCATCAGAATACAATTACATTAGGTTAAAAACAGCTGGCAAATTGACAGCTGTAACAGATTTCAAGAAAGGAGTTTAGGGGGACAGGCGTAGTGGTATGCAGCTTTAATCCCAGCACTTAGGAAGCCCAGATGAACATTGAACTCAAGGCCAAGCCTGATCTACATAGAAAGTTCCAGGCCAGCAAGGAGCTACACAGTGAGGCTCTCTCTGAAAAAGAGGGGATTGTTATTTCTACATATTTGACATATAATAGCTGTTTCCTTAGATTTTGTGTCTTCGTCTCAAAAAACATTTTCAGTCATTTTATTAATCTTTCTGAGCAACTACATTTGCATCTTTTACAGGATACAGAAAAGCAAAAGGGAAAACAAGCCATGGCAGAAAAACACGAAAGCGAAATGTCTCAAGTGAAGCAAAAAAGCAAAAAGCTTTTAAATGTTAAGAAAGAAACCCCAGCAGATGTGAAAGGCAGGTGAGTGGTTTGGGCCGCAAAAGCCAAGGGCTGTGTTATGCTCCTTGGGTTCTGATGTGCTGGGTAGGGACCTCCACCTGCTTCTGGCACCAGATGTGTAGAGGGCAGGGTTAGCAATCTGTTGTAAGAGTTTGGGTTAATTTATTCCCAGGCTGAGACCCTAATCGCTCTCAGTTGTGCAGAGGGAATGAACGGTGGTTCAGCTACAGCAGGAGTCTACAACTTTTCTCAAGAGCAGCTTGGAGCCTGCTACGTCAGTAACCAGGGATGCAGTTGGGATATAGAATTCTGTGCTGTAGACCTTGGAAGAGCTTACTCTTACCTAAAACATGTTCAGGGAGGTGTCAGCTGTAGGGATGAGACACTCGACCGTGGAAGAATTCCAGTACCCACAGGGCAGACCTTTTAGGGAGGCTTTCTCTAGACTCTTCACCAAGAAAATGAATGTGTGAGCTGCTGGGTTGTTGACTAAGATTTACTCCTATTTTCATTGAACAGGGAGGGATAGTGTCTTTCTGATAAACTAATTTCAGTGTTAGCACCGTGGAAGCTGACGGAGAAGTGATGTGGGAAGGAGGGAAGGGCAAAGACTTGTCTTGCCACTGTTAGCCTGAGCCTTATTCATGAGGGAGGCTTCGGATATTACCCTCGAGCTGCTGTTGTCAAGATGGCTGCCCCCATCCCGATGCCTGAGCCACATGACTGCTGTTGTCTGGTTTTTTTTCCCCACTAAATGAGTAGACTATTATTAGATCCAATCTTGAAAACTGTTTAGATCTGAACCACCTTTCTAGTTCGCCCTTGTAGATGGAATCACTTCAAGTCAGTTGGCTGTTGTCCATTTTACTTAAAAGGCTTAATTTTTTTCTGGAAACCATCTGGCTTAATTTAGGAATTTTGAATTAGCAAAAAATAAAATAGTTTGACACCCTTTTCTCTTAAAAGCGTATTAATTTTACAGTGTCAGAGTTAAGTTTGTAAAACAGACACCCCCACAGTTCTAGATGATGTACCCAAATATAACCTACCCAGCCTCCACCAGGGGCTGGGTGCCTGTGTCTTCAGAGTCTTCTGCCATTTTTAGAATGTTGAATTTTAAAATAAGTATGCCAGCCAGGAGTGGAAGAAGGTCAGAAAGAAGCTTATGTAGCACTGTGGTATTTGTAGTCTTGCCCGTAAATGGTGGTTTTGGTGTTTTGTTTTATTTTGGTTTTGTTTCAGTTTGTTATACTACTTAAATTTTTATTTATCTGGGCTAACAGAGACCATCTGGTTGGTTTGGTTATCTCTTTAATTTCGGAAATACTTACGGAGCCTGGCCTGGTGCCACGTGTCTTTAATCTCAGCACTTGGGCGGCAGAGGCAGGCAGTTTTTGTGCATTGAAAAACAGCTAGGGCAACATAGTGAGACCTTGCCTCCAAAAAAAGGAAAGAAAAAAAAGAAAATTTTGTGAAGTATGCAAAAACAGACATCCTTTGAACTTAGTCCCTTTATAAATATAGCAAAACACGTTCCTTCAACACGTGTGTGCTCTCTGTGAAGTCATGCTTTGCCCGGTTGTAGGGGAGTCGTGAGTATTTGGGGGCCACCAGATTTGGGGAGTTGGAACTGTTTGAACCTTTGAACTATATATGAATCAGCACAGTGTTTAATTTTTTTTCCTAGAAATTGGCAGCATCCTAGAAATGAGAAATGGGGTTGAGAGTGGACTCAAGATGAAGGGATATAAAGAATGTGAAGGCCAGAGCAGGGCGGAGGTCACACACACAAGGGTTGGACAGGAAGCATACTCAAGTAAACCTGAGAGGCCCAGCCCCAGAAATACCCGTGCAAAGCTGAGTGTGCTTGTGCATCTGTTACTTCTAGCTAGTCAAAGGGTGAAGAGCCTCAAAACTCAGGGACTACCCTGAGCTGCACAGCAGCTTCACAGCCAACTTGAGTGACTCAATAGGTCTCTGTCTTAAAGAAAATGCTGAGGCTGTAGCTCAGTGGTAGCGAGAGTAACTAACATGCACACAAAGCCCTAGATTTAGTGCCCAGCCCTGGAAGAGAAAATAAAATGTGCACAGGCTTTGCCTATTTGTGCCCAAAAGCCAAGCTGTCGGTTCTTCTGACATTAACAGCCAGCACTGGTGATTCCGCCCCAGGAGCCACTGCCTAGGTATGGCCAGATTCCCAAGTCCAAAGCCTGACCTTGGTGGGTGTCACAGAAACAGCTTTGTAAAGAACACCTTTGTCACCCACAGGTGGTACTGCTCCTGCTACCTTATTTGAGTTGCTGTCTAGTTCTGCAGTGACTGGAAATTGGCTCCTGCTCTTGTCAGATTTCTGTTGGAGAATACATTTAGGAGCCTCATGGTAGCACATGTCTTGGAAAGGCTCATCCAAAGCACAGCTGCCCTTGCTGACTCCATGCAGCAAGTTCATGCACACATTTCCCAAAGCAGGCATTCAAACCCTTCATCTGTCTCCAAATATGCCCTCAGCATACTGCCTACACTCAAGACTGCAGAGGTTAGACCCTCAAGTACACGGGTGCACACACACACACACCAGCAGTTCCAGAACATTTAGAGCTGAGAGTCCCAGGTGCAGAACTGGGCAGGCGATGCCTCAGGAAAGCCTCTTAATAAGGCCTGTAGTTGAACTGTGGTGTGATTATGCTCTTAGTGACGCACATCCTTGCTACAAACAACAGGATAAATTGATGTCTGCCATCCTCATTTGTCTTTCAGTTCCTTCGAGCTACCATATACTCCCTCACTGGAAAATAAACAGCGTAGAAATCTCCCAACCAAGATTCCTCTTCCAACTACACTAACAAGTGGAACCAAATCACGAAATCCACAGAAAACGAAAGGTATTGTCATGTCGATCACAGAGATGTTTTCATAACTACCTAGTGGCTAGTAGCCCATCTGTAGCTGCTAGTCATATAAAAAGCCAAGGCCAGGTTGAAGATTTATTGAAGCAGACTCATGAAAGAAAAACCTCCCCCCATTAACTTTCCTTTCTGAATTCCGTGCAGGTACAAGTAAGTTAGTGGATAACAGGCCAGTTGCCCTTTCAAAATTCCTCCCCAGCAGTCAAGAACTAGGAAACACCAGTAGCTCAGAGGGTGAAAAAGACTCTCCTCCTCCAGAGTGGGATGCTGTGCCAGTTCACAAGCCCAGCAGCTGTAAGTATGGGTTTAGAAGTCGCTGTGTTCCGTGTGCTCCAGATGCTGCAGGCTGGGAAGTTGTTTCTAGAAGAGACGTTGTAGGTGGCCCACTATAGCCAACAAGAGCTCAGAGTGCATCTGTCTGGCCAGTCACTCCCAGCTTCCCAACACAAGGCTATCTAGAGGTCTCTCACTCTCCCCCTAACCTTGACTCAGATTTGGTAAGCTCGCTTTACTAAAGTAGGGTAGAAGTCTTTGCCCTTCCAGCCTGACATGGAGACTAAAGAACCAAAAAAAAGAGGTCCTAAGAGAGTAGTTCTCAACCTGTGTGTTGCAACCTCTTGAGGGTTGAACAACTCTTTCGCGGGGGTAGCATATTAGATATTTACATTATGATTCATAATATTAGCAAAATTAGTTATGAAGTAGCAGCTAACATGATTTTATGGTTGGGGGTCACTACAACATGAGAAACTGTTACTAATGGCCCCAGCACTAGGGAGGTTGAGAACCACTGTCCTAAGAGCTGGGCTGGGTGGGGGAAGATACTCACCAAGCAGGCCGCTTTTACCAGACAAAATGCTCCATGGAGTCTGCTGCCACAAGGTAGTGAGATGTCCTCACAAGTCTGGTCATTCAGGGGCCTGGAACTGGTGGTGCATCCCTGTTGGGAGAATGACTGCATCCTTAGAGGGCCCTGGAGCCCTTAGCTGGGCCTTTGACCTTGACTTACATCAAGGAAGCAGGATTGTGGTCTCCGGGTTCAATTTCAGAGGACTGTTCTGAGGCTAGTAGATGAAGCTCTTTGACTTATCTGAACAACTCCATGGAACCAAGCACCAGAGAAGTGGGATTCCCCTTCTAGACACCGACCCTAGCCAGCGGCATCCACGGGGGTAGGGCAGTAGGCTCCAGCTCCAGAGACTTCAGGTGTGTGCCTCAGGAGGGAAGCAACAGGAGAAGGGCTCCGCAGCTTCTGCCAAGTTTTTCTCAGCCAGAGCTCCTTGGCCGACTGAGGGAACCTGATACCAAGGCCCGTGTCTGTGCCACCCTTTGTGCTTTTCTAGTTAGAGAAAACTTTGGCCTGCTGCCTCTTCTCCCCACCAGCCTCACTGCATAGCTCTACCAAGGAAGGCTGCTCTGCCTCTGAAAAGAGTGTCCAGTTCATGCTGTCATGGTTCCTTTCTGACACGTCCACTGCCTTCGTTTCCATTCTTCCTGCTCCTCCCTTTGATCTTAGATCGCACTAAGTCTGAGTCGGGACAAAGTTATGGCAGGAACTGTATGCCGTGTATCCACTTGGCAGCCCTTAGCTGGAACTTTGTTTTGATCAGGGTTTCTATTGCTGTGAGAACCACCATGACCATAAGCAACTTGGGAGGAAATGGTTTGTTACACTTGCATATAGTCTGCACAAAGGCAGTCCCGGCAGGAACCTGGAGGCGGGGCAGAGGCTGTGGAGAGGAGCACTGCTCGTTTCCTCACTCAGTCTGATTCTTATGGCACCAGGACCACCTCAGGGAGTAGGGGCGGTTCTCTACCTGCATGAAATGACGTGAGGTTTGGACTCCTCTCTTCTCTAGCTTCGGGCCCTATTCCAGAAGCCTTGTTCTGGTCTCTCAGTTTCTTTCCATCTGTAATTGTCAAGTCCACCTTCAGTGCTTCTCCCTCCCCCTCCTCTGTCCACACACACAGCTTCCCCTGGACAGCGCTCAGGAGAAAGAAGCCATCAGAGGATGCTAGGCAGTTTGTCTGCACTGTCACAAAATACCTGAGAAGAAACCTGGGCTCACAGTGGCAGTCAGCCCCTGCCAGCTGACTGTCGCTTTTAGGTCTGTAGCAAAGCTGCTCAGCTCTTGGCGGCTTGGGAACAGAGAGAAGAGGGTACAGGGGAAATGTGCCCTTCAAGGTCACACCCCAATTTCCACTGACAGCCCTCACACTGAGCACTGCTGTGGACCAAGCCTCCAACACAGGAACCTTTGGACAGATTTCCTACCCAAGCCAAACCAGAGCGTGGCCTACTCCCAGTACTGACTTTTCACCAGAGGAAGGTCAGAGAAGGTGCCACACAGAAGTGAACAGGAAAGGGTCTGTGCATTTGTACGGAAGTCCCTTCAACAGCAATGTGTGGGATAAGCATACTGGATTCTGAACAACTCAGGCAAGAAGTTCACACACATATATATATATACATATACATACATACACATACATATACATATATATATACACATACACACACCATTTGCGATAACAGCAGATCAGCTACAGAGAGGTCAGCCACCTCTGTGGTCAAGAGTGAGGGTGGGTGGGCAAGCAAGTGCTTGCATTCCTTGAAAGCCCAAGGACACAGAGATTCGAGTTTCCTCTTTCTCTTTGGAACCTTTAGATGGAATGCAGAGTCTTAACTTGAGCTGGGTGGTAGTGGCAGACATCTCTAATCCCAGCACTCAGAAGGCATAGACAGATGGATCTCTGTGAGTTCAAGACCAGCCTGGTCTACAGCATTCAAGGACAGGCTCCAAAGTTAGAAAAAACAAAAAGTTAATTTTTCTCTTTATAGAAGCAGTTGAATTTCATATTTTTAGAATATCAAAAACAACTGATTTTTGAGGAGTCCAGATTAAAATGCCACATTAATGGGACCTTTTGTTCATTTCCAGCTACTGACAGTCTTTATAAACTGTCTCTGCAAACCCTCAATGCAGACATTTTCTTAAAACAACACCAGACCTCACCAACACCGGCCTCACCATCTCCGCCCACCGCTCCCTGCCCTTTCACATCCCGTGGCAGCTACAGCAGCATTGTCAACAGCTCCAGCAGGTAGGCTCGCTGCTCACACCTGACATCACCTGGTTGTCATTGACACACTTGGCCAACACACACTTGGTTTGTTGCAGCTAACAGACCGCATTTTTCAATCCTAAGGTTTTTTTTTCCTGGCGTCAGCTTTTCCTGTTTAGGCACCTGACCCCAGCAGTGATCTTACCTGTAGATATACAAGTCTGTTAAGTGTTCTAGAATCATGTTCTCATCCAAGAGCCAGGCAAGCATTCCAGCAACTGAATGCTTTAACCTAAAGGACAACAGTGAATTGAAGACCTCAGAGTATGTGGCTTGGTAGCCAGAAGGGTCTGTCACTGTTGTATAAGGTGCAGTGTAAGCGACATGTGCTCAGAGGCCAACACTGTCTCTGTACCATACAGGCTCACTTCCTGCTGCTTCCAGAGCTGAGGCAGTGACCGATGGAGCAGTGGGGCCTGACTTGCCTGGGACCCTCACTGTTTGTAATCATGTCCAGGGGAAGGAGGCTGAGAATGGACCCGTCCTGTCTGTCAGCGCCAACAGTTAGCTGATGTTCTGACAGGTTTCTTTGCTAGGTGGCCTCCTTCAGATTTTTTAAAATGTGATCTCCACCTTTTCCATGTCCCTAAATTGTGATACCCGCCCTGGTCTCTTTCCTAGCTTTCTCAGAAACCCCTAATTATCTGTGTGATTAAGCTGTGTTGCCCACGGCTTAGCTGAGCTCTGAGCCATCCTGGGCTATCATCCCGGGTCTGAAGCAGCACCCCACCCCAGGTGTCTGCTGCTCCTGCTTCCCCTTGCTGGAGGCCCCCCAGTGAGGGAGCACTCTCTTTCCTTCTTGCTGGGGGCCCCCCAGTGAGGGAGCACTCTCTTTCCTTCTTGCTGGAGGCCCCCCAGTGAGGGAGCACTCTCTTTCCTTCTTGCTGGAGGCCCCCCAGTGAGGGAGCACTCTCTTTCCTTCTTGCTGGAGGCCCCCCAGTGAGGGAGCACTCTCTTTCCTTCTTGCTGGGGGCCCCCCAGTGAGGGAGCACTCTCTTTCCTTCTTGCTGGGGGCCCCCCAGTGAGGGAGCACTCTCTTTCCTTCTTGCTGGGGGCCCCCAGTGAGGGAGCACTCTCTTTCCTTCTTGCTGGGGGCCCCCCAGTGAGGGAGCACTCTCTTTCCTTCTTGCTGGGGGCCCCCCAGTGAGGGAGCACTCTCTTTCCTTCTTGCTGGGGGCCCCCAGTGAGGGAGCACTCTCTTTCCTTCTTACTCAAGTGACACAAAAGCAAAGCAGCCCAGTGGGAGCAAAAGCAAGTTGACAAAGGCTGCCTCTCTCCCGGGCAAGAATGGCAACCCCACCTTTGCTGCAGTCACCGCAGGCTATGACAAGAGCCCAGGTGAGTGACCTCTCCATGGCCTGTGACACCTGAACAGTGGGTGTGACGGGTGGGCTTTGTCCAGCTTTGTCTTGCACTGATGCAGAGTCCTTGTTGCAGGAGGGAATGGCTTTTCTAAAATGTCTTCAAACAAATCAGACTTTTCCAGCAGCCTTGGCATTTCTCACATTCCTGTTGACAGCGATGGCTCAGACAGGTATGTGGCCCACTCTTCCTCCATAGAGAAGTTGAGATTCTCTGGGTTAAGTGGGCATTTTTCCTACATACGCAGCATCCCTTTATCTTTACTTCCATATCTGAGTCTCTCCTTGGGAAGCTGGGAGATGGGCCCATTTCACTAACCATCATCCATTTTGTGTATTTTCCCTCATACTATTCAGCTCGGGTTTGTGGAGTCCTGTCAGCAATCCAAGCAGCCCCGACTTCACCCCCCTCAATTCGTTCTCGGCCTTTGGAAATTCTTTTAACCTAACAGGTGGTAAGTATTTAACCCTAGGAAGCCTATAGACAGGAAGTATCTGTCTGACAGGTAGACACTTTGTAGAGAAGTGGCAGCCATCGAGGCAAGGAATATCTTTTCCACTTGCATCAGCTGCTGCTCAGTTATGTGCAGCTCTCGGGTGCAGGTTGGACTTTGCTGTGGTAGAGGGCTTCTGGGAACCCAGCATGCAACATAGCAGCCATGTGGAAGGGTCCTCCCTGATACCCCTGCTCAGTGCATAGCAGGACACGGTGCCACAGTCAAGCTGTGCCCAGCACAGACCTAAGAGCTTCTAAAAGAGCGCCTATGTCTTCCAGGCACAGTGTGAGTTTGCATTAGTCACAAGGTCGGTGTTGGACAGTTGCATCTGGTGTCATCTAGTCATGAGTTATATGTTCAGATCGTGTGCCCTGTGCCTGAGATGCTGGGAACATCCTAGAACACCACAAAATGTGGTGGGAGCTGACGAGGAGTGTGGGCAGCACTGGTGCGCCATCTCATCCCAGCGGTTGCAGTGGACCTGACCCACTCTCTCGTATCTCAGCAGTTTTCAGCAAACTCGGGCTGCCGAGATCTTGCAGTCAGTCATCCCAGAGAAGTTGGAATGAATTCAACAGCGGCCCCTCCTACCTTTGGGACTCTCCAGCAACAGACCCCAGCCCGTCCTGGCCAGCCAGTTCCAGCTCACCAACCCACACAGCCACTGTGAGTACTCACACTCCATCCCTCCTCTTCTTTCCCAGTGTTGCCCTCATTTGGACTGTGCTGTAGCCTCAAACAGCAAAGAGCACCATGCATAGGAAAGGCCACATTTCGGGTTCCACTGTTGTCTCATGTTCTGTCCCATGGCCACTGTGCCCTTCACACACATTAATTGGGACACTACGAGAAACTGAACAGCGCAGTCAGGTCCCGGCTTTCCTCCTTACAGATGTAAGCCTCTTTCCTCCTGGTGAACTAGAGCCCAGGTGTGACTCCGCCATCCAAGGCTCAAGCGGCATGGCCCCACCCTGCCATGGCAAGCTGGGGAGTCGCGTGTACTTTGTCTCTGTGAAACACTTCTCTTTCAGCATCTCTGTACATTTGCTTCTAAGCTAAATTTTCTGTAGACATTATGCTCCAAAAAGGTTCTCTTGCCAAGAAAATGAGTTCATCCTTCACAAAACAATGGCACCAAAATATATATATATATATATATATATATATATATATATATATATATGATCTAGCTGCAACTTTGCCTCAGAAAACCCTAAACCACACACGAGTGGTAGGTGGAAAATGCATGAGCTTTATAGGTTTGCCTGCTAAGGAGCCCAAAACCTGCCTCCTAGGTAATAATTCTGGCATCGTTTTCTACAGCACCTTAATCATTCTCTGCACACAGCAGGTAGTCATCAGTCTGTCCTGAAGCTTTGCAAGCCTCTTTCCCACGCTACATGTTTAGCTTTGCATCTTGGTCAAAGTCAGGACCCACATAGGTGCCTGTGCCCCAAGGACACCTATGCATAAAAAGCAGGCTGACCGTGCTGGGTCCACCTGCTGGGCTTCACCAGCCTTCATGAAATGTCACAACACCTGCTCACATCCCGCTGTGGCTAATATATGGAATATGCTTTAAAATAAATAAAAACAAGAGAAGTCTGGGCCACTCCATTCATGTATGATCCTGCCCTGTCCCTGCTGCTGGGCCCACCTCATGCTCACCGTTGGGTCTCTGTTTTGTCGCAGTCCATCCTTGGCAATGCCAGTGGCCTGTGGTCCACCACTCCGTTTAGCAGCTCAATCTGGTCCAGCAACCTCAGCAGTGCCCTTCCGTTCACCACTCCAGCAAACACGCTGTCCAGCATCGGCCTCATGGGCACGGAAAACTCCACCACTGCCCACGCTCCTTCCGCCTCTGCTCCAGCTGACGACTTGGGACAGACCTATAACCCCTGGCGGATATGGAGCCCCACAATTGGAAGAAGAAGCTCTGACCCTTGGTCTAATTCGCACTTCCCTCATGAAAATTAAAATTAAGCAAAAAACAAAAGTGGGGGCCCCTCATCTAGATCATGATATGCCAGTTTCCAAGACATCGTCGAAGGCCCTCACTGCTGTCGCTTCCCTCTCCCCCTCCCTCCTCTTTGCAGGGCAGGCTCGTTCCACTCGCTCCTTTCAGATCTTTCTTGCAATTATGATACTCTGAGATTTGCTGTTGTGCTTGTAGACAAAAGTCTGGACTCAGCCACAATCTACAGCCTGTCCATCTGAAATCTTGACTCGCCCAGTTCCCCACCTGTCTCTTCCCTGCTTTCTTTATCTGTAAGAACACAAATTTGGCATTACAGTTAAGGGAGTAATTTGAGTTGATTGACAAGTCCTGGCATGTGACAATTTTACTAAATTACCAAGTTTGGTTTTTAATAATTTCACAATATTATGCGCCAAGATCTAATTTTAAAAATGTATGAGGACTTTGTGCTGAAAATACAGAGTATTTTTTTAAAGTAAGGCTATCTTGGTGTAAAAGCAGATTACGAAACGTAAGCCAGCGTAAGAGCAGTGGCTGAATGTAGATCATCCAGTGGAGACCGCACGCATTTCTGTGCTGTTTGTACTTGAGGTGTGTACCATTTGTACACCTGAATTTATTTTAAAGAGGGACTGAAATGCACATAGCCAAGTCTTGACATTACAAGATTGTGTATTTCTTAAATACAACTTTGTGTTGTACTTTGAAATAAATGATGCTTTTTTCAAAAGCCTCGAATTGTTTTGTTCGGTTTTCTTAATATGCAGTATGCATTTCACACCACGGAGGGTCGTGGTGTCGTAGCGTGGCACTTTGGAGTTCACAGGTTAAAGTGGTATCTGGTTTCTCACAGCTACAGGCAGCTGTGGTGCTAAAAATTTTCCTGGTGACCATGGAAGATCCCTGATAGAAAATTACCCAGAAGCCTGTTTAGATCCATCCAGGGAGAGGCTTTTCCTCCACCTCTAGCCAAAACAGAACAGCCTACGAACAAAGTGGCCAAGACTCTTGACTATTCCTGTGTGAGCCGCATCTGAAGCCTTGGGTTTCCCCATTGTGCACTCAGCCTCTAAGAGGCCGTGAGTTCCCAGCCGAGTGGTCAGCGATCAGATCCACTCCAGTTGCCCTTCTCCAAAGGGCCTCCAGCCAGCTGGGAGGCGCTGTTGCCTGACCCAGGAGTTTGCTGCAGGCGGCTAGAGGGAACAAGGAAGGGAGCAGGGGCTGGGCACATAAAGCACTGCGGCCGAGTTCAGGTCCCCAGGACTTCCACGAGCCATGTAAGGCAGGTGTGGTAGCCGCCTGGAATCCCTGTCCTGAACCCCCAAGGACCAACCGCACTAGCTCCAGGTTCACTGAGAAACTTGCCTTAGCAAATCAAGTGGACTATGAAGATGCCTGGCAAACCTCATACACATGCACGCACATGTACTGTACACTCACACGCATACCACACATACACAGGTGTGTTCCGCAAGAGAAGCAGGTATAAAGAAGTTGGTCACAGAAAGGGCCTGAGACCACCTACAGGAATGCCCAGTGTTGGGCTTCTGTACTTGGGGGCAGTTGACTGAGGGTAAGGGAGAGAGGCAATTACAAGAAGTCATTTTCCCACCAAGATAGAAAACCTTCAGCATTGTAACCTGGCTGGGTGGAAGACAGCACCATGTCAGAATGCCAGCACATGCCGTCTGCAAACAGGCCCCAGGACCAACTGTAGAAGAGATTAATCCCAGCACTTGGGAGGCAGAGACAGGATCTCTGAGTTCGAGGCCAGCCTGGTCTACAAGAGCTAGTTCCAGGACAGGCTCTAAAGCTACAGAGAAACCCTGTCTCGAAAAACCAAAAAAAAAAAAAAAGGAGAGAGAGAGAGAGAAGAGATTTGCAGTGTCTAGAAGGCACAAAAGGAAAGATTTGTACACACCTACCTATTTTTCTTTTTTAACAAATCGTTGAGCCTTTTCCAATGTTAAATCTCTCTCCAGAAAGAGCCCATAGTCTACACAGGCAACAAATGGCAGTGCACCACAGCCTATCAATCTGATGGAGCTTCTGATCTCCCTGGAGGCCCTTCTTGCTCCAGTGTGCTTTTCTTGTCTGTATTTCTGGGATTTCACAAACAGCTTTAGCTAGGTAACAGCTGCTGAGCAAATGTTCTGAGGCCATTTACACGGTGAATCAAGCAGCCTTCCACGGGCAATTCTGTGCAACTGAGCCATCCTATATAATGTGATTTGGAATCTAGCCTTCCCTGCTTTTCGTGAAAGTTCATCAGAACCAGGAAGACCTCTGTGAGTTGCCACTTAGGGACGGCGGGCTTCCTGTACGGCAGAGAGCTGGTGCCTGCCTTGTAGTTAGCAGGTGGTCAGCAGGGTATCTTGTGCACTTGCAAAATGAGGGTGAATTTGAAGCATACAATCTTTATACCAAGGAAAGGTCAAAGGTCTCCCTTCACTCAGGCTGGAGGGCTGGAAGGATGGCTCAGCAGGAAGAATGCTCACTGATTTCAACCACATGTAACTTCAGTTCTAAAAATCCAACAGCCTCTCGGCATCTGCAGCCATACACACATGCACATACGGACATATAAACAGTAAATCTTAAAAAAAAACCCACATTTTAACCACAAAGCTCTACTTTGAGGTACAGTGGGGATCCTAACTTGCTGCTCTTAAGAATCCCTAAGGTTGCCAAATTATTCCTTTTTAAGGTTGCTTTTCACCCCATAAAATGATCTCTGGCCAACTTGAGGAATATCATACACTTGTAAGAAGGAAAAGCCAGGGAGCTCCAGTCGTTGCCCGTGTTTCTCTTGGTATTTCCAGCAGTAGGTATCTGAACAAGGCAGGTACACAGATGTGCTCAGCACCCTCCTCTGAGGTGGAAGAACAGCCTAGTAAGAGGTGAAATACCCCGCCATTTGCCATCTAGTTCCACAGCCAGGGGAGCAAGGTGTCTCCTGTGACAGGGGCTCCCAGCATGGCTGCAGGCATTTCCTCTCTTGGGCTTTGAGCCACTTGCAGATCTGTGCAGTGGCTGCTTTGGAAAAGGGTCTCTCCTCGTGTTACCTTTCAGTGGCCCCAAAGATGCTGTACCCCAGAACCATCTGAAGAAGGGCACTACCCAGACTCTGGGCATCAGAAAACTGCCTAGTCACACAAGTCCCACCGGGACCCTGCAATGGGTAGCTGCCACTGAAACCCACCGTGGAGCAGCAGAGCACCTGCAAACCATGCCTGAGAGTGTCCTACACTGAAGTGGGGGAGAGGGGGTGGTGACATTGGAGGACACGGCCCTCAAAACCAGAAAGTCATCCTGAGGCCACAGCACGCTCTGTGATCCCAGGCAGCACTGGCGCCCCCAAACTCTAGCCACGACCCCCATTCCCTGTCCTAGCACCTGTTACTGGCAACGTAGGGTGAACACGCTGCTGCCCTGCCACAGGGACGCCCTGAGTGGCTTTGAACAGCACCATATAGAGGCCCATACAGAGTGCCAAGGGCAACTTGGCCCGGCTCTCAGGGGGTGGTGCCCGCCACAGCAGATAGAACTGGGAGAAAAGCCATGTCCACCCTCACCTAAAGGGCGTGTGGTACAAGTTGGTATAAGAAGAGAGCTTTCCTCGGCTCTGGTGGAGGTCCCACACCTGGCAGAAACTGCCACTGCGCAAGAGAGAGAAGGGCCATGGTCACCGCTGCATCTAGCCATGCAGCTCCCCCGACACAGACATGTAGAAGCAGACGTACACATGCTAATGCATATATTCACACAGAGACACACGCACACACTGACACAGACACACACTGTTGGTTTTTTTTTTTTTTTTCATTAAATCCAGTAGCTGCCCCTTAAACAGCTGCTGTCCTACGGGCAGCTCCGCAGCTACCAGCAGCAATTCAGCAGCGTCGGCCAGAGCCAGAAGGGAATTCTGTTCCCTTGGGCACCGGCTCCCTCACTACAACGAAAGGGAACTTCATCTAGATCTCTATCCCACTTCAGAACTCAGGATTCAAAGGCTGAGGTGAAATTCTGCTCGCTCAGAGAGGCTGGAGAGCAAATGGCTAACCTCTGCTAAAATAGCTCTCCAAAAACAGGGCTTCCTTCTGCTCGACCCCACTTAAGAACCCTAGCTACATGGTCCCTCCCTGCCACTTCCTGTCAGGTAGTTGCTGACTCAAGCTCCTGACCCCAGGTTCATTTTATTTAAACAAATGTAACACATCTTTGCATCATTAAATACTCCACAGCATAAACACTTGTAACACATCTGTTTATGTAAATATTATTTACACACATGTAAATAATGTTCCACGACACACACACATTCACCCATAAACATCACGCAGACACGCTGATACACCTGCTCCAGCAGTCCTGGTCAAGACTGACTGTGACAGTCACAGAGGGGGTGCTAGCATTCCCCTTATTCCCCCGACATGCAGTCTCTGGATCCACAGCACCACTGCCTCAGAGGCTGAGACTGCAGAGGACCTCAGGGGTAGCGGAGCTGACATCAGAGGAAACCCCCATCCCAAATGGGGCAGCACTCCTAATGTAGGAGTGACCACACTAGGAACACCCCACCCCCACAGCATAAGCAAATGTCACACATCTTCAAATAATACTCTATAACAACACCACGTTTCTCCACCACACGGGACTGCACCCCTGGTTTCCCCGCTCTCCCGTGGAATGCAAAGACGACAAGTCTCCCCAGTTCCACCACAGCGCCCACTGTATCCAAAATACCAACCGCAACCGAAAAGCTATACTGCAGTGTCCAGCCAGGATTAAAACCACACTGTGCAAGCCAGTTACGTCAAGAGACATCTGCAGGAGGAAGGTACCTCATGAAAGCGGAAGAGATGCCTGGCTCAAAGGACCAGCCAGTCAAGATCAGGACTCCAACGAAAAAAGTAGATGGAATGCCTGGTAACTAACCTGAGGGATTACAAAACCACTAGGTTAGGGCCAAGAAAATATAGATGAACAGTCGGTCGCAAGAAATGAGGAAGCTCCAGCAGGGCAGTGTGGGGCAGAGCTGGCTCAGGGTCTTAGAGGCTCCCTGACTTTATTGCTGTGATAAACAGCCTGGAGGGAAGGCTTTATTTGGCTCACACCTCCAGGTCACAGACTGCATTCATCAGGGTTCCCTAGAACAGAATTAAGGAGACAAACAAGGAGATCGTCCATACATACCGAGATCTATATGTGAAAATGTATCCTTCTTCATCAAGTGAGCTTTAAAATGGTGAGAATGGCAAATGACACCTGAGCCGCTGAGGACCCAGTCCTTGGTCCTTGCATCTGGGAGCCTTCGCAGTCCAAGTTAACCCAGAATCATTATCTCTCACTGGGGGAGGAGGGAGCGCACAACAACCCATAGTCGCTCAATAGATGAGTGATTCAATAGTCCCAACCTGGCACCAGGGTCCCAGGATGTTCCTGAAGGGGCTGCTTCTTAGCCCATGATGGTCACTTGGAGACACTGGTTGTCCATCACTGCAGTGACCAGCAGCAACAACAGATCCATTCAGTGACCAGAAAGAAGACCATGAGAAGAAAGGCGAAATAGTTTCTTCTGCAATACCCTTTCCACATGAAGATGCCACCCACAATCGGGATGCGTCGACCCTTGTCAATCAGGACAGTTCGATGAGGCTCCCTACTCAGGCGGGTCTAATCTGTGGCGAGTGGAAATTAAAACCAACGTCTATCTATCATTTAGATAGTCTGTCATTTAGGGACGTCGGGGCAGGAACTGGAGCAGAGACCAGGGAGGAGCACGGCTTGCTGGCTCGCTCCATGTGGCTAGCTCGGTTTGCTTTCTCATACTGCCCAGGCCCACCTGCCTAGGACTGGCACCACCCACGGTGGGCTGGATCCTCCCACATCAATCATTAATCAAGAAAATACCCCTCCCCCCAAGGCTTGCTTGTGGA
This sequence comes from Microtus oregoni, assembly GCF_018167655.1. Taxonomy (NCBI): domain Eukaryota; kingdom Metazoa; phylum Chordata; class Mammalia; order Rodentia; family Cricetidae; genus Microtus; species Microtus oregoni. Next base: position 22,142,278 of record NW_024543066.1, read on the forward strand.
CCATCTACTTGAGCATTTTCTCAATGAAGACTTCCTCTTGCCATGTGACTTTAGTTGGTATCAATTTGACAAAAAGTAACCAGCACAGAGGTTAGCTGACCTTTGGCCAGGATGTATTCAAAGGCTTCCAGGTTTCATCCAGGCAAATGTCCCAGTCTTGTACCTCCACGGTCACCAACAGGAAGGGGGAGCATGACAATACTAAAATAGCCATTTTACGAAGCCCTGAAGCCTAACCCTTTCGGAAATGCTTTCCAAAGGAATCCTGCATGGGAAGGAGGTGTTGAAACCCGGCAGCCCCGTTCAAACTGATGCAGAACATCAAGACAGCTGCATGGACTGGTCGGAAAGTCATGCTGTTGGTGACATCCTAGATACAGCTCTAAAGTTGACAAGGTAGCCAGTGTGTGGCCCTGTACAAAGGCAAAGCCAAGAATATAAATTTTTATTATTTTTTTAAATTTATTTATTATGTATATAGTGTTCTGTCTGCATATATACCTGCAGGCCAGAAGAGGGCACCAGATCTCATTACAGATGGCTGTGGGCCATCATGTGGTTGCTGGGAATTGAACTGAGGACCTCTAGAAGAACAGCCAGTGCTCTTAACCGCTGAGCCATCTCTCCAGCCCAAGAATATAAATTTCTAAGAGTGTGGTGTGTGTGTGTGTGTGTGTGTGTGTATACAAAGGCAAAGCCAAGAGCATAGTTTTTAAAAGAATGTACGTGTGTGTGTGTGTGTGTGTGTGTGTGTGTGTACGCATGAGCTTGTGCGAGAGGTGTCCGATCACCTGGAGCTGGAATTACAGACAGTTACGTGTCGCACAGGTGAGTGCTGAACCTGGATCCTCTGGAAGAACAGTAAGTGCCACTGAGCCACCTGTCCAGCCCCCCAAAAGCATAAATTTTGATGATGAAAAGACAATTTTTATGTCCCGGAAAAACAAACCAAACAGGAATCTCAAAGCCGGGCGATGGTGGCGCACGCCTTTAATCCCAGCACTCGGGAGGCAGAGGCAGGCGGATCTCTGTGAGTTCAAGACCAGCCTGGTCTACAGAGCTAGTTCCAGGACAGGCTCCAAAGCCACAGAGAAACCCTGTCTCGAAAAACCAAAAAAAAAAAAAAAAAAAAAAAAAAAAAAAAAAAAAAAAAAAAAAAAAACAGGAATCTCAGAAATGAAGAGCTCAGCCAATCAAATGAAAACAGGCGGGGCTGTCAGGTGTGGCAGCGCAGGCCTGATGAATCCCAGCAATCAGAAGGCAGAGGCAGGGGGATCTCCGTGGATCCCTAACCCACTAAAGATGCACAGTGAGACCCTGTCTCAAAAAAGGCAGGGACGGGAGCTGGAGAGATGGCTCAGTGGTTAAGAGCACTTTCTGCTCTTGCCGAGGACCTGGGTTCAGTTCCCAGCACTCATGGTGAGTTCCAGGACAGCTGGGCTGTTATAGAGAGATCCTGTCTCGGAAACTACCCCCCAAAAAAATCATTTCTGGTTTTGATTTGATAAGACCCATCTTCGTGGTACTATAAAAGCAATTTTTTAAAATAATGGGGAAGAAAATATTCTAATACTTGAAACTTAAGAAATACGCATGTAAACTTCTGAGGGGACAAGGTACCAGAGAAATTTTTAAAGCAGTTTTTAAATTTCAGCTTCATTGTTGTGTGTGAGCACAGGAGTGCATGTGGTCTTGTCTGTTTTCAAAAGTCCTCCATCAGCTCCAACAGAAATTCTGTGTACAGGACTTCCTGCTGCCTGCAAGATATAGCACTCTCGGAACGAGACTCCTAAGACACAGAGAGAACTGAAGGAAACAAGCTCCACCAAGAGCAGAGCCAGGAGAAAATCCAGCCCTGGGAGCCAACCCAGTCCTGGGACACTGGCAGACCAGGATTGAGCCAACAACCTGACTCAGAGTCTGTGACCTCCACCGGAACCGGAGTGGGACTGAACCAGTTACCTAAGACACAGAGAGAACAAGTTCCACCCGTCCCCGGACACGGGCAGATCACAATTGAACCAGCAACCAGATCCAGAGTCAGCGATTGCCACCAGAACAGGTCTAACTCCAAGCCAGGGACTTCTGCAGGAGGAGATCCAGACCAAGATTTTCAGAAGCAGATCAAAGCCAGCAGCCTAGGTCAAAGTAGGCTTGAGACAGTAAACTCCAAGGAAGCAGACCAAAGCACAGGAGTACTGAGCTACCTCCAGGAACAGGAGTAACCAACGGGGTAACTAGAACTGTGACACTGACTGTACCACGAGGAACAACCATCTGAGCTTTGGATTCACTGGCACCTAGAAGATTACTCAACAGAATCTCAGACAGCCCCAACCACACCTATTAGAGGAAAAGATGAGTAGAAAAGGTAAGATCACATGCTACACTACAAAGAGCAACGCAATACCAGTAAAACCTAAAGACACTACAAAAGTAAGACATGAAAAACCACATATGGATGAACCAGAAGAAAATGATCTAAAAAATAACCTCAAGAGAATGTTTGAAATACTTAAAGATGAAATGAAAAATTACCTTAAAGAAATAGAGGGGAAAAAAATTGGAAGATATCAGTTAAAGAAAACCAAGAAAAATAACTCAAGCATATAAATGAAACTATGCAGGACTTGAAAACTGACATCAAAAAAATAAAGAAAACACAAGCCGTAGGAATTATAGAAACAGAAATCATGAGAAAAAGAGCAGGAACCACAACTGCAAGTATGAACAACAGAATACAAGAAAAGGAAGAGAGAATCTCAAACGCGGAAGATAAAATAGAGGAAATAGACTCATCAGTTAAAGAAAACATTAAATATATCAAAAGCTTAACCTAAAATATCCATGAAATATAGGACAACATAAAAAGGCCAAATCTTAGAATAATAGGTATAGAAGGAGAAGAAGTTCAACTTAAAGGCACAGAAAATTTATTTAACAAAATCATTTTTTTTAGAAAGATATGCCCATGAAGATACAAGAAGCTTACAGAACACCAAATAGACTGGATGCAAAAAAAAAGTCCTCTCACCACATAATAATCAAAACACTAAACATACAGAGTAAAGAAAAAATATTAAGAGCTGCAAAGGAAAAGGGCCAACTAACATATAAAGGTAAACCTATCAGAATTACACCTCACTTCTCAGTGGAGACAATGAAAACTAGAAGGTCATGGTCAAGCATTATGCAGACATTAAAAGACCATGGATGCCAGCCCAGACTACTATACCCAGCAAAACTGTTGGATCACCATAGAAGGACAAAACAAGATATTCCATGACTAATCTAGATTTCACCAATACCTAGCCAGAAACCCAGCCCTACACAAAATACTAGAAGGAAAACTCCAACCCAAGGAAGATGGCTACACCAACAAAAACTCACACAATTGATGATCTCATTACAGCAAATCCCGAAGAAGAAAAATGCAAAAATTAACATCACCAACAATGAAAACAAAATTAACAGGAGATAGCAACCACTGGTCATTAATATCCCTTAAAGTAAATGGACTCAACTCACCTATAAAAAGGCACAGGCTAACAGATTGGATATGAAAACAGAATCCATCCCTCTTCTGCATACAAGAAACGCATCTCAACCTCAAAGACAGACATCGTCTCGGAGTAAAAGGTTGGGAAAAAAATATACCAATCAAATGGACCTAAGAAACAAGTGGGTGTAGCTATCCTAATATCTAAAAAAATAGACTTCAAGCTAAAATCAGTCAAAAGAGACAAAGAAGGGGGCTGGAGAGATGGCTCAGTGGCTAAGAGCACTGGCTGCTCTTCCAGAGGTCCTGAGTTCAATTCCCAGCAACTACATGGTGGCTCACAACCATCTGTAATGAGATCTGGTGCCCTCTTCTGGCATGCGGGCATACATGGAGGAAGAATGTTGTATACATAATGAATAAATCTTAAAAAGAGAGAGAGAGAGACAAAGAAGGACATTTTATATTAGTCACAGGAAAAATCCATCAAGAGGAAATCTCAATACTGAATGAACATCTATGCCCCAAATACAAAGGCACCCTCATATGTCAAAGAAACACTTCTAAAGTTTAAATCATATATTAAACCCCACACACTAATGGTGGGAGACTTCAACACTCCCCTCTCACCACTGGACAGGTCAGTCAGACAAAAAATGAACAGAGAAATAAGAGAACTAACAGAACTAACAGATGTTATGACTCAAATGGACTTAACAAACATCTATAGAGTATTCCAAACAGAAAAGAATATACCTTCTTCTCAGCACCTCATGGAACCTTCTCAAAAATTGACCACATACTCAGTAACAAAACAAACCTCAACAAATAGAAAAAATTGGAATAACCCAATGTACCTTATCAGATCACCATGCTTTAAAACTAGATGTCAACAGCAATACCAACTCCGAAAAACCCACAAACACATGAAAATTAAACAATGCTCACCTGAATCATCAATGGGTCAAGGAAGAAATAAAGGGGGAAATTAAAGACTTCCTAAAATTCAATGAAAATGACCACACAACATACCCAAATTTATGGGACAGAATGAACACAGTGTTAAGAGGAAAGTTCATAGCAATAAATGCCTACATAAAGAAGCTGGAAAAATTCCACACTAGTGAATTAACAGAACATTTGAAAACTTTAGAACAAAAATGCAAACTCACCTAAGAGAACTAGACAGCAGGAAATAATCAAATTGAGAGCTGAAATCAACAAAATAGAAACAAAGAAAACAATACAAAGAATCAATGAGATAAAGAGTTGGTTCTTCGAGAAAAACCAACAAAATAGACAAACCTTTATCCAAACTAACCAAAAGGCAGAGAGAGAATATCCAAATTAACAAAATCAGAAATGAAAAGGGGACATAACAACAGACACAGAGGAAATACAAAGAATCATCAGGTCATATTTCAAAAACCTGTACTGCACAAAATTGGAAAACTTAAAGGATATGGACAACTTTCTAAATAAATATCACTTACCAAAATTAAATCAAGACCAAATAAGCAAATTAAACAGACCTATAACTGCTAAAGAAATAGAAACAGTCATCAAAACTCTCCCAACCAAAATAAAAAAAAAGCCCAGGAATAGATGATTTAAGCTCAGAATTCTACAAGACTTTCAAAGAGGAACTAATACCAATACTCCTCAAATTATTCCACACAATAGAAACAGAGAGACCATTGCCAAACTCTTTTTATGAGGCTACAATTACCCTGATACCCAAACCACAGAAAGACAATACTAAGGAAAGAGAATTACAAACCAATCTCATTCATGAACATTGATGCAAAAATACTAAATAAAATACTAGCAAATCAAATCCAAGAACACATCAGAACCATCATCCACCATGACCAAGTCGGCTTCATTCCACAGATGCAGGGATGGTTCAACATACGAAAATCTGTCAATGTAATTCACCATATAAACAAGCTGAAAAATAAAAACAACATGATCATCTCATTAGATGCCAAAAAAGCATTTGACAAAATACAACATCCCTTCATGATAAAGGTCTTGGAGAGAGCAGGGATACAAGGAACATACCTAAACATAATAAAGGCAATATACAGCAAGCCAACAGCCAACATCAAACTAAATGGAGAGAAACTCCCGGAGATTCCACCGAAATCAGGAACAAGACAAGGTTGTCCACTCTCTCCATATTTATTCAATATAGTTCTTGAGGTCCTAGCCAGAGCAATAAGACACCAAAGGGAGATCAAGGGGATACAAATTGGAAAAGAATAAGTCATACTCTTGCTGATGATATGATAGTTTACATAAGTGACCCCAAAAATTCTACCAAGGAACTTTCACAACTCATAAACATTTTCAGCAATGTAGCAGGATACAAGATTAACTCAAAAAATCAGTATCCCTCCTGTACACAGATGATAAAAGGGCTGAGAAAGAAATCAGAGAAACAACACCCAAAATAGCATAAAATATCTCAGAGTAACTCTAACCAAACAAGTGGAAGTCTTGTATAACAAGAACTTTAAATCTTTAAAGAAAGAAATTGAAGAAGATACCATAAGTGGAAAGACTTCCCATGCTCTTGGGTAGGCAGAATTAATATAGTAAAAATGGCAATCCTACCAAAGCAACCTACAGATTCAACGCAATGCCCATCAAAATCCCACCTCGAAAGAACAGTACTCAACTTCATTTGGAAAAGCAAAAATTCCAGGATAGTCAAAACAATCCTGGGCAATAAAAGAACTTCTGGAGGCATCACAATCCCTGACTTAAAACTCTTACTACAAAGCTACAGTACTGAAAACAGCCTGGTACTGGCATAAGAACAGACAGGAGGACCAATGGAACCGAATAGAATACCCAGATATCAATCCACACATCTTCAAACACCTGATATTTGATTTAAAAAAAACATCAAGGGTGCTGGAGAGATGGCTCAGTGGTTAAGAGCATTGCCTGTTCTTCCAAAGGTCCTGAGTTCAATTCCCAGCAACCACATGGTGGCTCACAACCATCTATAATAAGGTCTGGTGCCCTCTTCTGGCCTGCAGACATACACACAGACAGAATATTGTATGCATAATAAATAAATAAATATTAAAAAATAAATAAATAAAAAAAAACATCAAATGGAAAAAGGAAAGCATATTTAACAAGTGGTGCTGGCATAACTGGATATCAACACGTAGAAAAATGAAAGTAGACTCATATCTATCACCATGCACAAAACTCAACTCCAAATGGATCAAAGACCTCAACATAAAGCCAGCCACACTGAACCTTATAGAAGAGAAAGTGGGAAGTACACTTGAACCCATTGGCACAGGGAACCACTTCCTAAAATATAACCCCAGCAGCACAGACACCGAGAGAAACAATTAATAAATGGGCCCTCCTGAAACCAAAAAGCTTCTGTAAAGCAAAGGACACAGTCAACAAGACAAAATGACAGTCTACAGAATGGGAAAAGATCTTCACTAACCCCACATCACACAGAGGTCTGATCTCCAAAATATACAAAGAACTCAAGAAATTGGACACCAAAAGATCACATAATCCAATAAAAAAAAATGGAGTACAGACCTAAACAGAGAACTCTCAACAGAGGAATCTAAAATGGCTGAAAGACACTTAAGGAAATGTTCAATATCCTTAATCATTAGAGAAATGCAAATCAAAAGAACTCTGAGATTCCATCGTAACCTGTAAGAATGGCCAAGATCAAAAACACTGATGACAACTTATGCTAGAAAGGTTATGGGGTAAAGGGAACACTTTCTGCATTGCTGGTGGGCATGCAAGCTGGTACAACCCCTTTGGATGTCAGTGTGGCAATTTCTCAGAAAATTAGGAAACAACCTTCCTCAAGACCCAGTAATACCACTTTTGGGTATATATCCAAAGGATGCTCAATCATGCCACAAGGACATGTGCTCAACTATGTTCATAGTAGTGTTGTTTGTCATAGCCAGAACCTGGAAACAACCTAAATGCCCCTCGATCAAAGAATGGATAAAAAAAAAAAGTGGCACATTTACACAATGGAGTACAACACAGCAGAAAAAAATAACGACAGCTTGAATTTTGCAGAAAAATGGATGGAACTAGAAAACATTATTTTAAGTGAGGTAACCCAAACACAGAAAGACAATTATCACATGTACTCACTCATAGGTGGTTTTTTAAACATAAAACAAAGAAAGCTAGCCTACAAACCACAATCCCTGAGAACTTAGACAACAATGCACACACTAAGACTTACATAGATCTAATCTACATGGGAAGTAGAAAGTAGAAAAAGACAAGATCTCCTGAGTAAATTGGGAGCATGGGGAACTTGGGGGAGGATTGAAGGGGAAGAGAGAGGCAGGGAGGGGAGCAGAGAAAAATGTAGAGCTCAATAAATATCATGGTTAAAAAAAAGAAATTCTGTGTACATTACCCAACTCCTTCTAGTGCACTTTCTGACTATAAATAACCCCGGTCTAGACAGCCCATGTGAGTGAAATTCAGTATTTTCCCTTTAAGATCTGGATTAAATCACCTAGCATGATGCTTCAAAGTTCAACCGCATCATAGCGTGTGATAAGATTTCATTCCTTTTACTGCCAAGTAGTACCCAACTAGATGTCCACAGTGAATCTGGGCTATTTGCCAATTGGTGACATAGGCACATGCATTTTCCTCACACTGGCATTCATCGCTCTGTCATTACTAGCTCCCCTTTTTAAGTTTTGGAGGCGCTGGAGCCCATGCCCGGCAGTTAAGAGCTTTTGGGTGCCCACACAGTGGAAATAAAAAAGCTAGAAGGAAATGTCCCCCTCGGCCAGCCACACCCCAAGGTATCACACACACAACAGTCAGACTGGCAAACTGCAGGTGCCTGCAGATGGGGACCTCCTGGGACGGGCTCTCACTTCACCTCCCCAGCAGCTGGCCATGGCCACAGGCGCCCGTGGTGAGACGTCTCACCACCAAGCCCAGGCGTGGCCCATTGCCCAAGCCTAGAGACCACTCCCGCAGATCAGCACCTGAGCGCAGAGCAGTGGGGCCTGCAGCGCCTCCACCCAATCTGTACACCAGCAGGATCTGCACAGTTCAGACCCTCAGCGGAACAGGTTCTATAGTAATGGACCCCAAGTCTCTCCCGGGGCCCAAGTCCAAAGTAGCTCTCCCTAAAGACACGCCACCTGCAGATCCACTCGGTCTGAGGCTCCATCCCTGTCCCCATTGGTACCAACAGTAAGCCTAATTAGTGCAAGCCTGGAATCCCCTCAGGAGCCCGAGGCGGACAGGTAGAGAGTTCAAGGCCAGCTTGAGCTACAAGGTGAAGTCCTGTCTTAAGACGCGGGAAAGTGACAGAACTGAGCCGCAGAATTCTTATCTAACATGCGCAAAGCTCTAGGTTCATTCCCTGGTACGCCATAAGACCAAGTCTTTGGGCACCTGTCTGTAATCCCAGAACTCAGGAAGTAGAGACACAGGGATCAGAAAGTCAAAGTCATCTTGGAAAGCTACATAGTGACTTTGAGTCATGAGACACTGTCTCATTAAATATATATTATGCTATATTATATTATATATTAATGGGGCTGGAGAGACGCCTCCATGGTTAAGATCATTTGATGCTCTTGCATCCAGGTTCAGTTCCCAACACTCTGCCCGGTGGCTCCCAACCATCCATAACTCTAGTCCCGGGGACCTGACACGCTCCCTGACCTCTGTGGTCACAGCTATGCATATGCGATGCACAGATGTACACGCAGGAAAAACATGCATGCATGCACACATGCATGCACACATGCGCGCGCACACGCACACACACACACACACACACACACACACACACACACACCAAAAAAAAAATTTAAATCTAAAAAGAAAAAAGAAAACAAGGAACTGGAGAGATGGCCCAGTGGTTAAGAGCACTAACTGCTCTTTCAGAGGACCCAAGATCAATTCCCAGCACCCGCATGGTGGCTCACAACTGTCTGTAACTCCAGTTCCTCGGCTCCAATGCCCTCTTCTGAACTCCTTGGATACCAGGCAAGCACATGTATACACACATATATAAATGCAAGTAAAACACTCATACACAAAGAATAAATTATTTTTTAACAGAAGACAAAACTGAACAGGGACTGAGTCATCCAGGGGTTTCTCCTCCCGCCACCTTGTCAAGACAGCAACCAGCAGGCAGGAGGAGCCAGCAGTTACAGAACGTCAGCACCCCATTGCCTGGGCATGACATCCACAGATACCAGGCCAAGCAGACCTGGGTTTAAGAAAAGGCTATGGGGGACTGGGGAGGGCGGCCTGTAGGAGTAGATAATATTGGGAAGGAAGAGAGAGCGATGTCCAACCCTGTAGCTTCGTGGGACAGGGGTGGGGTCAGTCCCCACTCTGAGCCCATTCTTCTGCTTCCCCAGGGCAACTTCCTCCTCAGGACCGCACACTGATGGCAGAGGAAATGGAAGGCAGTTCTGTCTCTACAGCCAGGTAGAGACACTCACCAGCTCGAGCATCCGTTAGTTCGCCCAGTACCTTTCAGACTTTTCCTTGTTCTTAATTTGCTTTCTCTTTTCAGCCAGCCCAACCAAAGAAACGGAGGCACAGAAGGGTTAAATGACTTGTCCCCAAGGCAACTGGGGCTACATCTACAAGCACAGTATAGGTTTTCCGAAAAAAAAAGCAACCCAAGCAGAGGCCACACTAAATACAAAGAGACAAGAGCCAGGCTGTGTTCTGGGATCTGGGAGAGGGTGGGAGACCCGACCCAGAGGCTAGCATGAACCATCCTGCACGTGGGTCCGGGGTGAACACAATGCAAGTGCCCAGACTGAGGACCTGAAGATCAAGGAGGAGTCTGGGTTCAGTTCCGGCAAGTAGAAACTTCCAGAGTTTGGACTGGTGAGCACCCTCTGCAAGACCCTGAGCCCGCCTTTGCTTTGATAGTGGCGCCACCTAGTGATCATGTTTGAGAACCGCATTCTCATCAAAGGATTCCAGCAACATTTATTAGTGTACTGGACACCCACATGGATGACTTTTAAATACCAAGCCAAATGAAAAATAATGCTGACCACAAAATAAATGAAAATCAAAATATATTAGTCAATAATAAGTGAATTTTAATATAACTGAAATATTGGTATAAAGTACCATTTCCAGGAGCCACAATATAGTATGAAGGAAATTTGTTTCTTGGTTTACTTAATAGCTTTAAATAAATTTAAAATAGTGTTTAAATTTTAATATTGTTTATGAATTAGTAATACAGCTCACATAAGAACTAATAATATTATTTTCCAATAAAAAACATTTATCTTACTACTTTCAAGGCACTGCTGTGAGATTTTTGCTTGATTTTTGTTTTCTTGGTTTTTTTTTTTTTTGTCCGTTTGGAATGTGCGCTGTTAGGTAGGGTCTCATTATGTAACCCAGGCTCACGTGCAACTTATGATCTTACCTCAGCCCCTACGTGCTAGGATAACAAGCACGTGACTCCACACCGTTTGTTTTCAATCTTAAACACAAAATGAGGCAGGGGTAGAGAAGTGGCTTAGTGGTTTAGAGCGCTCACCGCTCTTTTAGAGGGACAGAGTTCAATTCCCAGCACCAATGTCAGCAGCTCATAACCTCCTCCCCAAGACACGGGCGCGCGTGCCCACACACACAACCACAGACACACATTCTAAGGGGGGATAGAGAGAGTGACAGAAACAGACGATGAGACAGAGAACGCGCGACAGAAAGGTCACAGGGAGAGAGACAAAGAGAAAGAAGAGAGAAGAGAGAAAGATAGAAAACACAGGGAGAAAGAGAGGGAGCGAGGTAGAGAGACAGAGCGAGACAGAGAAACACAGAGACAGAATAAAACAGTGAAATCACACTATGCTCTGCACCAGAGCTAACGGCACTGTCGCAGCGTCAATTCCAGAACCTCGGTCAACAGTTCGACCCTACTCACACGTCATCAAGACTCTGGTGCTCCTCGCCGCTCTCAATCCCCTACATTCTCCGTTCTCCTCCCGTGGCCCCATAAAACTTCCACAGGCTTTCCAGAGTGCTTGGCTTCCCACCACAAATAAAAACCAAGTTTACTTTCCCAGAATCCCCAGCAAAGCTCCTCTCATTGGCTCCAAGTGTGATATGCCCTCCCCCGCGAAGTTACGGTTGCCAAGGGAAGGGGGTATTGGTTAGCCACTGAGGGTACAGGTGAAACTAGGATTCTGACTACAACCCACCACACCTGTTGGGTTATGCCCTCCAACATCCTAATTTCTTGTGTGGGGAAACGGAGGCAGCAAGATCTAGGTAGTTCTGAGTGGGGCTGAACTGGCACTTAGGATACCCCCAGCCATGACTTCCTGTGCCCGGGACAGGGCTGATAACTGAGTCAGGGTTGAGGTGAGGGCTGCCCAAGGAGACTAGAAAACCTGTTTCAGCTGCCTGGGGAGGGGTCGGGTCATTCGTAAAAACCTCTCCAGGTGATCCTGGTGTACAGTCCACTCGGGGATGCTGAGGCCTGGACGCTCGCACAGCCCTCAGACCCACCTTGGCCTCCATTTCCCAGTTTACCCCCGGCACCTGGTTCTCCTGAAGATAATCCTACAGCAGAGAAGTGGGAACAGCAGCCTGTCTTCCGGGGTGGGGGTCTCTGGGGCTGGGCCTACACAAGAGACCGCTAAGTTCTTTCTAACCTGCTCCTTTCAGTACCCACCCCTTCCCAAGCTGCTGGTCTTGGCCCAGAAAAGATTAGAGGACTCTCAAGTGAAGAGACGTGGAGTTTATTCCAATGACTGACAGTGACCGCTGGAGGGCTCCTAGCTCCCACTCGGAGACAGAGGAATTAAGATGACCTCGGGAGCACGCCATCCTCTCAGCCCACAGCCCACAGTTCAGTGATGCTTGCCCAGCTCCCGAGGAAGGATCAAGTGGAACATTTGAGAGCGCTGTGGGCCTGGGGTCTCAGGCGCCCCTGCACACAGCCCATCCTGGACCGAAGGTGTAGGGAGACCTGGGGTTCAGCCACATGCAGCCTCAGCCGCCTGCCCACACTGTGGGGATCCCTCGGCCTTGCTGGCCAGGCTGTAGTAATAGTTGCGCATGCGTTGTTCCACGGTCTGGAAGTCAGGGCGGTCCTCCCAGCTGTAGGGGTGGGGAAACCAAAACCCAACGTGAGCGGGAGGGCAGGAAGGTATTAAGGGGTAGGGAGTTGGGGGTAGACTTTCCGGGCTCAGAGGAGCAGGGGGACTGTTGGGTGAGGTCTTCTTGGTGTGAGAGCAACGGCGTTCTGGGGCGTCCACCCCAAAACAAATAGAGCTGCTGGCTTACAGAACACAGCTTGTCATATAGTATTGAGAGCTGTCCAGGAGGGTACAGAAACAGCAAAGTGAAGGTCAGAGTGGAAATTACTGCCCACAGGGAACAGGAATACTGGGTGCAGCCATGTTGGGTTTGTGAGCCAGGCACGAGCTTACATGGAGGCAGATATGTGACTTGGGATGGAGGTAGTCTCACGGTGAACAAGCTTGACCAATGAGGAGCTGTTCGTGGTACTGGGGTGGGGTTTGATAGGCGCTAGCCTCTGCCTTGGGAGTAGTGGGCGCTTGCTGAGGGAGCCTGCGTTACCATGAGTTGAAATAGGATGAATGGACCCATCCCGGTCAGCAGCACTGTTTCAAAGTCAGTGCCGTGTCGTTTCGTAAAATATCGCATGCTGGGTTGTCAGGATTCATAATCACAATAAGGCGATGCCTGTGTGGGTGTCACCTGTCATCTGCTCCGGGTAGGGCTGAGTGATGGGGATTGAGTGTGCTAAGTATGTGGGTCCTGCACAGGTGGCTTCCCTGAGAGGTGGGGCGCTGGGCGTTTCTTGTACAGGCTGAGGATTAAGTGCTGGAAACTCGTGCTGGGCGTGGGACACTAAAGCATGCTGGGTGACAGTGTGACTATGGTGGTCTAGCGCTGTCAGATCTGAGTGCTGGTCATGGCAGGGCCCATGGCTGCATTGCATGGCCTGTGTCCCGGGGAGCTAAGCATGGATGGGGATGGATTAAAGGTAGAACACGGAAAGGCTGACACGCGGGAGCGGATCTTTGAGTGGAACACTAGATAGAGCTAGGTGACCCCGATGGGGCATGAGGACTTCTTCTCCAGCCCCAGGACTGAATGACCAGACCCCCTCCCACCCGGAACTCACTTGTAGGTCCAGCAGTCGCTCATAAGTGAGTACATTTCGGGTGGACACTCTGGCGGGCATTCCATCCTCTTCCCCTGCTTGATGAAGTCCAGGACCTCGGGGCCCTTCATTTTCTGCTCAGGCCAGGGACAAAGGCATGTGTGAGGAACCAAGGTCCCACACTGGTCCCTCTCCCCCGTCCACCATGGCCGAGTTCTGCCCAGCCTACTTTGTAGGGCTTCTGGCCGTAGGAGAAGGCCTCCCACATGGTGACCCCATAGCTCCAGACGTCGCTGCGGCTGGAGAACTTTCGGAAGTTGATACATTCTGGTGCGTACCACTTCAGAGGCCACTTCCCAGCGGAACGGGCCTAAGAAGGGGAGGTGCTGCTAGGACAGGACCCCGGGACCCCCCCGGCCCACCAGCCACCTCCGCCTAGACACCCCTGGGTGGCACTAACCGTGTAATAGCTGTCATCAGCACCTAGTGCCTTGGACAGGCCAAAGTCACTGATCTTGGCATAGTGCCGATTGACCAGTAGAACATTCCGGGCTGCCAGGTCACGGTGCACGAAGTTCTTCTCTTCCAGATACTTCATGCCCATGGCTACCTGGTGCAGCAGTTCAGCCACATTGCTGACGGGGATCTCCTCCCTGGGTAGAGGGCAAGATGGGGTCAGTCCTTCTTCCCATGAGCCATAGGTATAGCACAGAAAAACTGGACAACAGCCAGGGGCCTGGTATCTAGAAAGTTCTTGTTGGCAGTAACAGATGCTCCATAAGCATCTGATGTACATAGGAGCTCTGGGCACAGACCTGCTATCACCACCATGGTGCACATGGGGAAACAGAGCCAGAAGCACATGCGTGCACGCGCGAGCGCGCGCGCGCGCACACACACACGCACTGCCCTCCCAGCTCCACCCCCCCCACCCTGCGAGCAGCCGACCCCCCCACTCCGGCTCACTTCTTTCCAAGCAGGAACTTGTGAAGGGGCCCACCGCCGGCCATCTCCATGACCAACATGAGTGCCTCCGCCTGGCACACGCCAATGAGCCGCACGATGTAGGGGTTGTCGAGCTGGTGCATAATCTCGGCCTCTCGCATCATCTCGTCCTTGTCGGCCTTCTCCGTACTGTGCTTCAACACCTTGATGGCCACATCGATCTGCTTCCTGTCCAGGGGCACAGCCACACATGCAGCGCGGGTGTGAACTGGGCAGGCACCCGCTGCCACCCGCCTCTCTCATCCCCCGAGTTCCGTAGCGCACCCTCTGGCGCACTCCCCAAGATGCCTGGGACAACCTCAGCCTAAAACACCTCCCCAGGGAATACCTACATGTATGGCATGGCCTGTCAACACAGGGAACAGAGATGCCCCCTCTGCTAGAACTTCAACTCGGCCAAGCCCTTCCTAGCATAAGCCAGTGTCTCCCTCTCAGGGGTCCCCAGGCTTTCCACATAACCGTCCAGCATGTCACACCCCACCCCAGCAGGAGTCTGCTTCTCAGACAAGATACCCCAGTTCCCACTGCTCCTGATTCTAATGCCCCCACCATGGTAGAAGCGGTCGGTCATACTTGCGCATCCGGTAGACTCCCTGGCGCACTGAGCCAAAGTTGCCACAGCCAAGTTCAATATCAGCCACAAGGAGGTTCTCGCGCTTCAGGAAGAGCTTCTTGTTCTTGAGCTCCTCGGGGTCACTGTAGGGACTCTCATAGACGCTTGTGTCCATGGGCATCGGCCGCGGCTTGTCTGGGGACGCTGCAAGAGCTAGGCATACAGTCATGTGCACCCAGGTCAGAAAAGGAAAAGGGGGAGGGGACGTAGAGACCACGGGAGGCTCGGTCACACCAGACACATGGCCATAGGCCATGATTTACCCACATCCAAGTGCCTGCATGCACCAGGATGTACAGACGTACAGACAACTGGCATGTTGGGTTTGGGCATGACTGTGCACGGGACAGACCCCCGCCAATGGCTCTGACCGTGTTGTCTCTTGCTAAGCCCCACAGCCCAGCCAGGGTCCCTGCTTCCAGTTGGGCATGAGCTGACCCACACCTCCACCTCTGCCAGCTTACCTGGTTCAGGGGTATATCCATCGGAGTTCAGGGTGTCAACTCGTCTCTGAGGCTAAAAGTCACAGGGTCAGCTGCAGTCAGCCAGACTGGTGATTCTTAGGGACCCACGCCTGCTGAGGACACCCCAGGGACCAGCCCCTCCATAGCCATCTTTCCTGACCTAGCATCCCTGAAGTCATCCACCCAATGCTCCGAGGGACCACTGGCTCACCTGAGTGAATGTGGACGGGTGGGCTGGGAGGGTGGGGGCAGCAGCAGCTGTGGGGGAGAGAAAAGACAGTGAGTATGGGAAGCCGTCTCCTGCATGCTAGTCCGCCTCCAGCCTCCGCCTCACCTCCAGCGCTGGCGCTGCTGTTGGGGCAGACCTCCTTCAAGCGATAAATAAGCCCGTCCGCCTTCAGCTTCAGGTACTCCACCAGCTGCGAAAATGGGTGTCAGGGGGGGCCTTCTCAACCCCCAGGGGCCGGGCACCCCACCACAGGGTGCTCCTTGGAGCATGGCTGGCCTACCTGCCAGAGAGTGTCAAACTTGGTACCCTCAGGGATGCAGAACTTTCCCGCCTTGTCCTGGCTGATGAGATAGTGGTACACGGTTTTCCCATAGATCAGGGACAGTGCGTATGTACCCTGCTCCTTCCGGGGCCTCAGCCTGAAGGGGGAGGAAGGGTGTCACCCCATAGCAATGGGGGGCCTCCTGTGCCTCAGTTCCCTCTACTGACATACATGCTATGGGCTCCACACTCAGAACCTCACAAAGCAGCAGCAGAGATTGGGAAAGCCACGGATGGGTGCCACTAAACTTCAGCATCTTTAAGGTGACTATGGGAGAGAGGGGCAGAGACCAATGGTAAGTGTACAGGAAACATGAGGTAATGCAAAGGCAGACTGGAATCCCTTTGTAGGGGAACACTGATGGCCCACAGCAGATATGGAGCCAGGGGCGTGGGTCTCTCATACACAGGAGCCATGGTGTTGTGATACTTGCTACCTACTGGGAGACAGTCGTCCTCAGGGGTACCTAATCATCAGGGGTATATTCAGCTGTGTACTTTGCTAACCATGGAAAGAACACAGGGACCCATAATCCTTGGGTCTATACACATACGTATACACAATGCCCATCATACCTGCACACACAGACACACACAGACACACACACACACACACACACACACGAAACCCCATGGCAAAGTCATTCAACACCTCAAACAACACAGCCTCATTGAAGGAATACTTGCCTACCCGTGCATGGCACTCAGCCACTGTGGTGGTTTGAATGAACATGGCCCCCATAGGCTCATACATTTAAATGCCCAGTCCCTAGATGATGGAACTACTTGGGAAGGATTAGGAAGTGTGGCCTTGTTGGGAGAGGTGTGTCACTGTAAAATGGAGGAACTATGCCAAGTCAGAAGTTCTTCATTTGGTCGCTGCATCCAACATACCATTCCACACCCAGACTTCTCATGTCTCCTTCCATGGTCTAGCCTGGTGAGTACCCCAGAGCACCCAATCCTCACTTTCCCACAACCTGCCAGTGGTGTGGGAGGTTCTTCTGTCTATGTGTGGCTTTTATTGTTTAATGAATAAAGAACTGCTTTGAGCCTATGGCAGGGAGGAACAGAACTAGGTGGGGAAAGCTAGGCTGTATGCTGGGAGAAAGAAGGGCAGAGTCAGAGAGACGTCATAGAGCCGCAGTGAGAGTTAGACATGCCGAAACTTTGCCAATAAGCCACTGCCACATAGCAATAAACAGATTAATGAAGATGGGTTAAATTAATATAAGAGTTAACCAATGAGAAGCTAGAGCTAATGGGCCAAGCAGTGATTTAATTAATACAGTTTCTGTGATTATTTTGGGTCTAAGCTAGCTGGGGAGCCAGGAACCAACAAGCAGGCTCCCTTCAACATGCCAGATCTAGTCTGGGTCCCACAACTAGTGCCCCACCCTAGTCTGGCCACCTGTGCCTGCACAGCAGCCATGCCCTAGGCCTTCACAAGGACCTGCCCTATCTGCAAGCACCCACCAGTTGCTTCTAAGCCACCTTCACCACCCACTAAGTACCCAGATTTTCTATGTCCTCCTCCAGGGTCCAGCCTCATGAGTACCCTGACCTTCCTTCATCCATACCTTTGCCCTCCTCCAGGGTCTAACCTAGTGAGTACCCTGGTCTCCCCACCCATACCTTTGCTGTTATCCACTAGATTTAGCCTGGCTCCCCCAGGCAGCACACATCCTTGTTCGGCCTTCACTACAGAGGAGCTCCACGATTGGCCCAGGATTGTCCCTACCCATCCCCCAAACCACAAGACTCTTCAATCATAGCCAGCCTTTCCACTCAAACAGATCTTCCCCCACACTCCAGGCTTGGGACAGGAAGCACGTCCTGTACACCGGCCCAGTCCTCTCTGTCAGTCTGACTTCATCCATCCAAACCGTTTCCAACCTCTAGACCCAACCCTCCCCACACCTTCTCTTCCCCGCACCTGCAACCTGCTCTGTCTGTAACAAATTCCAAGCAAAGAAAGTCCATGTGTCCAGATTTCATCACAAAAATACCAATATGAAAGATCAAGGCAGTATCTCCCCTCCAGGACCCACCAGTCCTGCAGAAATGTTTGCCAATGACAATGACCCAAATCAAAGGTTCTCAATCTGTGGGTCGTGACCCCTTCAGGGGGTAGAACAACCCTTTACAGGGGTTGCCTAAGACCATTGGAAAACACAGATATGTCCATTAAGATTCATAACAATAGCAAAATTTACAGCTACGAAGTAGAAGTGAAAATACTTTTGTGATTGGGGCAGGGGGCCACCACAATATGAGAAACTGTATGAAAGGGTCACATTATGGGGCTGGAGAGATGGCTCAGAGGTTAAGAGCACTGACTGCTCTTCCAAAGGTCCTGAGTTCAATTCCCAGCAACCACATGGTGGCTCACAATCATCTGTAATGGGGTCTGGTGCCCTCTTCTGGCCTGCAGATATACACACAGACAGAATATTGTATATATAATAAATAAATAAATATTTTTTTTTAAAAAAGAAAGGGTCACATTAGGAAGGTTGGGAACTATTGACCCAGATGAACTCCAGGACACAGAATTCAGTCCATCATAAACCTCCTCTGAGAACTCAGGGAATTTAAAGAAGACACGAAGAACAAACAACTCGAGGAAATGAAGGAGGAAGAACTCAAGGAGAATGATCGTCTGAGTGATGCCCAAGAAAACGCAGGCACAAGACTGATGGAAATGATGGTGATGACCCAGGACTTGAGAATGGAATCTGATCAGGAGAGAAAGACATGGACAAGAACTCAAGACAGCAAGAAACCTCAAAGGAAAGCCTCACAAGTAGAATGGATCACCCAGAAGACGACTATCAAGTCTCGAAGATAAAATAGAGGATGTACACTAAATCAGTGAGGAACATGAAAAAAAATAAAATGGAAAATTTGGGACACCATGGAGGGGGGGAAGGCTCTAGAATTATAGACATAGATGAGGTAGAAAAATCCCAAGTCAATGGCATAGAGCAGATTGTCAACAGATCATAGAAGAGAACTTCTCCAAACTAAGGAAAGACACACGGAGAGATAAAAGAAACACAAAAGGGGCTGGAGAGATGGCTCAGAGGTTAAGAGCATTGCCTGCTCTTCCAAAGGTCCTGAGTTCAATTCCCAGCAACCACATGGTGGCTAACAGCCATCTGTAATGAGGTCTGGTGCCCTCTTCTGGCCTGCAGGCATACACACAGACAGAATATTGTATACATAATAAATTAAAAAAAAAGAAAGAAAGAAACACACAAAAACACTCAGAACACCAAATAGACAAAACCAGAAAAGAAAGTCCCCATGGCATATCCTAGTTAAAATGCTAAGCACACACAACAAAAAAATGTGTAGTGAAATCTGCAAGAGGAAAAACACAAGTCACATATGAAAGAAAATCCATCAGAATAAGAGCTGATTTCCCAATGAAACCTTTGAAAGCCCTGAGCACAGTGAAGAAAGAAAGAAATAGCCCTCCACTTACAGTCTAACTCTGTCCAGTGGAACAAAATATCAAAATATTTAAAGTACAAGATCTTTGCTATTTTTTAAATTATGCATATGAGAGGTGGGTGTGTGCTTGTGAGTGCAAAAGCCTGTGGGAGCCAGAGGTGCTGGGCCCCCCTGGAGCTGCAGTTACAGGTGACTATAAACCACCCCCCAGTGGGACCAGGAACCAAACTCAGGTCCGCTGGGAGAGCAGTACAGGCTCTTAACTGCTGGGCCATCTCTCCAGCCCTGCAAACACACTCTTTTTTTCTTTTTTTTAATCCACCAACAGCAGAGTCCTGGAGAGAACAGCATCTCTGGGGAGACCTACAGATCTCAGTGTGTGGTGAAAACCAAAAACCAGTTCCTTTAAGGGGGTCCTGGGAAAGGAGCGTTCCCTGGGGGAGGAGGCAGAGCCATGGTCCAACCTGGCAGGGCTGAGGAACCCGTGAGAAGGGAGGCCCTGGGAATTGTCCCCCAAAGGCTTCTTGAGGTGAGCACTGGGCTTCCTAGAGTCATTGAGAGAGGCAACCACCAACTATCTCCACATCTGGATGCCTGAGTGACTTTGGCTGACATCTGAATAACATCCATGCACAAAAATCTTACACCCAAGCAAGAGCACTGCACCTGGCAGGGTTTCCAGACACCCAGCAGAGTTCTTAAAAGCTCTTCAGAGGGCCTTCAGCCTTAACAAACCCATGGACAGCCACATGACCTAGCTGGTCAGACACACAGACATAAAGGCACACAGGATCAAGAGCTGATCTTGATGGTCTTGTTCACGCCACTGCTTTGCATGTATTAACTCATGTGATCCTTTACACAGGTCCCAGGCAGGTACCACTACAGGACAAGCTGAGGTGGTTGAGGAAGCTGCTTCAGCATCTCCCCCGCCCCCCCCCCCCAGCCTCGACTTCTCTCAGGGTGAAGCCAGGGCCACACCCTCACTAATTACTTCAGGCACACTGGCCTCAGAGATTCTCTCTCCAACATGCCAAGTCAATTCCTGCTTCAGGTCCTTTGCACCTGCCACCGGGTTTGTTAGGAGCACCCTGCACCCCAAAACATCTTCTCTATGTTGTTTGGTTTGGCTTTTCTGGTGTGGGAGTTGAACCCAGATCCTCTTGTATGCTAAGCAAAGGCTCCACCATGAGCTCCCTCCAACCCTTCTTCTGAAGCTCTCCTTTCCCCTTCTCACAATCAGAAGCTGTCTTCTCAATAAGCCTCCTTCAGCCGCTTCACCTAGCTCTGGAGCCCCTTCCCACACAGCGTTCACCACCATCTGACAAGGGTTCTGTCAAGTTCCTGTCCTCTAGGGACAGTCACCCCTGTCTAGTCATGTCATTGCCTGTCCCACAGCCAAACAGATGGCAAAAGTTGGGCTCAACACAAACGCACCAACTTTGGAGTCCTTCCAGTTCACTGCGAGGACGTTAGCATCTCAAAGGACCTCTATGCCTGTGCGCACAGCCACGGTCACCCACCAGGCCCATGTGCACACTCAGGTCTGCCCACCTGGCCCCTAGGAGCTCAGTCAACAAGCTCCCCGCCCTCATCACCTGGACCCCCGTGCCTCACATACAGGAACTTGCCGTCTGTCTGCGGGCCAGAATAGAGTTTGCGTTCGGCCTCCTCGCGAGTTAGGCTGCTGTGGTACCAGGGCATCCGCTCATGGGCTGTGGTGGCAATGAGCTTCTCCACCTGTGGGGCCTGGCTGATGATGGCCTGTTCCAGTGCATCACCCTGAGAAGGAGCAGAGAGGGGCGTTGTGGACGTGGCCAAGTGGACAGCCACTGGACCCTGCTTGCAGGGTCTTGACTCTCCAGAACCCACCCTACTGAGGCACAACTAGGGTTCATCTGCAAGCTGGAGAGGAGGTCTCCCTCCTAATCTAACCAGGGAGGCACTGTAGCCAGGCCTCACCTCCTAGCCCGGCGGAGTTCATCAGCTTCAAGATTCTACACAATTTCTCGCTCAGGTATAGCATGTGCTTTGTCCCTGTCCGCCATCTTTCTGTAGGGTACAGGCCCGCCCCTCATAATCCTCTCCAGCCATAAGGCCCCGCCCATGTCCCGGCCCCGCCCATGTCCCGGCCCCGCCCATCTGACCACGCCCTCACCTCCAGTTTCCAGGTCTGGCGCACGTAGTCGCGCACCATGGCATCGCGCAGGCAGTCGAAGACCCCAGGCTGCGGCTCCAGGCCTGGCGGCCTGTTGCATGGTTTACGTAGGTTGCAGGGCAGCCCGTCGGGGTCTTGCGAGTAGAACTGGCAGAGCTCGGCTGGGCCGCAGTGCGCCTTCCCGCCCGCGATGGCGTAGGTGCCGTTGAGTTGGCGCTCGATGGGAAAGTGGTGGAAGCGCACGTCGTGCACCAGCGACAGCACGTAGCCCCCCAGCGAGCGCAGGCACTGGCGCAACAGGAACAGTCCGTCAGCCATGCCTGCCAGCTTCAGGTGCTCCTCGGCCTCGGCGCGCGAGATGCTGCCATAGAAGAAGGGCAGGTGCGCCGCGGGGTCGGGCATCGCAGGGGCCCTGTGGGTGCAGAAGGCGTGGTGTGACCGTCAGGGCCTGCAGACCGCCCCAAACCCTGGCATTCAGGGCCAGAGAGAGCCCACGAAGATAGATACCTATGGTGTGTAGCCAGAGGCGCCTCATCTTTGCAACTGAGTCAGTTCCAGGGAGAAGGGGCTGTGTCCTGGGCACCCACCCGAGTTTGACTTTTCAGAAACTTGCACACAGAACATTCAGATACCCTAAACCGTCTCTTCATTTTCCCGAACAAGTGTTGTTGTTTTTGTGTGTGCGTTTCAAGCTTTATACTAAGGATATTATATATAAAATGTTGTCATTTCCCTGCCCTCTCGAAAGCCACACAAGTCGAGGAGGCAACCATCAGTAGTGTGATAGGAATGACCATTACCATTGCAGATCGAGGTCAGGATTTTTAAGAGTGAAGTTAGCGAGAAAAGAGCTAAAATGGCCACCTTCTTCGAGCCCAGAGCAGAAGGGTGAAGGGCAGCTACCTCCTCAAAAACCATGGGCGGAGAGAGTCAGGCAGAGCAAGGCTAGCAAGCAGCTCATCCGAGATCCTGGCCCCAGCCTTCCCCACTTCACAGCGGTGCCCTCTGCCTCTATAATTCCCCTTGCCCTGCCCCTCGGCCATGCTGAACCAGTGTTAGAAAGCATGAATTAATCTGAATATCCATCCATAGAGAGGTGGTTAAGAGTCGGGATTTAACTCTAATGTTATTTCTGATGCAGCCATTTTAAAAAATGGGGTGTGTGGTTGGGGGAGAAAAGAAAGAAGTGGGAGGAGATAAAAGGAGGGAGGGGAACGCTGGCATGGTGGCTCCTGTCTGTAGTGCCAGCATTTGGGGGATTGGGGCAGGAGGATCACATGAATTCAAAGTCAGCCTGGGATGGTTGGATGGATGGATGGATAGACAGACAGACCGATAAATGATAGATGATAGATAGATAAATAGATAGATAGATAGATAGATAGATAGATAGAATCTGATAGGCAAATAATTTACAGTTAAATTTAAATTTAATTTACCCTGAGGTGCCTGGAGTGATGCTAGTATCCTGTGTTTTGTTAGGGTTGGGGTACACCGGTGTTTGAATTAATCAAAACTCAGTGTGCACTTAAGATTCAGGCATTTGCTCCCCCAGGGAGAACCACGCAGTACTGAGCCCCAGTGCAGATCTGCATGCAGAATGTTCAGGCTGTAATGGGCGCTATGACTACAGTGTTGGAAACCATCTACAGTACAGACAACTGATGGAGAGAGCTGGGTAAGAAGGTTGTCAACTCTTGTTAGGCACAGTCGTCCTAGAAAAATATCTGCAAACACTGAATTAGTGATGACTGAAGAGCAAATACAGGCTTAGGTTCCCTGGCCACGTGACCAATATGTAACTACTGGGGAGGGGAGATGAGGTGGGGTTTCATATAGCCCAGGTTGACCTTGAGCTCACTATATTGCTGAGACCGATGAATTCTTGCCTCCATGTTCAATGAACTGGGATAATAAACCTGTGCCAACATAGCAGGCTTAAAGGTACAGCCTAGGCTGACTTTGAACTCATGATCCTCCTGCTTCATCTTCATGTAGCAGGTTCCCATCACAGCTGTGTGTGTGCACACGTGTTTCAAATCCCTTATTGAATACGCATTGTTGGGCTAGAGCCAGACCTCTTTGGCAAAGCATCTGCCTGGCATGGGAAGGCCCAAGAAATGTGCCACCCCACAAAAACAAGAAGCAGAGCCCATACTGCTCATGCGCGGTGGTGATGTGATTAGCAGTGACTCAATATTCTTTCCGTTCTGTGTATATCTGCAAATCGTGGGAAAACACCATATTATTTTGAGGATTGCAAAGTTTAGCCAGTAGGTGAATTCTCAAATATGGAATCTGTGAATAATGAGGGCCAAGCTGTATGATAAGTGGAGTAAATGTAACCTGTAGAATCCAGGAGGCGACTAGGAGAGGACGACTCGGTCTTTCCATTCTCTGTTTTGTTTTTATGCAATGCTGGGGGAAAATGTTAGTTCATCATAACATTTACTTGTTATCTACTAAGCTGACCCAGGAAGGACTCCTGGGCATAAACTGATAAGGAAGGGGCCCTGTGCTTCTTATACAAACAAAGGCAGGGGATAGGAGGATAGTCTTGGTAGCTGAGGAAGGCTGCATCTGCCCTGAGTATCCAGGGATGGGCAAGGATGGAGGTGGAAGCTGAGGAAGATACTTGGATGATACTGAGAACGATGAGGCCAAAGCCTCGGTCTGGGCAGCTGGGCACATGCCAGCCGTCACGGAGGGCCAGGTTGGAGCCACTGCCGTCTCCACCTCTCAGACTTCCACCCACCTCTCGTCCAGGCTGGTGTCCTGTTCCGCCCTGGCTACTCCACCATCGACACCACTATCAACAGGGTGTGTGGTACTAGGCAATCACCTAAAACCCCTGCTCCCCCATGCCAGGTCCTCTGAGTGATGGGTATCCTGTCCCGTCCCTCCTGTTTGGTCTCACATCTCGCTGGTCCTTACAATCTCCCCGGCTTAACCCCTTTGGCCCTGAGACTTCCGGTTTGTGTCCCCTCTCTCTCCCTCCCTTTCCTTTTCCCAATTCCCCCCTCTCTCTCTTTCCCCAAATCTTGTCCCTTTACTTGGTCACCCTGTCAGTAGCTCACAGCTGGACACCCACCTCTCCCCCAGGCCAGATCTCTAGCCCAATGTTGGTTTGTGTTGCCATCACCTCCTTTGATCTCTACCAACTGTTTCTATTAATACGAACTGAGATGCAGATCTCACGCGCAGAGTGCCTGCGGTTAACTGCATCCCCACAGTCTGTTTCCACTTGAGCTGAGCTCTGGGGTCTGCGAGCTGCTCCTAGGAGATGCTTCACCGCAGCCTCTTTTGCTCGAGAACCGTCATTGGATTAAAACTCCTCGGCCCTCTACTCCAGCCGGGCTGGGTTGCTTGCTTCCCTCAGACTCACTTCCGGATGTTCATCCATGTAGAATTCTACTGAATGTGCCCTCCCTGGCCCCCTCCATCTCCCCAAACCCAGCTAGCCCCTCCTGGCCGACTCCTGATGCTGCTCCACCACAGAGTGCAGAGTTGCAGGATAAAGCAGTGGGGTGGGGGTGGGGCTTTTCTGCTGGGGGGGTGTCTGTAACAAGGCTGGTCTCTGAAGCAGGAAACTGTGGCAGGAAGCTGTCAGTCACGTGGTTTGAGCATCTCTGTCCCACATGGCCACAGATGCAGCCTGGGTAGTCAGAACTTGGTTATAGAAGATGATCTGGGGAAGGCTGGCTCTCAGTGTCTAGTCCAAGGCTACAAGTCAAACAAGACTGGTATCTAAGACCAAAGGTCAAAGTGGTTCAGAGACAGGAGTTTTCCCTGTTTCTACTTCACCTACCATCCCTCTACTAGTGACAGCCAATGTAACAATCGTGCCCTCCCTGCCAAAAGGCAGTTATGGGGGAGGGATGGGGAATCTCTGTGTCTGCATCCACCTCCCTGGCCTTTCTGGTCCATCCTCATTCTAGTCAAGCAACATGATGACCAAGGCTGCAGAGACACTGTAGCCAGAGATGCTGAGACCAGTGGAGGAAGACAGAGGCAGAAGATGAAGGGCTAGAAGCTAGAGGCTGGCACAGGTCTTTATGCAGTCTCCCATCTGCAGGCCAGGCCAGTGTGGCACAGCCCCACCCATGAGCCGGGTTCACCTGCAGCCTCCTAGTGTGAACCAAGACTTAGGACCAGTCCATCATCTCTGTCTGTTCTGAGCTGTGTCCGTCAAACCCACCAGGACCCTGGTCCAGCCTGGGCTGACCCAAGGGCCTTGTCAGGGGAAAGCAGATAGGGCTTGAGTTAAGAAGCCCACTATGGTCTTTGTTCTTTCCCATTCCAGGATTCTAGCCACATATTCTTGTGCCCTGAGACACAACAGTGGGGGACAGAGTAAGTGGACATAGCTGGACTGTGAGCCTGGTCACCAGGGCTGTCTTCCGCTCTACAAAGTGGACACTGTTGCCATCAATGACCCCTTCGTTAACCTCACTACATGGTCTACATGTTC
Organism: Microtus oregoni; assembly: GCF_018167655.1. Classification (NCBI taxonomy): domain Eukaryota; kingdom Metazoa; phylum Chordata; class Mammalia; order Rodentia; family Cricetidae; genus Microtus; species Microtus oregoni. The sequence continues at coordinate 22,168,680 of NW_024543066.1, forward strand.
CAGTGTGACTCTACACATGGTAAGTTCCACGGCACAGTCAAGGCTGCGGATGTGATGAAGGTCATCTTCATCTTCCAGAGGGCAAGCTCCCCAACATCAGACAGGATGATGCTGGCGCCGAGTATGTTGTGGGTTCTGCCGGTGTCTTCACCACCGTGGGTCATTATCTCCGCTCCTTAGGCTGAGGGCCGTTTATTTACAGTGGGTGTGAACCACAAGAGGTGTGATGACTCACTTGAGATAGTCAGCTGCACCACCAACTGCTCAGGTCCCTGGTCAATATCATCCATGACAACTCTGGTATTATTCAGGGACTCATGGCCACACTCCATGCTATCACCACCACCCAGAAGACTATGGCTGATCCCTCTGATAAACTGTGGCGTGAGGCCCTGAGGCTGCCCTGAGCATCTTCCCTGCATCCACGGGCTTTATGAAGGATGTAACTCATCCCAGCACTGGTGGGAAGCTTGCTGGTCTTCCACGTGCCTTCCCTCAATGTGTCTGTTGTAAATCTGACTGGCTATCTGGAGAAAGTTGCCAAATCCAGTAGCATCAAGTAGCTGGTGAGGTAGTCATCAGAGGGTCTCCTGAAAGGCATCCGGGGCTACCCTGGAGACCAGACTGTCTGCGACTACTTTAACAGAGACACACGTTCCTCTGCCTTTAACAGTGAGCTGCCATTGCCCTCAGTGACCACCTTGGCAAGCTCTCTCTCCTTCTCTTTCTCTCTTTCTCTCTCTCTCTCTCTCTCTCTCTCTCTCTCTCTCTCTCTCTCTTCAGGGGCAAGTTTCAAGACCAGGTTTCTTTGTGTAGCCTTGTTATCCTGGAACTTGCTCTGGAGACCAGGCTGGCCTTGAACTCAGAGATCCACCTGCTTCTGCACCACCACTTTATTTTCTTGAAACAAGTCCTTGGTGTATTCCAGGCTGACTTTGAACCTACGATCTTCCTACCTCTGCCCCCGCAAGTGCTCGGGTTACAGGCGTGCGTCATTATACTTGTCTCACGCACTTCCTCTCACTCTCTCCCCCACTCTCTCCCTCTGACCCCCAATCTCTACCCAGAGGCTCCCTGAAGCCCTGTTTGCTTAATTCCTAGGCCACCTTGAGCTCCCCACAATAGACACAGCACAGGTACTTGTCACTCGGTGACCCCAATTAGATGTAGTAAATATGCCACAGGCCCCTCCCTGGTTCTCCTGACTAGGGTAGATTTGAATCACAGGCTCTCGGATGGACTGAAGTAGAAAACCGAGCTGCCCGCTGCTCTTAGACTAGACCAGGGACGATGCTCAGAATTGTGGAGCATTGTCCACACTGACCCCAGGTGCCCAGCACAGCGCCTGGCTCCTTCCTGTGTTAGAACACCCACTCTGCCCTCTCTCCAGTCATGGGAGCACCTTAATCTACTTGCTCAAGTCCCGCGGTGGGGCCGTAGCAATCACAGTCCGAGCTTAGGGCCTCTGCACTGCCTATGCCCTCTTCCTCCCCTTCAGGTCTGTTCTCTGACCTCCCTCTAGCACAGCCTCCTCTCAGCTCTCCATCCCAAGCCCAGCTCAGTGTCCTTCATCACTGAATAGGGTACGCCACTAAATATGTACCAGTATGTTGACATCTTTATCTCCTGCGTGCTGCAAGTACAGAAAGTTTGCATTTTCAGTGGCCACGAACACCAGGGGCCAAGAAGGACAACAACCGACTGTGATGGACAGGGGCACCCCTTTAAGAGCCTGGCAGACATGAGGGTCACAGGAAGGTCTGGGAGTGGACGTGGGGGCTTCACCCACTAGCGCTAGCACACAGGGCAGAGTAGAGCTATCAGGGGCCTTAGGCTACTCACGCCCTTGCCCTGGCCACCTGCTTCAGCTTTTCAGTTGCTCTTCCTTGCTAGAGTCTCCGTGGTTCCCAGGTCCCCACCACCCTCCCCAGGCTGCATCAGGTACCTAGGAAGGGGAGCCCCTCCACCTCCCACATCCTAGCCCCGATGGCCACCATGGTCACATTTGACTGTCTGTGTCTGGGTGCTCAAGGCCCACCCATAGCAGCCAGTTTTCTACTATAGCTCCCACTCGCTGCCACACCGAGAACAAGGCCAGCCTTACAGGACCATGTGACATCCTCTAGGAGCTACTCCACTCACCCTGCTCCTTGGTACCATTGCTCCATGGGAACCATTACTCCCATCCCTCAGCTGGGGAAACTGAGGCTCAGAAAGGCTGATGTCATGCTCCCGTTCTGACCCACAGTCTCTCAGGTCCAGCAGAAATGGACACAGATGTCTCCAATGAACAACCATTCGGAACAGAATCCAGAGATGATCCAAGTCCCTGGGGTCTCCATATCCCCGAGGACCCTAACACTGCAGGTGAATTACTTGGACTGGTAAGGTCTAGAGAACTGGGCTACTGGGGGCCAGAGATGGGTCTCCAAAGCCGGCATCTGAGCATCTGTTAATTGATGAGACAAGGTACCTCCACCCCCTGCAGCCAGGTGAGTCCCCTAACCCCCGTCTGGGTTCTGGGGACTGTAAGCAAGGCGGTTTCTGTTCTCTGGTCTCGAGCTATAGGACAGTAAAAGGACACTGGAGACAGCCCTGTGGAGTCGAGGGACTGAGGAGGGAAGGGCTGTGCTGTGTGTAGCAGGGCATTGGACAGCATTCTTGGCATCTGTCCATTGCATGCCTGGATTGCCCAAGTCAGTATCAAAAGCATCTCCAGACAGTAGCAGCTGGCCCTAGAGACCGGGAATGTCAATTGTATCTAAATCAGAAACTCCCCTTCCTATCACTCTCAGATCTGAGCAGGGTGGTCGGTATGGAGAGGTCCAGATGCTGCAGTCCCCCTGGAACCTTCCAGAATCCATGGAGATCAGAGCCTGAGACCATCAAGAGCTAATGATAACAGATATCGCCATCAAATAACAACCAATTATACGGCCCCCACCATGTTCCTGACCACTGGTGTGTTCCCTTAATCCCCATGAGAACCTTGTAAAGGAGCCATAGGATACAGAAGCTGTGAAACACAGAGAGGTGGAGTGACTTGCCATCGGTCACACAGCAAGTAAGTAGCAGGCAGACCCAGACGGACCCAGGCCCCCTGGCCCTACAGTATGAACTTCAACCCCATCCAGGCTACTTGCCCACCTGGGTACCTGCCAGGGTGGCACAGACTGGTGAGCAATGAAAAGAATCTTTGGTTTGTCAGAGGAACTTCAGCAGGTAGCACTGAAGAGCCTCCATCCCAGGAGTTATAGACCCCAACTTTTCAGAAAGGCCTCAGTAAGCACCTACTGTGTGCTTGGCGGCCTAGCTACAAGCAATGAACATCCTGGTGACCTGTCCACCACACAGACCCCTGCTATTTCCAGCCGAGACATGCCTGCTGGGAGCAGCCTCTCACAAACAAGCCAAGTACTTCACAGGCAGCCACGTTTGTATCTGCTTTTAACACGCACACAAACCAAGGCTCAGAGTGGCCAAGAAACTTGCCAAAGACACACAGCTATCACGCAGAACTCGAACGCTTTGCTTCTGACTCTGCTACAATTAGAGCCCGACTCGAGTCCCTCACCAGAGCCGCTGGCTTTTTGTTGCTTCCTGGAACCAAAGAGCTGTCCCAGCAGGAGCCCAGAGACCCAGAAAGCATCTTTGCCCAAACACATGACGGTACTGGCACCCCACGGGTGACCTGCTTCCCCGGGGTGCCCATTAGCTCCATCTCCAGCCGGACACCACCCAGTTCAGTCCCTTAAATCCTGCTCATCCTTCTAGTGGCTTCCTGGCTCACAGTCACCACCTTGTCCTTGGCCACCGGCAGCAGGCCACCTTCAGGACTGGCTAACCACAGCTCAATCCCGGCTGCCTTACCACGATATGTGGTCAAAGCCAGGAGGCCACCTGTGGACCTGTCCCCACCGCTAGGGCCAACCAAAGTCCAGCCTCAGCCCCTGTGGTCCCCACACTCCTCACACAGAAGGTAAAGGATTGGCAGCCACCGGCTGGAGTCACTCACACTCCCTCCAGTCACCTTGGATGGTCACGGTGCCAAGGCATGGGACAGAGGCCAGAAGATGGTCACTTACCTGGACACCCCCGACAACACCACAGCTCACAGGGCACGGCGGGGCCTAGCCGGAAGGCCTGGTGTCCCCGTAGCTCTTTTTCTCACCGACAGGTTTCTCTGCAGCTCAACCTATTTCCTTGATGCGAAGACAGGAAAGAGAGCTGTGTTTGAAGTTGACGTCAAAGCAACAAAATGCTGTGTGCAAGGAAAATCACAGGCCACATGCCCCTGGCGGGGTAGAGCGCATTTCCGGGGCCATGCAGTGTCAGCCACAAGGGGTTGGGAACTGAAGAGGAAGGTGAGGATTGCAGCAGCCAAGACTCCTAGGCTCCCAGGTGCAGGCTGCTGCGCACAGTGAGGCCCGACCTGAGGGAGAGAGGAAGGGACCTGGAGTGCTGGGGGAGAGAGAGATTCTTTCTGGAAAGGAGTCCCTGAGTGCATCTGTCCCAGTCAGGGTTACCCCTACTGAGGTGAAATACCATGACCAAAGCAACTTGGGGAGGGAAAGGTTTATTCAGCTTACATTTCCGCAGTTCATCATTGAAGAAAGTTAGGACAGGAATTCAAACAGGGAGAGAATCTGGAGGCAGGAGCCGATGCAGAGGCCATGGAGGGTTTTGCTCACTGGCCTGCTCCACGTGGCTTGCTCAGCCTGCTTTCTTACAGAACCCAAGACCACCAGCCCAGGGGCAGCCCCACCCACAATGGGCTGGATGCTCCCTGCCACAAATCACTAATTAAGAAAACTGCCCTACAGACCTGCTACAGCCCAATCCATGGAGGCTTTCAATGAGGCTTCCTCCTCTCAGACGACTACAGTTTGTCTCAAATTGATAGAAATCTTGTCAACCCAGCACCCAGCTTTCCTCACCCAAGGGGATGCATGCTGAAGCTGGCCTTTGGTAGCTCCCTAGAGGAGCTATGTACTTACTCCACAGGCAGGCTAAAGCTGAGGGGGGACCCCACTCAGGCACTAAAGCTGGGGTTGGTGAGTCCACTGGAAGTCCAGAGTTAAGCTGATGTTCATCTAGAAAAACCCAAGATGGCAGGAATGTTCCAGACGTGCTCTGGGAAGAATTGGCCATGGAGTTGAGACATGCAGATAGGGGTTCCCCCACAGCACCCACACACTCCAGTTCAGCCCCACACGGGTCTCCTGTCTTAGCCACAGCTTCCTCCCTGTCCTCAGTTCTCTGATGCTTGCCTGGCCCTAGCATGGCATCCACCCACCCCCCAGGCCAGGAGCCACTACCCATATCTAGCCCATAGCAGTAGCCTGCAGTGCCCACTCCAGTGCCCGGAGGCCTCTGGGGAACTCTCTCCCCCTGCCACTTTCTTGCCACTCGGACAGACACTCAGGAAGGTGTTTGAAAGTCCATCCAGCTGGTTGACCTTAGGGATGACCTCTCCAGCAGACACGGGCAGTAGGCGGTGCTCCTGAGTGCTCCATCCCAGATCTCCCTTCTCCTGTAGCTCCTCACAGGGATCTGCTGTGATCAGTTTCCTAAGATCCCTCCCAGTTCAGGAGGAGCCTCCCCTGGCCAGGGTTCTTCTAGTTTACATTAAACCCTCTGGGCTTTCCCTTTTCCCACAGACTCATGAAGTCCAAGGGTGCGGGAGGTCTCTGTCTTCCACTGCTCTGTTCCCGCAGCCAGAGAACAGCCCGGAGACTGGAAAAAGAACTCCGCATCAAACTCACACAGAGCAGGAAAGAAGCGGCCCATGTTGCAGGTTCTTTTACAGTTCTATGTGCCTTAGAATCCATTTTCTGATGATGGCGGTAAAATAAAACAAGTCAAATAATAGACATAGTCGGCAGCTCACGCCACTAATCTTAGCATTCGGGAGGCAGAGGGAGAAGGAAGAACTTTCCCTAAGTTCAAGCCCAGCCTGAATTAGTGGACACCCCTGTCTTTAAAAACAAGAGAGGGCCAGGTGTGGTGACACACTCTAATCCCAGCATTTAGGAGACAGAGGCAGGTAGATCCCTGTGTGTTTGAGGCCAGCCTGATCTACACAGAGAGTTCCAGGACAGCCAAGGTTACACAATGAGATGCTTTTCTGGCGAACAACAAAATCCAGAAGGGGCATCAAGGTGGCACAGGGGGTAAAGGAGCCTGCTGCCAAGCCTGGCCTCCTGAGTTGGACCCCCATGAGCCATATGGTAGAAGGAGAGGAGTCATCTCCTGTGAGTTGCTATCTGACCCCCACACATATACCATGGCATGCACTCACATGTACATATGCGTACGTACATGCATAATTTTAAAAAGCAGTTAAAGCAAAGCAGAATGCAGGCAAGATGGCTCAGTGAGTAAAGATGCTGGCAGGCTGAACCTGGCGACTTGAACTCCATCCCTGGAACCCACATAAGGGTGGAGGAGGAGAACCAACAATCAGGCCATGGCTCAATGCCCCCCAACACATCTTGCATGTACATACACATACACACACACACACACACACACACACCACTAAACACACTAAGCAAATAACAGAGTGAGAGAATATGAATGATAGAAAAAAATAAAAGTAGCATAGCCAGGTAGGATTGTCCCCGTGGCTCACACACTGATGGACACAGGACACAGGAGGATGAAACTGTGCAAATTATCTGGAGGAACAGGGCGGCCTCCTGGGCAGCTGGGAACTGCACAGGTTGCCTGAGTGGCAGTGGCCTGGGGCTCCCTGGCTGGATGTGAACTCCAGGCCTCTGCAAGCCACAAGCCTCGCATCTGTCTCCATGCCCCTTCCTGTCCCAGAGACCTGTGACTGGAAACTGTGTGGTGGCAGTTGCTGCTTTGTGTCCACCTCTCTGAGAAGAGACTGCAGATCGCAGCAGATAAGGGCTCATGTGTTCCTAGGTGAGGGTGGCAGGAGGGAGGTGCGGCCTTTGAACTTCAGGGGGAAGAACCGATAAGCGCTTGGGAACCTGGCCTGTAAAGTTGTGTGCTGAACATCTAGAGCGTTCCAGTAAACGCTCACCGTGTACCCAGAGCCTGGGAAGAAATTGATCACACGCCCTCACGCCTCCAGGTAGTGAGGCTACATGGCTTCCTCCAGAAGGGCCTGTGTGTGCAGGTAACTGAAGCCAGGTTTGGCTCTACAGCTAAGGGAACACCTGGGATCAGCAAGGAAATATCTGGCAGGTGCCCTGGGAGGGGATTTGGGAGTCCCCTCTGTATGCTGTGAATACCATTGGTTAATAAAGAAACTGTCTTGGCCCGTGATAGGGCAAAAGAATAGAGCTAGGTGGGGGAAAACTAAACTGAATGCTGGGAGACAGAAGATGGAGTTTAGAGAAAAGCCATGTGGCCCTGATGGAGCCGGACAGAACTTTACCCGGTAAGCCACAGCCATGTGGTGATACACAGATTAAATTAAGATGTAAGAGTTAGCCAATAAGAAGCTAGAGTCAATGGGCCAAGCAGTGACTTAATTAATACAGTTTCTGTGTGGTTATTTTGGGGCTGAGCATCTGGGAACCCACAAGTGGCCTCCTACTACAGGGAGAGAGTGGAGTGAGTCTCAGTCTTCCAGAGAGGCCACATTTAACTCTGCCCTCATCCCCCAGGCACAAGGACAGCCTCCTCTTCCAGGACCCCTCCTGGATTGCCTCCCCACACAGTGACTCAACTGCTTTCCCTCTGGGCCTGGCTAGGATGCCTCCTATCCCCTCGTTCTTTTCTATCTCTTGGGACTGTTATGAATATTAATAGAGGCCTGGAAACAAGTTCCACTGGTGATGGTTACTCCTCGTTGACAACATCTGGAGTGAACTACAATCCAGACATGGAGGGCACAGCTGTGAGAGATTTTTTTTCCCTTGGTTTGAAGCGGGTGGATCCATTTCTAGTCCAGACCTTTGAGGTAGGAAGACACAGGCATTCCCAGATCTTGAGGTGGGAAGACACACCTTTATCTGGGCCACATCTACCGGCAGCCTATATAAGGCCATGGAGGAAGGAAGCTTTTGCTCTTTCCCTGCTTGCCCTTGCCTTTCTAGCACCTCCACAGCTTTGGCTGGCAGCCTATATAAGGTCATGGAAAAAGGAAATATTTGCTCTTTGCCTGCTTGCCCTTGGCTTGCCAGCACCTCCAATCTTTCACTGGCATTGGAGCCTGCTTCTTCGGGATCCCAGCACACACAGAAGACCAGCTGAGACACCCAGCCTTGTGGACGGAGCAACTAGTGCCTTCTTGGACTTCCTGTTCATGGCCAGCCATTGTTGGATTAGCTGGACTGCAGCCTGTAAGTCAGTCCAATAAATCCCCTTTATATATATATAAAGGGATATATATATATATATAGAGAGAGAGAGAGAGAGAAATTCGTTCTATGAGTTCTATTACTCTATAGAACCCTGACTAACGCACTTCCCACTGTTGCCATCCTCATCAACATCACCGTCCAGTTCCCACAATTTATGCCGTGCAGCCCCAGTGTTCCCTTGCGCCCTCTAGGGGCAACTCTGAAGTACTGAAAGCTGCCAAGCACCATGTGGGAGGCGGTGTTAAAGATAGGAAGTGACCGTCATCCCCAGGCAAATAAACCCAAGCTAATAAGTCTAAAGAGAACTGACTGGTCCCAGCAACCACTTGCTGTGCCCTCCTTGAGGGCTCGTCAGATGACTGGCTCCTTCTGCAACCTCCAAACCATCGTGGCAGCTGCCAGAGTCTCTGAGTCCAATACCCATTTCACCTACAGGTCAGCTTATCCCTGGCCAAGGTACCAAGGGCCTGCTGTAGCCACTGCAGATGCTGATCTCTTCCCTTGGAGGTGACACTCTGATGGAGAGACAGACCTAGCAAAAGGATGAAGTGTTCCACGGAGTGTGTCAGCACTGAGGAGGAAAACACTAGAAAGTGGAAGATCTAGCTATAGGCGGGTCATTTGCAATACGGATCAGGGCAGGACTCACGGAGGAGACACCTAGAGCCAAGAGGCTACAGGAGACAATGAAATAGGTGTGGGGAAGAGGGAACAGTAAATGGGACAGGAATGTGTTGTGAGGTGCGGTCTCTAGCCCTGTTGTAATGGTCTGTCCAGTCCCTTTAAGAGACAAGCCCCACCCACTCCCCCCCTCCACTGAGGCAAGCAGATCTTCCTTCTGCTTCCAGCCTGAGCTCCTTCCTTTCTGTCTCTCTCCCGAAGAGGCAGCTTCTACCTCTCTCCCTTCTCCCCCTTCTCCTCTTCCCCCTCCTCCCTCCCTCCCTCCATCTCTCTCTCCCCGTGTTTCTCTTTCTTTCTCTCTCTCTCTGCCTTTCTCTGCTCTTTCCCCTTCTCCCCTTTCCCCTCCTCTCTCTTTGTTTCTCTCTCTTTCCTCTTCCCCCTTCTTCCTTTCCCCTTCATAACCCACTAAATAAATACCCACTTTCTCTGCACAGGGTGCCTATCCAGCTCTGTCTCTCATCCACCACGGCTCCTCATGGGACCAGCTGACCCACCAAACTCTCTCACCCGCCATGCAGCTCCCTACCTGGGATCCGCTGCCCCTTGTGGCCCACTGCCCACTGCTGCCCCTTGGGAATTGTGCCATTTTATTTTTACCATTACACTGGTAACTGGAGTGTTTGAGAGGCCGGGAATATAATTCAATTGGTAGTATTTGCTTAACATGCACAAGGCCCTAGGTTCCATCCCAACACCACAGCACCACACAGTGGTACATACCTGTAGTCCCAGTACTTAGGAGGTACAGACCAGAAGTTCTAAGTATGGACTGCAGAGACAGACAGCTTGGTGGCTAAGAGTGTGTGCTGCTCCTGCAGAGAATCTGTGTTCAGCTCCCAGCACCCACTCAAGACAGCTCCATGGGATCTAACACCCTCTTTCAGCCTCTGTGGGTACACATGCCCACACACAACAATGCACACCTACGAAAATGTAATCTCAGATGTTCAAGGTAATCCTTGGTTACATAGGGAGTCTGGGGTCAGCTTGGGATATACAAGTCTCTCGAAAAACAAACAAACAAGACTAAAAATTGTGTTTGGTAATTATTGCATAAGTAGCTGAAAATTCCAGGGATGGGCTTCAGGGCAACCTGCTCTGGGCTCCACTGATGGCTGCAGGGTTGTCACCTCCCACCTGTTGGCTTCTCTCTCTGTTGCATTTTCTTCCTGGGCTTCGAGATAGGGAGTTACTTCAAGTTCTGTGCAAAGAGAAGGGATTTTTCTCAGTATTACCTGAAAATACCCCCAACACAGCTCACAGGTTGAGTGGGTTCCATCTCTGTCTCTGAATAGTGATTCCCAACTAGTCTCTGGAGCCAGTGAAAGAGTGTGGGAGTGGCCAGGTCAGGCACGGGTGGTTGGAAGGAATGCAGAGGATTCTGGGAAGGCAGAGAACCAATATCTTGCAGAATGATCATAACAGCTTAAAAAAAAAAACAGTCGGGCGGTGGTAGCACATGCCTTTAATCCCAGCACTCAGGAGGCAGAAGCAGGCGGATCTCTGTGAGTTCGAGGCCAGCCTGGTCTAGAAGAGCTAGTTCCAGAACAGAAACCAAAAGCTACAGAGAAACCCTGTCTCGAAAATAATAAATAAATAAATAAATAAATAAAAAAGTCCTAGGTAAGGGTTCATGTGATACAACAGCCTCACAAAGGATGTAGCCCATGTTATAGAGAGAAACAGGCCAAGAGGAAACAGACAGGAGACTTTCCTGGGACATGGCGGAAAGCAGAGAGAGAACAGAGCCATCGCTGGGCTGGACTCTAAACCCCCATGCCATCTGTTGACTCAGCCACACAGGGATAAAGGGACTGGGCTCCCACCAAATGAGGGGAAAATAAGGTGAAAGGGATCCCTTTGGGAAAGGTGAAAATGAAGTAGACAGTTGTGGGCTCGCTCCCACAGGCCCACAGGCAAGGGGTGCTCTCCTACAGAAGGCAAAGCCCAGAAATGGGACAGGAGATCTGGGTGGGGGTGGGCTGCTGCTCAGAATTGGGAGCCCAGAGGCTGGAATGAAGCAGAGGGAGGGGGCACATGACCAGACTGGGACATCTCATCCAAGCTCAGAAGGGTCCCAGTCCCTACTCTTTATAGCGTCTCCAGCCCAGCATAGTGCCTGCATACAGTAGGTGCTCAATTATTTCCTCTATTGTCAGAATGAGGAAATGGAAGCCTGGGGAAGACCAGTACCAGAATCCAGCTGGATCCGGCTCTCTGCCCGTGGAACACCTAGAACTGTGGGGCTCAGACAGGCAGTCCCTCTGAGTCAGGCCCCATTACAGCTGTCACCTGTTGCCTCTGGTCCTGTGATGGCCAACCTCACAGTCACAGTCTGGCCGCAGAGCCTCTGTAGACTACCCCATCCCACTCTGACTCGACTGTGGAATGGAGGAGGATCATGTTCACCTCACAGGAGACAAAGGCCAGACCCATGCAGGTCAGCCATGAGGAGAGACTGCCACAGGGAGGGACACTGGCCACTGTGTCTGGACAGAGGGGTGTCCATTAAATGCTTGTCTGAGTGGGAACCAGTCCCATAAATACCAGTTGCTGACGCTGGTGGGGAGCCAACCCCACCTCCTCTCCCAAGTTCACCCCACTCGTCAATCAGATTTCCTTTCCCTACATGCCCGGCTCCAAATTTCCTATCTTCCCTGCTCCCCTTCATGGCAATTCTCCCCCTCCTGCCCTGCACCTCATTTGCTTGAACCCCAGGGAGATCAGCAAGGAGGGAGCATGCAGGATGCCCTATGGACTGGGACTCGGCTTCTGATCTCCTGGGTTGGGATCTTGGCAGAACACCTTCTGTCTAACACATTAGGCTATGTGTGACTTCAGCATGGCCACCACTGGGGCAGTTTTGAACTTACTGGCCAGGTTAAGCTAAAGCACATTTTTGAGGTGGGCCGACTCTTCTACTTGGCAAACAGCTGCATAGAATCTTCTCGGGGCTCTTTGTCTTTAGAGCCACATGAACAAGTCTACAAGCCCCACCCTCGGGCCCTGACTGGACTATTTCTGGGCCTCTCCACCACTCTTCCCCACCTCTTTGGAGATTTTAACTAAGGACCCCCATCCTTGCATGAAGAATCAGCCAGGACCTCACAGTCTCACTGGCTGCCCCCCCACTAGCTACAAGCATGCCAGTGACAACACCAGGGACCACCACTCAGCCAGGGTCCGCCCTGCCCCTGCCTACTCCACCATTCCCCTGAACAACACCCCACTCCCTACAGTAACCCAACCTAACCTTACCTGTGCTGGGACTGAAACAGCAGAGAAGGCCTCCTGCCTGTGAGCTATACCCATCTTGCCATGCAGGCAGTTTTCCCATCTCCTCTAGCCCGCCTAGCCCTGGCCTACCTAACCCTTGCTAACACCTTCTATTCCAGAGCTGCGTCTGGCCATGCCCCTGGGTTTAGAGCCTCATGCAGTGTCTCTCCCATGGATTTTAAGCAGGGGTTGCCCCATCTTGATTCTGACCTTGTTCTCTGGTCACATCTCATCCCTCTGACTCAAATCTTGTCCCTGTCCTCATTTTTTCACTTCATCTTAGTGGGACTGATATGTCTAGAACTGGGGCCGAGCTTGTGACTGGTACCCACTTGTCACTGGTCCACGAAGGAGTGACATTGTGGAAACCTTGGTGTGCCATTCAACAGCTAAAGTAGCTGCTCACCCACTGAAGCCTCGGGCCTACTCGCCAGCAGGCTGTGGGTACAGGCGTGAGCCAACCTAGCTCTATGGCACTGTTGCCCAGGACTGGCCAAGGATCCAGGCTAGGAATCCCACCAGTCAACCAAGATACTGCTCTTAGTGGGAAAGGATACCCGTGCTGAATGATGCCAGCGGTTCCCAGCATCTAGTTTCTGAATAGCCCACCTGTAGCCCTAGCTCCCGACAGAGGCAGGAACCCTCCCCAGGTCATCCTGGCAACAGCACCAACAACTGAGGGAGCAGCTGAAGGGTTCCCCAGTGGCACAGCAGAAGGAAGACAGGATGTAGGAGTAGATGTGACATTGTAAAGTCTTCAGGGTCCAGGATCTCAACCCCCTGGCTGAGAACTATAGCTCTGGTAGTGGTCGAGAGCTTACATCTGAGGCTTGCAAGAGACGCTACCACTCGGGGCGCCACCTGCCACTGCTTCCCCCACCTACTCTTGAGACCAGCTTTTGAAGAACAGTTTGCCTACCCTCCATTTCTGTCCAGGCAGCGCAAAAGAACCCTCCGGCAGTGGCTTGTTGACAGTTTGCTGACTCCTCCACCGGCTTAGACGGAGGAATTACACTTCAGGAGTTTCTGCTTTCCTGTGAATTTTTTGATGTACCTTTCCTCGGGCTTTTGCCACCAAGCCTTCCCGTTCATTATAAAAATATTGTATGTCATGTTTGCTGCTGGATACCTAAAACGAAGAAGAAACACCACACCGCTCACTAAATACACAGGAAGCCTCACTGTCCACCCCGTTAAATGGGGCAGGAGGATGTTTCCTCAGGGAAGGTCTATCCTGGATGATGTTTCCCTGTGACCCAGGGCCGCAAGGTGCCTCTGGGAAACTCCTCCTCCGCAGCTTTTCATCCTCAGCCCCAGCTTGTCCTTTTGGGATGGAGCCAACCATCCTAACCAGTTCTTTTTGAGAGAAAATGTCTGGTCCAAGGATGGACCCTGGTCAGGGTTATAAAGTGAGCAAAGATTATTTTCAGAAGCCCTTAGATCTGAGCTCCCTTCCACTTTGCCTAAAGAGCCCCATACCTGTGTCAGGAGCGTTAGCTGGATGTGAAGTGGTTGCCAGCTAGCCTGGTTAGGCCTTCCATCCAGATGGCCTTGGCATTTAGAGAAGACAGTGACACTCTCTCATGGGGACATTTAACTACTATAGCCTCGGAGCCAAAGGAAATGGACAAGAAGAGTGCCAGAGCTGGGGGTGGCCTGAGGGAGCTTCTTGTCCTCAGCAGTCAGTAAGGGATGTGTGGCTCCAAGGATGTAGCGGGGGCTCGCAATTCTGAAGGTGACCGTGCATATGACACTCTCTCGAGTTATGTCTGCTCAAGGTTCCGTCTGTGCCTGAACCCTTTTTCTCCTTGTCCCTGAAGACTCCTGCCAGGCATTAGCCCATCACTTACAGGGCCATGCCGGGTTCTAGAAAGCGGCTATTTAGCAGCTAGCAGAACCACACCTCCGTAGTCTAAGCAGGCAGCTGAACCAGTGTGAAGAGACTTCATGGTGTGAATTCAGCCTTGGTCTCTTCTCCACCATCTTGCCCATTCACACCTTCCGAGAGCCATGCTTTGGCTTTTCCCACACCTAGAGCCCTAGTTCCCATAGCCTGGGATGGTGGCATATGCCTTCAATCCCAGCACTCAGGAGGCAGAAGCAGCTGGGTCTCCGAGTTCAAGGCCAGCCTGGTCTACAAAGCAAATTTCAGGACAGTTGGAACTTACAAAGTGAGTGCCAGGACAGCCAAGGCTACATAGAGGAATCTTGTTTGGGTAGGGGAGGGGCAGAATACAGTCCTAGTTTCCCTTCTCTGCCATTTCCCCTTCAGTTTTCTCTCAGACTTGCATGGCCTTGAGAGGCACACATAGCCCAAGTCAGAGACTCCAAAGCCCCGGTGTGCCTCAGAATTGCTAGATGGTGCTGAAACCCACCACCTGGGAACTGTTTGTTTGTTTTCAAGACAGGGTTTCTCTGTAGCTTTGGATCCTGTCCTAGAGCTAGCTCTTGTAGACCAGGCTGCCCTCTAACTCACGAAGATCTGCCTGCCTCTGCCTCCTGAGTGCTGGGATTAAAGGCGTGCGCCATCTCCGCCCAGCTCACCTGGGAACTTTTATCAAGCATGCTGGGAGATGCTGAGGCCCAACAGGAAGACGTTCCTGCCTTCCTCTTACATCTGGGATCTTCAAGAAGCAACTGTGTTTCAAACTCCCTGAGTTGATTGCTCGGTTTCTTTTCTTTTCTCGTTATCTTACAGGTATGGGTGTTTTGCCAGCAAATACCACATGCATGCAGTGCTCTGGAGACCAGAAGACTAGATTAGATCCCTTGGAACCGGAGCTGCAGATGGCTATGAGCCACCCTGTGCTGGGAACGGAATCGGAGCCATCTCTCCACCACCACCACCGTTCCCGACTTCTTAAAAGGAAGATGGGATGGATGCCGAGAGCCACTAACCTGGCCTTCTTCCGCCTTATGTATGTGACCAACGCAAGCACCACCAATATTGTGACCAGGAGGATTGCAGCCACAGCAGCGGCTGCAGTGATGATGTTCTTTTGCAGGAAGCTCAGCAGCTCTCTGCAAGGTAGACTCTCAGTGTAAACATCTAAACAGGAGACACAAGGATCAGTGTGAGCATCTAAGAGTGAGACACAAGGATCAGTGCGAGCATCTAAGCATGAGACACAAGGATCAGTGTGAACATCTAAGTGTGAGACACAAGGATCAGTGTGAACATCTAAGCAGGAGACACAAGGATCGGTGTGAACATCTAAGCGTGAGACACAAGGATCAGTGTGAGCATCTAAGAGTGAGACACAAGGATCAGTGTGAGCATCTAAGAGTGAGACACAAGGATCAGTGTGAGCATCTAAGCGTGAGACACAGGATCAGTGTGAACATCTAAGTGTGAGACACAAGGATCAGTGTGAGCATCTAAGAGTGAGACACAGGATCAGTGTGAACATCTAAGTGTGAGACACAGGATCAGTGTGAGCATCTAAGCAGGAGACACAGGATCAGTGTGAGCATCTAAGCGGGAGACACAAGGATCAGTGTGAGCATCTAAGCGGGAGACATAAGGATCAGTGTGAGCATCTAAGAGTGAGACACAAGGATCAGTGTAAACATCTAAGCGGGAGACACAAGAATCAGTGTGAGCATCTAAGAGTGAGACACAGGATCAGTGTGAGCATCTAAGCAGGAGATGCAAGGATTGGTGTGAGCATCTAAGCAGGACACACAAGGATTGGTGTGAGCATCTAAGCAGGACACACAAGGATTGGTGTGAGCATCTAAGCGGGAGACACAAGGATTGGTGTGAGCATCTAAGCGGGAGACACAAGGATTGGTGTGAGCATCTAAGCGGGAGACACAAGGAGAGTATCAAGAGGCAGCCTCAACCATCCCTCCAGGTGACCCACAACCAAGCCCCGAAACTCAGAGCAGAAGTAGATACACTCGCATGTCAGGCAGCTTCAGAAGTCCAGCTGGGGAAGTGGCTGGCCCTGTCACCAGCGACAAGTTGAGATGCTGAGGGTGTGGGCAGGCAAGCAGCAACACAATCCATGGAGAAGGTTCAATAAACCAGAGTGTGTGGGAAGCAAGAAGACCAGAAGTGAGGTCCACAGGGAGGCAGGAACGTCCTACTTCAAAGGCTTTGAGAATAACGGAGGTGGGGCTGGGGGTGCAGGTGGATGGTGGTGCACTTGATTCAAATGCAGGAAGCACTGGGTTAAATCTCCAGCATGAGGAACAGGACAACAATGTCAGATATTGAGTGAAGGTTTCTGACGGGGCAGAAACATTTCTCTGCTGCCCTCTCCTCCCTGCCCCACCAGCTTCTAGAAACTACTATATATGCAGTCTGCCTTGTGGGGGTTAGGATTGTAGGTTGTGACTGTGATCTTGATATGACTAAGAGACACATAAGAGATTAGAATAGGCATCCCCCCCCCCGCCGCCGTGTGTATGTGGGGGGGGGGGTGTCTGGGAGGGTGTGTGTCTGGGAAGGTGTTTCCAGAAATGGTTGACTTGAGAGACAGTGACAGATGTGGGGAGATCCATCCTGAATTTGGGTGGTACCATCCAATAAATGAGGGCCTAAATGGAATAAAGATGGGGAAAGAGGAAGCCAGTCAACGTGGGGGAAATTTTCTCTGCTTTCTGCCCAGCATGTAGCCATGGCTTTTCTCCACAAGGCTTTTCTGCCACAGTGTTCTGTCTCATCAGAGCCTCAGAACAAGGGGGAAGCTGACTGTAGACCCGCACCTCCAAAATCCAGAGCTGAAACAAACCCTTTCCCCCTGAATTTGTTCCTCACAGGTATTTGCCACAGTGATGAAAAAACTGATCAAGCTTGTAGCTTGAGAGACTCGTGACTGCCCCACCCTGCAGTTGATATCGCCAGAGATGACCCCAACTTCTGACAGCCCTCTAGGGACTTTGAGAAACCGTGAGGGTGGCTTTGTAATGCCACCAATTGTTGGTTTGAAGTACAAAAACTCACGGTTAGATCTCAAAGGAAGGAGCTCCCAGCTGACATTAAGGGACTCAGGAGCATCTGAATTTCATTTGTAATCTAGGCAAGGGAAGAGGGGAAGTCGGGGAGTGGGGAGAAGGAGACAGTGACAGGAATTAGCCGGTTCAGTGAGGAGAGACACTGAAGAGAGTGGGATGATGCAGGCAGGAGGATGCTGCCCAAAGGCTTTTGTAGGTTATGGGGGGAAGCTGGAGCCAGACCCTTCATCCCAGCTGCACCATGAGTATCAGTAAGTCTCTCTGGGGGCTCTGCTGGGAGAACTCAGCACTCGAAAGTTTAAAGTTACATTTTATTTTATGTGTGCACACACATGCCATCCATGCATGTGGCCAATTTACGGGAGTCAGTTCTCTCTCTCTACCATGCAGGTCTGGAGGATTGAACCCCAACTGTCAGCCTTGGTGTTTAATTGCTGAAAGGTATGGAGTGGCTGTATGGAGAGACTGTTGGGAGCTGCAGACCCCTGGCCCCTTGACTTTCCCAAGAGTGTCCTGAGCCTGGTACCAGCATGGGGTCAGTCTCTACCCACTACCAACAAGCCTGAGCTCAGTTAACCCAACCATAGGAGACTAGCCTAACCTTTGACATTGAATCTCTCTTGTATGCTAGATGGGATGGCCTCAGTGCCCAGCGTTGGCAAAGGCTCAGAAGAGGACACCAAGTTCTAAATGACCACGGCTCTTTAGAGAACCCATGAAAATCCTTTTGAAAAGGTGGTCAAAGTTTTCAAAGTCATTTTACTCATAATGTGAAGACTATATGCATTGCATGTTTTTGTGTTTTGTTTTGTTTTTTTTTTTTAGACAGTGTCACCATGTAGCCCAGGCTGGCCTCAAACTCATGAACCTCTTGCCTCAGCCTACTGAGTGTCGGGATTACAGGTATGTGACCCTACACTAGCTTTCCACAAACTTTTGCAGGTGAACTAAAGATACACTGATTCTATTCAACTAAAATACCACGAAATCAAAAGACATGTTCTAGAACCTTCCATACTCGAGACTCTTACTTAGATCATGCTTTAAGAACAAGTAATTACCTCGAGAAACTAATTCTTGGGGTATCTCTCTGTTCACAGTCGACAATTGATGGCTAACATCTCTGTTGAATAGAGACGATTCCTTATCCACCTCCTCAGCAATAAGATCTACAAAAGACAAAAGAGAAGTCTAGATCCTGAATGCCCCCTAAAGTCTACATATTAAAGGCTCGGTCTGCAGGGGGCACTCATAGAAGGCACTGGAACCTTTAGGGGGTGGGGCCTGTGGGAGGTTTTTAGCTCATTGGTACTGTGCCTTCAGAGAGGATTCTGGGATCCTAGCTACCCTCTCTTTTCTCCTTTCTCCTCTCCCTTCTTCCCTCTCCTATCCTCTCCTGTCCATTCCCCTCCCCTCCCCTCCTCTCCTTTCCTCTCCTCTCTTGCCCCCTCCCCTCCCCTCATCTCCCCTTTCTCCTCTCCTCTCCTCTCCTGTCCCCTCTTCCCTCTCTTCTCCTCCTCTCCCCTCCCCTTCCTTCCTCTCCCCTCCCCTCCCCTCCTCTTCTCTCCTCTCCCCTCTCCTCCCTCCTCTCCCCTCCACTCTCCTCTCCCGTCCCCTCCTCTCCTCTCCCCTCTTCCCCCTCTTCTCTTCTCCTCCACTCTCCCCTCCCCTCCTCTTCTCTTCTCTCCCCTCTCCTCCCTCCTCTCCCCTCCACTCTCCTCTCCCATCCCCTCCCCTCCTCTCCTCTCCCCTCTTCCCCCTCTTCTCTTCTCCTCCACTCTCCTCTCTCCTCCCCTTCCCTCCCCTCCTCTCTTCTCTCTCTCTTGCTTCTCAGACATGGAATGAGCAGATTTGCTCTCTCACACACTCCTACCATGTTGCTTTACTTCTCCACGGACCCCCAAACAACATGGACAGCCATGGACTAGAATTTCTAAACCTGTGAGCCAACAGCTTATAAGTTGTTTATCTCAGGTATTTCATTATAGAGATAGGAAGCTAATATTAACAGTTTTACCTACAGTCATTGACCTGAGCTTAATTCTGTTTCTATGATAAAGAAGCGCACGTGCGTGCATGTGTGCGTCTGTGCGTGTGTGTGTGTGACGTCACACCCAGCACATGTGTGGAAGTCGGAGGACAAGCCTTCACCTTTCACTGTTTGAGACAGGGTCTCTTGGTCGTCAGTCATGGTGTCCACCAGGCTGGCCCTGAATCTTCTGGCTTTTCCTGCCCTCACCTTCCATCCCATCACCAGAGCCCCGGGATTACACATGCATGCTACCACATGCAGCTTTACGTGAGTTCCTGGGATTCTAGCCTGGTTCTTACATTGCTGTGGCAAGTGCTTCACCCACTAAAGCATCTCCCCAAACCTTTGGTAGCTTCTTCCAGAATCAAAGCAAAGAGGAAAGGGGGATTTGGGGGAGGCACCTAAGGTGTCTTAAAGTACATCAGCATTTTGGTTTTCTTTAGAACCTAACAAATTCACCCTGTCACAGCTAAGGCAATGATTCTCACAGGGAACGCTTGTTACACAGACTGTGGGCCCCTCTTGAGAGTTTCTGGCTCTACGGGTCTAAGTAGACCTGAGAATGTGCAGGTCTCACAGATATCGCTACTGCCTGTGGGGACCACACTCAGGGTGTCTAGCCTGGACTTGAGCGTCGCCATTTGTATGAAATAGAGATGCTATGGCTTGCCTTATAGGTGGCAGAACACCTGTGAAAGTCATGTTTAAACCACAAAGAGCCACACAAAGTAGGAAAATGAACACACCGAGATATTTATCAGTACTTCCAAACTGCAGAAAGGTTTCAGAAGAAAGACAGGTTTGGGAATGGGAAATCTGGCATTCTAGCTCTCCCATCAGCGGGCTGTGACTCATTTGAACAGGGAGGCAGGGGAATGCCTGGGAGCATTTGGTCTGGAGAGACAGGAGGACAAGAGAGTTGTCTTTAGCGGGCATGGAAAGGTCCTGGAGACAGTGTTAGAGATGATCTGAGCTGCTCCATGGAACAAGCTGGAACCCCTGTAGGAGCCCTGAAAAGATTGCCATGGTCTGTGTGAGTTGGAAAAGCTACCAAAAAGTGAATGAGCAGGGAGAGAAACAGTGACTCACGTACCCCCAGACAACCTCAAGTCAAGCTAGGGCCCCATCCCCAGATGGGGGACCCTGAGACCTGGAGAGGAAGTTCAAGGTGAGCTTGCTGAATCTTTGGAGGATTCACAAGGAAAACAAAACCCGTTGCCATGGGTACAAAGGTTAAGTGTGTGGTAAGAGATCCATGACGTTCTCATTATTCTTAGAAAAGAGACAGAGTCATCGTTCCGCAAGTTGGCTTAGAAAAGTGAGAAGATGTTCAATTCAACATACCCGGCAATCAGTTGGCTTGGAAAATGGCAGCTCCTTAAAGGGACAAGCATCTGGAGACAGCACGTAATGAGTTACACGGGGGCCACCGTGAGGACTGCATTGCAGAAGGAGTGTACTTCTGCACAGGGAGATCGCCAAATCAGGGAAGGACTTGGCACGAGCATCAGCATGAGGACCGGAGTTTTCTCCCCAAGAACCCACGGAAGACAGGTCGCACACCATAGTGGTGTATGTTTGTCATCCTGGTGTTCTGGGGAGACAGCGACAGGTGGGTCCCTAGGGCTTGCCAGCTAGCCAGCCTAGCCTACTTGCTGACCACCGGGCAGCCAGTGAAAGATCCGTTTCAAAAAAACCAAGGTGCTCCCCTGTCCAACCTTCCTTTATCTCAATCCTCCTGTTTCCCCAAGGACCCCCTCTTTCCCTTCTAACTTTTCTCTCCCCATCTCCCCTTACCCCCATCCCACCCCACCCCCAAGATCCCAATTTTCTCCCCGGCAATTTTGTCTACTTCCCTTAGCCAAGAGGATAACTATATGTTTTTCCTTGGGTTCACCTTCTTACTTAGCTTCTTTAGATTCACCTATTGTAGACTCCGTGACCCTTATTTATGGCTAGAAACCAATTATGAGTGAGTACATCCCATGTTCATCTTTTTGGGTCTGGGATATCTCACTCAGGATAGTGTTTTCTATTTCCATCCATTTGCATGCAAAATTCGAGAAGTCATTGTTTTTTACCACAGCGTAGTACTCTAATGTGTATATATTCCATACTTTCTTCATCCATTCTTCCATTGAGGGGCATCTAGGTTGTTTCCAGGTTCTGGCTATTACAAATAATACTGCTATGAACATAGTTGAACAAATGCTTTTGTCATATGATAGGGCATCTCTTGGGTATATTCCCAAGAGTGGTATTGCTGGGTCCAGGGGTAGGTTGATCCCGAATTTCCTGAGAAACCAAAACACTGACTTCCACAGTGGTTGCACAAGATTGCATTCCCACCAGCAATGGATGAGGGTACCCCTTCCTCCACAGCCTCTCCAGCAAAGGCTATCCTTGGTGTTTTTGACTTTAGCCATTCTGACAGGTGTAAGATGATATCTCAAAGTTGTTTTGATTTGCATTTCCCTGATTGCTAAGGAAGTTGAGCACGACCTTAAGTGTCTTTTGGCCATTTGAACTTCTTCTGTTGAGAATTCTCTGTTCAGTTCAGTGCCCCATTTTTTAATTGGGTTAATTAGCATTTTAAAGTCTAGTTTCTTGAGTTCTCTATATATTTTGGAGATCAGACCTTTGTCTATTGTGGGGTTAGGGGAGCACGGAACCACAATTCTTAGTTAAGGGAGCCACTTTAGGGTTGGCAAGAGACCTGACCCTAGAGGGGCTCCCAGGTGCCCAAGCCGAGGTCCCCAGTTAGTTCCTTGGGCAGCTGAGGATAGGGAACCTGAAATGACCCTATCCTAGAGCAATACTGACGAATATCTTGCATATCATCATAGAACCTTCATCTGGTGATGGATGGAGATAGAGACAGAGACCCACACTGGAGCACTGGACTGAGCTCCCAAGGTCCCAAGGAGGAGCAGAAGGAGGGAGAACATGAGTAAAGAAGTCGGGACCACGAGGGGTGCATCCACCCACTGAGACAGTGGAGCTGATCTATTGGGAGCTCACCAAGGCCAGCTGGACTGTGACTGAAAAAGCATGGGATAAAACTGGAATCTCTGAACATGGCGAACAATGAGGGCTGATGAGACGCAAAGGACAATAGCACGGGGTTTTGATCCTGCTTAATGTGCTGGCTTTGTGGGAGCCTAGCCAGTTTGGAGGTTCACCTTCCTAGATATGGACGAAGGGGGGAGGACCTAGGACTTACCACAGGGCAGAAAACCCTGATGGCTCTTTGGACTGGAGAGGGAGGGGGAAAGGAGTGGGGGGAGGGGGGAAAGGGTGGGAGGAGGGGGAGAAGGGTGGGAGGAGGGGGAGGGAAATGGGAGGCTGGGAGGAGGTGGAAACTTGTTGTTTTTTTTTTTTTCTCCTTTTCTCAATTAAAAAAAAAAAAATACCAAGGTGGAGGCCGGTGGGATGGTTCAGCAGATAAAGGTGTTTGGGGCCAAGCCTGAGTTCAAACTCCAGGATCCATATGATAGAAGGAAAGAACAGACTCCTGAGTGTTGACCTCTGACCTCCACATATGTGCATGTTTAACCCCCCCCCACCCACCCCCATACACAAAATAAATAATTACAAACATAATTTTTTAAAAGGTGAATGTTGGGGCTGGAGAGATGGCTCAACAGTGAAACCCACTTGGTGTTCTTTCAAAGGACCTGAGTTTGTATCCCAGCACCCACATGGCGGCTCATACTATCTATAACTCCCGTTCTAGGGACTCTGGCACCCTCTTTGGCTTCCATGGGAACCAGACATGCCTGCAGACAAAACACCCATATACATAAAATGCAAATTAATTTAAAATAAAACAACCTTCAACGGTGTGGGGGTAGAGAGATGGCTCAGTGGCTAAGAGCACCAGCTCTTCCAGAGGATCCAGGTTCAATTCCCAGCACCCACGTGGCTACTAGCAACTATCTGTAACTCCAGGCCCAGAAAATAACCCAATACCCTCTTCTGCCCTCTCAGGTACCATGCATGTTCATGACACACAGACATACATACAGACAAAACACCCATACTCATAAATATAGTCCTTTCTTATTTTTTTTTTTGAGACAGGGTCTCCCCATGCAGCCCTGACTGTCCTGAAACTCACTATGTAGACCAAGTCGGCCTTGAACTCACAGACATCTGCTTGCCTTTGCTCCCTGAGTGCTGAGGTTAAAGGCGTGGACCACCATATCCAGCTACTTTTTTTAAATTTTAGATTTAAAGGCACAGGTTACCTAAGAAACAACCCAAATTGCTGGCCTCTGGCCTCCACATGCATGCATGAATATGTGTGTCAACAAATATGTAGACAAATATTTGAGCTCACACACACACACATGTAAGTCAGATGTCAATGTATATTACACATGCATGCTACCACATGCAGCTTTACGTGAGTTCCTGGGATTCTAGCCTGGTTCTTACATTGCTGTGGCAAGTGCTTCACCCACTAAAGCATCTCCCCAAACCTTTGGTAGCTTCTTCCAGAATCAAAGCAAAGAGGAAAGGGGAATTGGGGGGAAAATTCACCTGAAAACACATTTTCATTTCTCTATACCACAAGAGGCGTCACCGCCAACAGAAAAAGCATAGCTGTCCACATTTATCACCAATATGGCCAAGAGTTTTTATTTAACTGTCTGGAGAATATGAAGGGTTGTGGGGGGGTTTCTGGTTTTTTTTTTTACTTTTTTATTTATTTATTTTTAATTTTTGAGACAGGGTTTCTCTGTGTAACAGCTGTAGCTGCCCTAGAACTAGCTCTTCTAGGCCAGGCTGCCTTTAACTCACAGAGATTTGCCTGTCTCTGCCTCTGGAAGAAGAGCAGCCAGTGTTCTTACCACTGCGGCATCTCTCCAGCCCCTCCAATAATTGTTAACTAGATTAAGTCCTTTGTTAGTAATTTATTTATGTATATGGATGCTTTGCCCACACGTATGACTGTGCACCACATGAGTGCCTGGTGCTGGCAGAGACCAGAAGAGAGCATTGGATCCCCTGGAACTGGCGCTTCAGATGGTTGTGAGCTACCACGTGGGTACTGGGAATCGAACTTGGGTCAGCCGGTACTCTCAATGGCTGAGCCATCTCTCTAGTCCCTACCACCAGTGTCATGCTCTTTTGGACTGTTTGAGCATCCTTACAATATGGCAGCCACCTTTGAGCAGAATGAGCGGTCCACTGACTATCTTATTAGTTGTGAGCAAGACCTTGGAGAACAAGAATGCTTCATCTAGCTCTTTAGCCTCTAGCACAGAGCCCTCGACCAGGAGGGGAAAAAATCAGTGGCTAGGTTTTAAATAAGAGAATGAATCTTGAAGGATTTTGTCTACAACTTATGAGGAACTGTGATACAAAACCACCCAAGTAAACCATCTTGAACATCCTTATTGGCTGTAAGCAAGAGGCTTTCACTCCCCCACCAGAGCCATTCTCCCGGGGTCTGTTAGAGCACCCTCACTCCTGGCAGGCAACTTTCAGCAGAGTGAAGGAACCAAGAGACAGCAAGGTAGAAACACAACGCGTTTGGTGACCTAATCTACAGAGTAGCTCACCATTGCTTCTGCCACTCATTAGAAGTCATGAAATCCAGCCCACACTTCGAGTTTTGGAGGGAGAGGTGCCAAAGCATCTGTGGACATTTTAAGTCCATGGAGGGATAGAATTCCAAGGAACACAGCTGGGTGAAGAAAACGTTTGCATCTGTTCATAGAATCCAAGTATTTTTAACCCGGTACTTCAGGCTCTCTGAGAGAATTATGAGAAGTGGCATCCAGGGGACGTCACTCTGAAAGACGCTTGAGCATGGAGATGTGGCCTGGGAAGCGGAGATCTCAGAATAGTTTCCATGATACTGAGTTGACCTGTACGGAATTGCTGATATTTCTGACTTATAAAAGTCAGAAGTTCAAATGATATAACTTTATATTAGTCCCAAGGAAGGTTTTCTGGGTGACATAGTTCTAACTTGCGGGTTCCTAGAAATCCAACATCACCAGTTTAAAAACAAAAAACAATGATTCGTGTGTTCTCATTCATGTATGTGTATGGTTGTGTGTCCATACACGTAAGCAGGTTCACTGGCACGTGTGTATGTGGATAGAGGCCAGGGCCAATAACAGGTGTCTTCCTTAACCTCGCCCCACCTCATTTTTTTTAAGATTTTACTTTTAAGGCAGACAGTGGTGGCACACACCTTTAATCCCAAGCACTTGGGAGGCAGAAACAGGCAGATCTCTGAGTTCTAGGACAGTCAGGTCTACAGAGTGAGTTCCAGGACAACCAGGGCTACACAGAGAAACCATGCCTCAAAAAACTAACACATAGGGGCTGGAGAGATGGCTCAGAGGTTAAGAGCACTGGATGCTCTTTCCAGAGGTCCTGAGTTCAATTCCCAGCAACCACATGGTGGCTCACAACCATCTGTACTGAGATCTGGCGCCATGTTCTTACGTGCGGGCATACATCGAGGCAGAATGTTGTATAAATAAATAAATAAATCTTTAAAAACAAAACTAGCACATACACACAAACAGACACATACACACACATAGAGAGAGAGAGAGAGAGAGAGAGAAAGAGAGAAAGAGAGAAAGAGAGAGAGAGAGAGAGAGAGAGAGAAGTACTTATGTGTATTCGCATATGAGTTCAGGTGGCCCTGGAAGCTAGAGGCCTCCAATGACCCTGGAGCTGGAGTTACTGGTAGTTATGAGCTGCCCAATGTGTGTGTGTGTGTGTGTGTGTGATTGTGTGTGCTGGGAGTCAAACTCAGATTCTCTGTGAGAGCAGTATGCCCTCTTAATTGCTAAGCCATCTCTCCAGATCTCCACATTATTTTTTTTTTTTTTTTGGTTTTTCGAGACAGGGTTTCTCTGTGGCTTTGGAGCCTGTCCTGGAACTCGCTCTGTAGACCAGGCTGGCCTTGAACTCACAGAGATCCGCCTGCCTCTGCCTCCCGTCCACATTATTTTTTGAGGCAGGGTCTCTTACTGAAGCTCACAAAGACTGGCTAGCCAGTAGACCTCAAGAATTCCCATCCATGCCTCACTAGCACTGGATTGCAAGTGTGTGTCACAGTGCCCAGGTTCTTACATGGCTACCGGGGATTCAAACTCAGCTCCTCCTCTTCCGCAGCAAGCACTTGCCCAACTCACCCATCTCACCAGCCCCACAAATAATCCGTTTATAACGTGATAACCAGTGTAGTGACAATCAGTTTATAGTGGGATTCCTTCCTTACAGAAACAAATAAGTAACACGGAACTGACTTCAAACCTAGTGTAGGTAGCCGACTGCATACCTTGAGTTCTGGGAAAATGAGCGGTAAAGCTCATTTGTACTTAGAAAGTTGCCATGCACTGAGTTAGGAGTCTATAAGGGAGAAAAACGTCAATAAGGTTTCTTACAGCTTTTATAGGGGTTCTGTTTTCTCTGCTGCTGTGCAAACACTCTAGAAAATAAATCTACCAAGCTAAGCAGGTAGATTACATTAAGGTTTGAGATGTGGTATTAAGTTTGTTTCAGGGGGACTCAGCCCAGCAGGGCACCTAGTCCCCTCTAGTGTAACAATAAGGGGCATGAAGGAAGCTCCCGTATTTAAAAATTATTTCATGCCTTGAATGCTTTAGAGAAACACGGTCTTTGTTGCTGTTCAGTAACAACAATCATTGGCCCATTCAGCCAAAGGCAGAACTGCAGACAGAGCCTCCCACCCCGGGGGCACTGGGTTCCTGTCTAAAGACAGCATGTGGGGGGGGGGGGGGATGCTCTGGATGACGAACAAAGCACAAACTAAGCACAAAGTAGACATAGCTCGTAGCTCCGCCGTCCTCGGCTTGTGAACCAACACTGCCCCCTGCTGGATGCTGGAGCAGCAGTTACTTAACCTCAGTATCCCGCAGATGGAAAACAGTAACAATGCTGCCACATGGGACTGCTGTGGGGATGAAACTAGTAAAAGCAGAAGAAAACTCCAACAGCTGCCAGACAGGGCTCACTGTGTTGGCACTGGTGCCATGGTAGTGATTATTATTGTACCAGCCACCCACACATCCATTCATAAAACAGTATTCTGATCCAGCACTTTTCTTTGCCACTAAAGCTTCCATGGGGCAGAGAGTCTGGTCTGCACTGAATAGTGTTATGATCCACTTTACTGTCATCTCAGTGTGGACTACAAGGATGATGACCAATAGGATCAGATAAGATGGAACATAGCAAGTTCTTAACATATACATAAGAATACATAAATCCCAAAAACAAACCTACTGCAGCAAATAGAAACTGAAGAATTCATTCTTGGTATGTAAATATACATGTATGTGTGTGTGTTCAAATAGAGAGGAAGATAGATAGATTGATGATAGATGATAGATAGGTAGATAATAGATACTCTCTTATATAAATCCCATAACCACTTCTCAGTTGAGGAACATTAGAAGCATCTCCCCCTGAGAGAGGCACAAGACACAGTGTAACTATATTTCCCCTACTCATAAAGATTGTCTTGGAGATAGTAACAATGTAATTAAATAGGACCCCTAAGTGGATGAGAGACTCAGTAGTTTGTAAAGAAGAAAAACAGTATCTCTCTGCAGATGTTGTATTACATATACACATCTATTTCTATTCCATGGACTAGAATCCAGTAAGGTCCTATCTCAGTTTGCCTCTCTGTTGCTGTTATAAACATCGTGATCGAGAGCAGCTTGGAGAACAAGAGGGTTTCTGTGACTCACAGATCATCAAGGGAAGCTAAGGCAGGAGCCCAGAGGCAAGAGCTGAAGCAGAGACCACAGGGCAAAGCTGCTTCCTGGCTTGCCTTTTATACAACCCAGGGTCACCTGTCCAGGTTTGGCTCAGCCGCCTAGGTCCTGCTGTATCAGTTACAATCAAGAAAACGTCACGCCACCAGACATGACCATGAGCCAATCTGATGGAGTTTGAAGTTGCCCCTTCCCAGGTGACTCAAGTTTGCATCAAGCCAACAAAGTCCAGTCGGCGCAGGTACTAAGGCTATGAAATGATCGTGCACAGATCAGTTTACCTTCCAACCAAAATTTAACTCAGTAGTGTGCAGGATAATCAGGAAATGTCCACTTACAGCAACAACACAGAAAAGTAACAATTCGACAAGATATATATATACATATTTGTGTGTATATATGCACACACACATGTAGATAGATATGAAAATGGAACACACTGAAACAAGCCAAAGATAAGCTTAAAATTTTGTCAAGATAGCCCCATCTCTAGCCTAGGATGATTCAATATCGATTTTTCCAAAATGACTGGGAAAGTACAAAAAGTCATAAAGTTAGACAGCCTGACAGTAAAGCTCATACAGAAAAACTATCATACAAAACGGCCAGAAAACCACAGGTGGGCGGGGGGGGACAGAAATCGCAAAGGGGACTGGTCCTGCAGGACATTCAAACAAACTGTTTCGACCTCTCATTTAAACTGTGTGTTGTGGAGCTGGAGAGATGGCTTAGCAGTTAAGAGTACTAGCTGCTCTCCCAGAGGACCCGGGTTCAACTCCCAGAATCCACATGGCAGCTCACAGTTGTCTGTCACTCCAGTTCTAGGGGATCTGACACCTTCACACCAGTGCACATAAAATAAAAGTTAAATACATTATTTTAAAAAACTGTGTGCTGCCGGGCGGTGGTGGCGCACGCCTTTAATCCCAGCACTCGGGAGGCAGAGGCAGGCGGATCTCTGTGAGTTCGAGATCAGCCTGGTCTACAAGAGCTAGTTCCAGGACAGGCTCCAAAATCACGGAGAAACCCTGTCTCAAAAAAACAAAATAAAAAAATAAATAAAAATAAAAAATAAAAAAATAAAAAACTGTGTGCTGATGTTGCACAAGGAAATGAATACCCAGATTACCGGGAGTTACTCCGTGATAAAGGCGGCATCTCAGACCACAGTCGAGATGGACTCTCTAATAAGAGGCACGGAGACAACTGGTAGCCAGATTGTGGGAACTGGACTGGTTATGTCTAAAGTTTTTAATGAAAATCTTCGTGTGCCAGATTTGATCATCTTTTCTCAACAAGAGCTGCCATTCCAGCCCACGCCCAGTCCCCAGTAAGCAATTGTCTCCTTGCGGCTCTCAAGGTATGTCCAGTTATCAAAGAGGTGTACAATTATATTTAACATATCACTAATAGGATATTTACAGGAAATAAAATCAAGGGTATTAGAAATGCCTATTTTAAAGGGTATTTGTTGGTGAATAAATTACCCCAGAGCATCTAACTCAAGGGTTCTAATCTCCAGGATGTGGTCCCTGGCTATGACACTCTGAAAATGCATAGAAACACGTAGAATCCTGGGCTCCACTTTTGGAGGTTCTTGGTGGATGGTAAGAATGAGGGCTTTTAATAAAGGTCTCCCACCCTCCAACCTGTTCCCCACGGCTGACACACTGTTGGGTATGGGACCACTACGCCCATGCCTACACCCTGACCTAGGAAGAAACATATATTCAGCCGTCCACTTAAGGCTGTTTCAAATTTTTAAGAAAGAATGCTCCCTCTGCTTCCTGCCATAGTTGTTCAACCTGTCTTCAAGGCAGCTCCCCCCTACCCTAACCTCAGAGGTAGACTGGGCCTTTGCTCACGGGCTGGCTGGAGCACTTTCCCACTGCCCTTGGGAGGACAGAGGAGCCTCAGGAATGTGTGCAGCCCCCAAACGCCCCACTACCCTGTGGGGAGGAAGGGATCTCGCTGGTTTATAGATAAGGAGGAAGAGTGAGCTGCCAATGCCAGGTCTTTCCTTGGCCTTCCTAGCATCCCGGTATCTACATCCCTGGTATCCAGCCAGGAAATGAACGCTTACCCTGCTCCAGCCTCTAGCCGGGTTTCGCTGCAGGACAGGGACCTGAAAAAGCCCGTCCCACCCTCACCCAGTTCTAAACATGAGCAAGAGCGAAATGCGTTGTTATACAATTATTTCAACTCGGATCGTATTCATCTTCATTTATGACTGTCAGGAGTTGCCCATAGTGCCAATAAAATGTTTTGATTCAGGAGAATTCCAGAAAACATGACTTCTTTTAATGAAACACCATGAAGAGAGAGAGGAAAAAAATTTTCAGTGCTCTTATAAGCATCTGGGTCCATGTTTTGTTTTATTTACTATTTTTATTAATTTTATTCTATGTGGGGGTGGTTGAAGTGGGGTGTACACATGCCACAGCGTGCATGCAGGGTCAGAGGTCAGAGGGCAACCAGTATATGTCAAATTTTTCCTATCCCCAGATGGGCCTGGGCCACAAATTCAAGATTCCAAGCGGGACAAAAATACACCTTTACCCACTGAGATACCTCGTTTCACATTTTTAGAAAGTCCAGACACTAGCGTAGAGCTTAGTGTGTACGAAGATGTGCAGCTGAAAGGTCTCACGTCGACATGGAGATGTCGCCTGACCACTGAATGCAGGTGAGCCCAGGCAGACCCAGGAAATGACCCTGATGAACTGGAATTCACAACTACGGGGCGACATCTCAGCATGCTCATTACCCTGCCACCAAGGTCACAAGGTCATTGCTTGCAGATTTCTCACGGATGATTCTCTCCTTACTAACTGGGTTGATTCCCAGTGTGGTACTGCTTCCCCAAAAACCTTGGGAAAAGGGCATGTTCCTCTTATCATTTTTGAGCAAGATCTTTTTCACTATTGAGTCTGCATTGGTTGGTTGGTTGGTTGGTTGGTTGGTTGGTTTTGGTGCTTTGTATAAGAATGGTGCTCCTGGGCTGGAGAGAAGGCTCAGAGGCTAAGAGCACTGACTGCTCTTCCAGAGGTCCTGAGTTCAATTCCCAGCAACCACATGGTGGCTCACAGCATCTATAATGAGATCTGGTGCCCTCTTCTGGCATGCAAGCATACATGGAAGGAATGTTGTATACATAATAAATAAATAAATCTTTAAAAAAAAAAAAGAATGGTGCTCCTAGGTTCATCTATTTGAATCCTTGGTCATCAGGGAGTGGCACTATTTGAGAAGGATTGGGAGGTGTGGCCTTGTTGGAGGAGTTGTGTCACTGGGAGTGGGCTCTGAGGTTTCAAAAGCCCAAGCCAGGCCCAGTGTCTCTCTGTTCTTCCTGCCGCTTGCAGATCTATATATAGAACTCTCAGCTACTTCTTCTGTACCACGTCTACCTGCATGCCACCATGCTTCCCAGCATGATAATGATGGACTAAACCTCTGAAACTATAAGCCAGCCTCAATTAAATGCTTTTTATAAGAACTGCCATGGTCATGGTGTCTCTTCACAGCAATAGAATACTGATTGAGACAGGGTTTTTTGTTTGTTATTATGGTTGGTGGTTTGGGCTTTTTATAGATTGTATGTGCATGTGTGTAAGTGTATGCTATGTGTGCAGTGCCCATGGAGGCCAGAAGAGGGAGTCAGATCTCCAGGAACTAGAGTTATAGGTGGTTGTGAGCCACCTGGTGTAGGAGCTGGGAACTGAACTCAGGTCTTCTAGAAGAGTAGCAAGTGCTCTTACCCACAAACCATCTCTCCAGCACTTTCTCTTATTTTTTGAGACAAGAATTCATGCAGCCTAAGCTGTCCTCAAACTCACTATGTAGTTGAGGATGGAAGAGATGCTATACTCCCCCCCCAAATTATCCATGTACATGAAATTATGGCACATTGAGTGGATGTTATTAATGCTAGTCAGGGTTCACACTACTGGGAACAGTGAACTCTATTTGCAAATTAGTCTATGTCCCCTGAACAGCATCCAGAATGGCAGACTATGTCTGACCCTGCAGACCACAGACCTCATGGCCGACGGAAAGTACAGCAAGGGTTTCAGACACTCTCTTCCTTCGGTTCTCAGTCTGGCAGTGCCCCATCAGTAGGCATTTTCCAGAATGTTCCGATCGCAGCAAGCACATCCACTACAACACAGCCTATGAAAACCCACACACTTCTAATCCATCGGCATATACTTGCTTTCATTGGTGTCTCTCCACGTAACTAGCTCATCAGCTGCTCTTGCGTCTTCTTTTGATAAATGTTTGGGGTCGTTAGAAAAGACCTGCAGCAGGATCTCATCTGAAGAGAAGCAAGCACAAGCATGTTAACACCAGAAACATGCATGGGTATATCTTGCACTGTACATACACAGTGTGTCCATGGATGCGTGAATGGATACTCAGACTCAGTGGATACAGGATGCTCAGCTCTAAGATGACCAAACCAGATACCCCAGGCAGAGATAGACATCTAGAAATTCTGCCCCGTGCCTCATATGTAGAGATACAACTTCCCTTCTCGTTTCTGGTGTCATTCATACCGTCTTAAAGTGTCCCCCCCCCCTCAGGGTGACACATAAGAACAGGGTGAAGGCTGTAAGTTATAAATGAGGCAGAACATACTAAATGGTCGTTAAGAGCTTTTTTATACATAAAACTCTTCCTGATTAGGATGGCGAGATGGCTCGGGGTCGTGCTCACTGGCCACTCTTCTGGAGGACCTAGGTTAGATTCCCAGCACACGCATGTTGACTCACAACCTGTTGTAACACCATGTTGATTTAGACAACACATACTTAAGTCACTGAATACAGAAAAATCCAGCGATTGCTCAACTAGAAGCTTCACCCCTACTGGCTGGCATTCGTAGTGTTGTAAGGTACTATCCATCCTAGCAGAGCAGAAACGAAGTCATCAATCTCACCCACCTATGAAGCCTGGAGGCTACAATAACGACCTGCCGGCAAGATATATACCTCGGATGCAATATTGGCACAAATGTTATGTGAGTAACCAACCCCCTTTTTTGGGGGGGTTTAAGACCCACTTCATGAGATGGAACTCATATTTGACACTGATACTGAGGCCAAGAACCTGAGATTAAAGGTCATGCCCTAAAGTAGTGCTTCTCAACTTGTGGGTCGCAACCTCTGGAATTTGAATGGCCCTTTTATAAGGGTTACCAAAGACCATGAAAAAACAGATTTACATTACAATTCATAACAGTAGCAAAATTACAGTTATGAGGTAGCAATGAAAGTAATTTATGATTGGGGAGTCACAACATAAGGAACTATACTAACGGGTTAAAAAGGTTGAGCATTGCCGGGCGGTGGTGGCGCACGCCTTTAATCCCAGCACTCGGGAGGCAGAGGCAAGCGGATCTCTGTGAGTTCGAGGCCAGCCTGGTCTACAAGAGCTAGTTCCAGGACAGGAACCAAAAGCTACGGAGAAACCCTGTCTCGAAAAATCAAAAAAAAAAAAAAAGGTTGAACATTGGGAAGGTTGAGAACCACCCCCGAGAGGAAAACCTAGTACTATTATTCTACTAAGTAAACATAGCAATAAAATTGTTCCTATGCTATACAAATAGATTAGTGCATCACCTCAACCCTCACCAGAGAAGCTGCTTCTTTTTCTTTTTAATTTTAAGGATTTATTTATTTTAATTTATGTGTATTACGTTTTGCCTACTTGAATGCCTGTGCACCTTGTGCAGTTCTGGTACCCTCAGAGGCCAGAAAAGAGTGCTGGACATTCTGAGACTGGAGTTAAAAATGCGTGTGAGCCACCATGTGGTGCTGAAATCAAACCCAGGTCCTCTGGAAGAGCATCCACTGCTCTCAATTGCTGAGCCATCTCTCCAGCCCAATAAGCTGCTTCTTACAACAGATGGTAATAAACGCAGAGACCTACAACCGGACAGTGAAAGACTTTGGAGCACTCAGATCTGAATGGGGTGTCTTTATCAAACCTTAGGGATCTATGCCGAAGAGAAGAAAAGATTAAAAGAGCCAGAGGTGGTGCATGACTCCAAGGAGAAATTAGTTTTCATACACAGCAGGTCTGATGCACATGTGAACTCAGAGAGACTGTGATCACACATACAAGCCAAACCAGACAAAATCCCAGCACAGAGAAATGGAAATCCAAGCAAAGCCCACCCGTGACCAAGAAGCTATTTGCAGCTGCTGGCTGCTCAGGGAGGGACAATCAGTTCTCTTCAAGAGAGCGACACTGGGTATCTTAACCACACTACAGAGCAGGCTCCGAGCTCAGGCGTAGCTGGCTAACACTAAACGGGTTCCACGTTTAGTGTGTGTGTGTGCGTGTGTGTGTGTGTGTTTGGGATTTTTATTTAAGAGAGAAAAAGAACATGAGGTTGAGTGGATAGGAAGGGGGGTCTAGGAGGAGTTAGAAAAGGATAAAGAATATGATCAAAATATATTGTAAGAAAAAAATTCAAAATAAAAAACCCACATTGTAACATTCTCTTGGTATACTAGTTAATATAAATGCTAAGGATTAAATAGGTTTGTATAACTGAAGATTTTATTTTTGAATGTCAAACTTTCTGCCCTTCAGAGAAAATACTTATTAAGAGCTTCTAGCCAGGCGGTGGTGGCGCTCGCCTTTAATCCCAGCACGCAGGAGTCAGAGGCAGGCGGATCTCTGTGAGTTCAAGACCAGCCTGGTCTAGAGAGCAAGTTCTAGGACAGCCAAGGCTACACAGAGAAACCCTGTCACAAAAACAAAACAAAACAAAACAAAATAAGAGCTTCCAAAAAAAAAAAAAAGAAAGAAAGAAAAGAAAAGAAAAAAAGGCAGTTTTTGCCGGCTCTGCTTCTGTCCGGGCAAAAGGACAGGTTCCTGGAGCTCTCGCACCCTGTCGAGTTCCATCTGGATCTTCGCTTTTCTCACAAGCACAGCAAGAGTTTCCTAGATGAGCAATGAGGTGGACTTTGAAAACTCTAACGCGAAGGTCTTCCCACACAGCGGGCGTAAGCACTCAGGCAGGCTGCCTGGTTCAATCTCCCAGGCTATCCTCACGCTCTCCTACCCTGCTATCACCATCTAGCACCCTCTGAGAAGCAGGGTCCTTTCCCGGTGTTTGCATTCTGCTTTCTGTTGGTTTTCTTAAGACTCTGACAGAGGAACCCACTCTAGCCACAAGATAAGCAACAACCATGCTTACCTTTCCTTTGAAGCAGCAGAAACGAGTTACCTAAAAGACAGCCAAGGGCAAGTAGGCGAGTTCTTCAAATACATCCT
This sequence comes from Microtus oregoni, assembly GCF_018167655.1. Lineage (NCBI taxonomy): Eukaryota > Metazoa > Chordata > Mammalia > Rodentia > Cricetidae > Microtus > Microtus oregoni. Next base: position 22,204,037 of record NW_024543066.1, read on the forward strand.
AAAGTTTTCACAGGAGGAGGGGACTTACCAAACAACTTAGCCAGATGTGAACTTGATGCAAATTCAGAATTGTTGAAGCTGTTCGGGGGGGCATGAGCTGTGGGGAAACAAATTTTAGCTGGGCTGAAATCTGTCCTCAATTCTACGCCTAGTCTCTCTCAAGCCCCAGTCCTCTGCAAGGTACTTCGAGAGGAACAGTTGTGTAACCGGTGTCTTAGCCACTTTCTCGATGCTGTGGAAAAATTACTTTGGCAAAAACAACTTAAGGGAGAAAGGATTTGTGTTGACTTGAGCCTCTAAAAGGATACCGTCTGATTATGGTGCCGAAGACACTGAGGCAGGAGGAGGATGCACAATCACGAAGTTATTTGTGTGCACACAGCAGCTCTAACTGTAGAAAACAATCTGGTGGAAGGACCCGGGTAGTGGGTGCCAAATGACGTCAAGCAGAGCTGCTTTGAGCCAATAAAGGACAAAGGCACAATTCTCTACTAACGAGACCTGGAAGAGTCGTTAGGACCAATACATTTAATCCTTAAGCACTTTGCTGAAGACATGACATATTGTATCAACTGAGGGAACATAATAAAAACCCCCTGCAGAGCAAGCTAACAGGATTATGCAGCAAAAGGATTCACATTTGTGCCTTTATTGAGTGGCCATCGAGAAATGCATTGGCGGGATCATTAGTTACAAAACTGCTTTGCTTAGAGTGTAATTTCCACACAGCATATATTTCTGGCTTTATTTTGATAAGCAATGACCCATTCTCAATCTCCCTCTTAATGGAGAGGGCCTTTTCTGTTATCCTCATGATTTAGGGCTAATGTGCGCAAGGGGTTTTACTTGGCTTTGTCTCGTGTGTGTGGCCAGCTGTTTTCTCTTAGCGTTAGCATTCGAGCATGGGTGTTAGCGGAGAAATCAGCTGTGCTGCTCTGGGAAAACAGTTTACAAAGGCCGAAGCAGGGCTGGGGTGATGAGGGAGTGTGTGAGAAGGCTTTGCACCCAAGACGGTCACTTGGGCACTCCTGGACAGTAAACTGTAAAGTGTGGACGGGAAGAAAGTTGTAACAGTGTGCCTAGCTTGTGTGACCACAACAGTGAGCCCCGCTGAAAATTAGATTCTGTCCTTTGCACAACATCCACGGTGATAGGACCTGCCTGACTGCGTACAACAGGGATCATAATAACAATGATAATGATGAGATAATGACAATTAAGAGGCACACTTTAAAGCACAGACCCCACAGACACTGAAAGCTACAGGGAGGGTTTTTGATTTCTCTTTCTTCCGCATCTCAGCCCCACCCACAGCTGGATTCTGGGATGCTCCAGGCACGGCCCAGCCAACTGAATACCACCCATAAAAACGCAGGCACTTTGAATCCGTCCACAGATACTTGCTTTCATTCGCCTCTCTCCAGGTGACCAGTCTGCCAGCTGTTCTTGCATCTTTTGACATGTCATCTAGATTGCTGGGAAACACCTGCAGCAGGATCTCATCTGAAGAGGAGCAAGCAAAATCATCAGCGCCAGCAGCACACGAGGTGTATCCCGCTCTGTACCTGCCTAGCGCGTGTCCATGGATGCGTGAAGGGGTGACTCAGACTCAGTGGACGCGGGATGCTCGGCTCTAAGATGCCATCACAACTACAAACTCATGATCGCAGCAGATATCCCAGGCAGAGAGCGCCATCCACCAAGCCCAGGTGGTTAGAAACTCTGCCCCATGTCTGGTTTTCTTCCAGGTCCTGGTGTCATTCTGACCTACCTCTGGGACTGTGCCCAAGCTGCCCCAGGTACAAGCAAAAACCCTTTCTTATCTCTACAAGACATGCATCATTTCTTCACTTGAGGCCTTGTTGCCTTTCCTGGTGCTAGGTCAAGGGCCTGCTCGTTTAAGATGCTAACTACTCTAAGAGGCCAGATCCCACAACCTAATGAAACAGGCCACCCTGTGCCAATCCCCTCAAACCCCACCTTCCCTAGATCTACCCTGGGATGAAAAGTTAAGGCACTATCTTATCCCTTGCTGTGCTATGATTTTTGAATGGCTCAAACCAGTACCTGGCTCCTCCATGCTCCCTGTTATGTAGGTTATACCAAGACTAAATCACATGGGTAGAACTTCCTACCACGCAAGCATACACGCTGACCTGATATAAAAGCAAGGTTTCTTTATTGAAGGGATTTCTCTAAAGACTCTCTCTCCTGGGCCTCCCCATCATCCTGTCATCATGACTTTCTTTCTCTTGTTCTAAGCTATCCCTCTGCTGTGGTTAAATTAGCAATGCCTCGCAGAGGCTCGTGTGTTTGATGGTCTCAGTGGTGCTGTTTGGGGAGATTATAGAAATAGTGGTTCGCAACCTTCCTAACGCTGCAACCCTTTAATACAATTCCTCATGGTGTGGTGACCCCAACCATAAAATTATTTTCATTACTATTTCATAGCTCTACTTTTACTACATTATGAGTCATAATGTAAATATTTTTGGAGAGAGAGAGAGCTGCCAAAGGGGTCCCAAGTTGAGAACCACTGTTTTAGGGGGTAGAGACTTGCTAAAGGAAGTGAATGACTGGAGACAGGTTTGGAGGGTTTATAGCCTCACTGCACTTTCTGGTCAATCGTGTGTGTGTGTGTGTGTGTGTGTGTGTGTGTGTGTGTGTGGTGTATGTGTATATGGTGTGTGTGTGTGATGTGTTTGTGTGTGTGATGTGTGTCTGTGTGAATGAGTATGTGTGTGGTGTGTGTGTGTGTGATGTGTTTGTGTGTGTGATGTGTGTCTGTGTGAATGAGTATGTGTGTGGTGTGTGTGTGTCTGTGTGAATGTGTATGTATGTGTATGGTGTGTGTGTGTGTGTGTACTGACGCTCACGTGCCTGTTGCGTGCCCTCCTTCCTGTTTGTGGACACACAAGTCGTCAGCCAGCTTCCTGCCCCTACTGCCAGGCCCTCTCTGCCATTATCGTCTCTATTCCGCATGAACCATAGCCGAATTAAACCCTTTTCTTCCTTAAGTAGCTTTGGGTCACCATTTTTTATCACAGCACTAAATAATAACTAACAAGCCTTCTTACTCAAGCCCCTTGAGGTTTTAAAGGTGAAGTCTGCCCTCAGGCCCATGGTGCTGGTTTTAAGCAGCTATACGATTTTGTGCTATATGGTTCCTTTCTAATGCTCTCCAGGGGCGAGGCTTCTTGTGGTCGGAGGCCCTTCCTCCTAACAAACCCCATTCCTGAAGGCAGTTACACGCCAGCTCTTTTCATGAACCAACAACCGATGCCATCTGCCTTCTCCTTTACTTCACGCTATGAAGCACACTATAATTTCTGGGCCAATAGGCACAGACCCAAATTCCAGTTTGATGCCTGCCAGAGCATGACCTGGGGTGAATAACTTTCACCTCTTAGATCTTTGGTGCCATCAGCAGCAGGGGGTGGGGAGGATTTAACTCAGAGAACTTTTGTGGAAATTGATGTCTTTAAGGCCCTGAACACAGGGTCAGTGCTAAGATTGTGCCCAGGACCAAATACCTCACCACCGATTCATATAGCATCAACCCCGGAGCAGCTAGGGAACATGGTCCATGAACCGCTCTGTGGTTAAAGGTGTGACACACAGGAAACCAAGGTGTCATTCACATAGGACAGAAGAATGAATTCTCAGTCACAGCTTCTATGCTTTTCCATCTCAAGATGCACTCACCTCCTTCTGCATCTACTCTGTGGTTGAAGCCTCGAATGCCACATCCCCAAAGAAACTTCCTTTTCCACCCTCCCTGGCAGATAGGGCCAGGCCACACAGCACAGAGAGATCCTCAAAAGACAGCTGAGACCCAGAAAGGGCATTGCTTCACTAGACAAAAATGTATTCCTTTTTTTCATTTTGGAAGGTGGTTGAGACAGGGTCTCACTGTATACCCTTGGATGTCCTAGAACTCACTATGGAGACTGGGCTAGCCTCAAACATACAGAGACCAGCCTGCCTCTGCTTCCCAAGTACTGAGTTCAAAGGCGTGCGCCACCATGCCCAGCTTGGATAGAAAATTTTAAAGTGCTGAGCTTGCACTTCCCTGACTTCTTCCTCGAGCCTGGAAAGGAGGATGTCTGGATGTGATGCCTGGAACTGCAACAACCATCCTGCGGCCCAGAGACACAATCACTGGGACAGTCCTGATGATCTCAAAGCAAATGGCTCCAGCCCAAGCTACTTTGACAAGGGAAAAGAAAGAACCCTTGGTTTGTGTTGCTGAGCCATCTAGACATGTACGAGGGTATACCAGACATGGCCAGACATACCAATGTGTCTATAAAGAACAGCAAAACCAGAGTTGGGCTGAGGAGAGAAGAAAAAAGGCTGGGCCCAAGCAGGCAGACCTCAGGAGGAAGCAGTGAGCCCTGCCAGGAAGGGCTGCCCACAGAACGCGCTAAGAACTTCCACTCTGCATAAGTGGGGTGTTTCTGTCACCTCTCTGCTTTCTCAGCAGACTGCCGTGGTTCAGAACTGTTCCCTGAGCCTCTGGTCCCTGGACTTGTAGGACATCAGCAATCCTCAGCCTGGAGTCTCCCAGAGAGCTTTACAACTTGACCACTGTGTCTGCCGGTCCATACCTTTAGTCCCAGCAACTGGGAGGCAGAGGCAGATGGATCTCTGAATAAGTCAGCCAGGAACACACAGTGAGACCCTGTCTCAAAACGAAAACAACAAACACACTGGTCTGGGGCTCTAGCTCAGAGTAGGGTACTTGCCTAGCAAGTGTGAGGCTCTGGTTTGACTCCTAGCGCAGTAAAAATGCCCCTCCCCTAAGTCTAATACCGAAACCTTGGAGAAGGGTCCTTTAATATCCCCCTGGCTGTTCCCAGCTCAGCCTGGGGCCTCACACTCACCGCTAAGCAGAAATAGTCCAGACAGGCGCTACGTGGAGGGCTGAGGTGGGTCACTGCCTCAGGGAACTTCCAGATGGCACTGCTGACTCTACCACCTACCCACTTTGGAAAAGCAGCAACTTTACCAAGCTTTGGTTTATCGCCCTGTTGGCTTAATTTTTTTTGGCACCTGGACACTTAGAGGAACTGACTCTTAGCCACAAGGCAGAAAGAACACTCGCCTTTCTGCCTACCCAAACTGCACACAGGAACAAGTGACCTAGAACAAGCGCGTGACTTCTTTAAATCCCAGACTCGGGTTCCACAGGACGACTTACCAAATAGCTTAGCCAAATCTTCCTCTAAATGCCTTGAACTGGAGGAAAAGCTGTTCTCCACACCTGTAGGAGAAACAAGACGCACTGTGATTAAACCTTTCCCCGGTCAGGCAGGTACGATGGTGCACACCTTCGAGCCTATAAATATGTATATAGGGGTAGAATCAGGAAGGATAGTTCTCGGCCAACTTTGCCTACAGAGCAAGTTCAAGGCCAGCTTGAAGGACAGGACCACTGACTCAAAGGTAAATAACTTCCACCTATATATTTCACCCCCACCACACAGGATACATCCCAAGACTCCAGTGCCTCCCTGAACCTGTGGACAGTCCCAAAGCCCATGGATTATTTTCATATGTATATATACTGTCTTTTCCATTTTTTAACTGTTACTTATCATGCACGGTGGCCATAACTCTTGCCGTCTGTGGTATAATACCAAACAGGCACAAATTTTGTTTGCTTTCTACATGATTGCAGGGACAGAAGACCCACCCTGATGACTTTGGTGTACTTAACTGTTGGAGACCGAGTCTGGAACGTCACCCACTAAAGCTCTAGGATCTAAGTCCTCACAGACCCAGGATCTTGACCCAGAGAGGGGTCTGAGGATTGTGGTCAGCCAATTGGTCTAGCAAACAGTTGGGGAATATTTTTGTCAGGTGTGTTACTTTTGTTTAGGCTGCATTTGATTAGCTGTGAAGCTGTGTTACTGTGCCTGTCTAAAACACCTGATGGTCTAATAAAGAGACGAACAGTCAATAGCGAGGCAGAAGCAAGGATAGACAGGGCTAGCAGGCAGAGAGTATAAAAGGAGAAACAAGGAGAAAGGTGCAAGAGAACAAGGAGTGGTGAATATCTGGGGCCAGCCACCCAGCCACCCAGCCACCCAGCCACCCACAGAGTAAGAAGGAAAGAAAGGCATATTGAAAGAGAAAGTTAGAGCTGGGCGGTGGTGGCGCACGCCTTTAATCCCAGCACTCGGGAGGCAGAGGCAGGCGGATCTCTGTGAGTTCGAGGCCAGCCTGGTCTACAAGAGCTAGTTCCAGGACAGGAACCAAAAGCTACGGAGAAAACCCTGTCTCGAAAAATCCAAAAAAAAAAAAAAAAAATAGAGAAAGTTAAAAGCACAGAGGCAAAAGGTAGATGGGATAATAGAAGTTAAGAAAATCTTGCAAAAAGCAAGCCAGAGCTACGTCTGGGCATTCGTAACTAAGAATAAGCCTCCATGTGATTTATTTGACAGTTGGGTAGTGGGACCCCCAAAAAAGCCAAAAGAGTAAAACATCCCACAATAGCAAACAGCAAGATTGATTCCAAATGACGCAAGACCATAAAAACCAAGAAAGCAAACCTGACATTTGCTTTGAAAAATTTATGTCCATAACAACTTACTAAATGAAAACCAAAAGATGGGAACAGCCCAATGTCCATCAGCTGACTGAACAAGCAGGTAAACAAGGCAGCAGCAGGTCGTTCAGTCCTCAGAAGGAGCAGAGCGGCACCTGCTACATGAATGGACCTGGGAATGTGCTAAGGGAAAGGAGGCAGGCACAAAGCCCACACGTCATGTGATTGTGTTTACGGAGAGTATTGGAAATAGACAGCCCACAGAACAGATGGCAGACTGGGCCTTCCCTAAGATTAGGGGTAAAGAAGAAAGGAGGTAATTACTAAGGACCACACAGTCCTTTTTAGGGGTAATGAAAACATTCTAAAATTAGGTAATAGTGATTCACTACTGTTTATACACTAAACACCACACACACACACACACACACACACACGACTATATCACTTTTCAGGTGTAATTTTCTTTTTTTGCGGTTAGGTGTTAGTTACTACGTCACCCAGCCTGGTCTCGAACTCATAACAACAATAATGATGATGAAATGAAAAAGAAAATGATGAGCGCCGGGCGGTGGTGGCGCACGCCTTTAATCCCAGCACTCGGGAGGCAGAGGAAGGCAGATCTCTGTGAGTTCGAGACCAGCCTGGTCTACAAGAGCTAGTTCCAGGACAGGCTCCAAAACCACAGAGAAACCCTGTCTCGAAAAACCAAAAAAAAAAAAAAAGAAAGAAAATGATGAGCTCAAGTCAACAGGTGACTTTTATTGTTGATGAAATCTCCCTAAGGTTGTCATTTGAAAACTGTGGAGAGACCTGGAAGCAGCCTCCCCATACCTGCAACCATCCCCACCACATCTCTGACCACCGAGCCTTGGCCTTGACTGCACCTGGAGAGGAGCCCCCAGAGCCACAGCCCAGCCTGTACCAGGAGGAAGAGTGATCATCTAAGTCACGGCCCCACCTACACCAATTGGAGGAAGAGATGGGTAGGTGCCAATGCAAGAATACATTCAACAACCTAAGAAACAACATGGCAACACCTGAACCTAGTGGTCCTACAAACAAAGACCTGAACATCCTAATGCTGAAGAAGCAGAAGAAAATGTCCTTAAATATAACTTTATGAAGATGATAGAAACTTTTAAAGAGGAAATGAAAAATTCCCTTAAAGAAATGGAGAAAAAGACAAAAAATTGGAAGAAATCAATAAATCTCTTAAAGATAACTAAGAAAAATCAAGACAAAACAATTAAAAGATGAAGGAAACAGTGCAAACAGTTCAAGACTTGAAAATTGAAATAGAGACAATAAAGAAAACACAAACCAAGGGAATTCTGGAAATGGAAATCTGGATAAACAAATGGGAACTACAGATATAAGCATAAAAAACAGATTACAAGAGACAGAAGAGAGAATTACAAGAGATGGGAGAGGAAATAGATTCATCAGTCCAGGAAATGTTAAATCCCACAAATTCTTAACACAAAACATCCAGGAAATCTGGACACCATAAAGAGACCAAACTTAAGAATAATAGGGATAGAAGAAGGAGAAGAACTCTGGCTCAAAGGCATAGAAAATACATTCAACAAAATCATAGAAGAAAACTTTCTAAACCTAAAGAACGAGATGCCTATGAAGGTACAAGAAGCTTACAGACCATCAAATAGACTGGAAAAGAAAATCCCCTTGCCATATAATAATCAAAACACTAAAGAAAGAATATTAAGAGCTGCAAAGGAAAAAAACCAAGTAACATATGAAGGTAGACCTCTGAGAATTACACCCGACTTCTCAATGGGAACTGTAAAAGCTAGAAGGCCTGGACAGATGTGCTGCAGACACTAAGAGACCACAGACCCAAGCACTAACTACTATATACCCAGCAAAGCTTTCAATCACCATAGACAGAGAAAACAAGATATTCCATGACAAAACAAGATTTAAACAATACCTATCCACAAATCCAGCCTTACAGAAAGTACTAAAAGAAAAACTCCGACCCAAGGAAGTTAGCCATGCCCACGAAAACACAGACAATAGATAACCTCACACCAAAAAAACCCCAAAGAAATGAAACACAAAAACACTACCACCAAAAAATAACAGGAATTAACAATCACTGGTCATTAATATCCCTTAATATCAATGGACTCACTTCACTTATAAAAAACACACAGGTTAGCAGAATGGATACAAAAACAGGATCCCTCCTTCTGCTGCATACAAGAAACACACCTCAACCTCAAAGACAGACATTACCTCAGAGCAAAGGGCTGGGAAAAGACATTCCAATCAAATGGACCTAAGAAAAAGCAAGTGTAGCTATCCTAATATCTAACAAAGTAGACTTCAAACTAAAATCAATCAAAAGAGATGGAGAAGGACACTTCATACTCATCACAGGAAAAAATCCATCAGGATGAAGTCTCAGTTGTGAACATCTATGCCCCAAATCCAAGGGCACCCACATATAAAAGAAACATTACTAAAGCTTAAATCTCACATCAAACCCCATGTTCTAACAGTACGAGACTTCAACACCCCACTCTCACTCTCCCCAGTAGACAGGTCTACCAGGCAGAAACTTAACAGAGAAATAAGACACTAACAGATGTCATGACTCAAATGAACCTAATAGGCATCTATAGAACATTTCCCCCAAGCACAGAAGAATAAACCTTCTCAGCATCTCTTGCAACCTTCTCTAAAATTGATCACATACTCAGTAACAAAGCAAACCTCAACAGACACTAAAAAAATTGGAGTAACCACTTGCATCTTATCCGATCACCATGACTTAAAGTTAGAATTCAACAACACTAATTGCAGAAAGCCTGCAAACTCATGGAAATTTAACAATGCTCAACTGAATCACCCCTGGGTCAAGGAAGAAATAAAGAAATTAAGACTTCCTAAAATTCAATGAAAATGACCACACAACATACCCAAATTTATGGGACACAATGAAGGGAAAGTTCATAGCACTAAATAACTACATAAAGAAAATAGAGAAATCTCACATTAGCTACTTACAGCACACTTGGAAGCTCGAGATCAAAATGAAACAGACTCACCCAGGAGGAGCAGACAACAGGAAATAATTGAGGGCTGAGGTCAATACAATAGAAACAAAGAAAGCAATACAAAGAATCAATGAAGCAAAGAACTGGTTCTTTGAGAAAATCAATAATATAGACAAAACCCTTATCCAAACTAACCAAAAGGCAGAGAGAGAATATCCAAATTAACAAAATCAGAAATGAAAAGGAGGACATAATGACAGACACTGAGGAAATCCAAAGAATCATTAGATTATACTTCAAAAACCTGTACTCCACAAAATTGGAAAATCTAAAAGAAATGGACACAAACCACAGACCAAAATTAAATAAAGACCACATAAACAATTTAAATAGACCTATAACCCCTAAGGAAAGAGAAGCAGTCATCAAAAGTCTTCAACCAAAAAAAAACCCAAGGATGGATAGTTTCAGCACAGAATTCTACCAGAAGAGCTAATACTTATACTCCTCAAATTGTTTCACACAATAAAAACAGAAGAAATGTTGCTAAACTCTTTCTGGGCTACAGTTACTGTGATACACAAACCACAGAAAAACTCACTGAGAAAGAGAATTACAGACCAGTCTCCCTCATGAACATTGATGCAAAAATAATACTGGCAAGCCGAATCCAAGAATGTCGGGGGCTGTGGACCCCAGACCCTGAATTTTCTGTAAACAACTTGCTTGCAGCTGCTCTGAGCAAAACAACTTGTTTTCCCATGTTTTCAGGGGCTCTAAGCACGAGACAGGGGAGTGGTTTCTAGTGGCTGCAGCTGAAAGATCCCAAGAACTGGGACATGGCCAGAGCACTATATAAGCTGCCCCTGAACAGGATAAAGTTGGCATTCTTGGCATTCTTGTTTCAAGGATGACCTGTGTCTCTGTCTGTGTGTGTGTGTGTGTGTGTGTGTGTTTGTGTTTAAATCTCCAGGCCCCTTTCCTGACTCGTGAACGAACACACCTTGTAGTGCCGGCTCCGCACTACAGGCGTAGTAATATAGCACACGTAATAGCATGAACGTTCCAAGACCATAGCACGGAGCACTCAGAACAGGCGTAGAGCAGACGCTGTGCTTTACACAAGAACATGAACATGGTGGACCAAAAATCATCCACCATAAGCAAGTTGGCGTCACCCCAGGGATGCAGGGATGGTCCAGCATATTAAAAATCTATCAATGTAACCCACCATATAAATAAACTGAAAGAAAAAATATTTCATTAGATGCTGAAAAGCCTTTGACAAAATCCAACATCCCTTCATGATAAAGGTCTTGGAGAAAGCAGGAATACAAGGACCGTATCTAAACATAATAAAAAGCAATATACAGCAAGACGACAGCCAACATCAAATTAAATGGAGAGAAACTCAAAGTGATTCCACTAAGATCAGAAACAAGACAAAGCCGTCCACTCTCTCAATATCTATTCAACATAGTACTCAAAGTTCTAGTTAGAACAATAAGACAACAAAAGGAGATCAAGTAAATACAAACTGGAAAGGAAGAAGTCAAACTTTCGCTATTTTTAGATGATATGATAGTATATATAAGTGACCCCAAAAATCCTACCAGGGAACTCCTACAGTTGATAAACATCATCAGTAATGTGACAGGATACAAGGTCAACTCAAAAAAATCAGTAGCCCTCATATATACAAATGATAGAAGGGCTGAGAAAGAAATCAGAGAAACATCACCCTTTACAATAGCCACAAATAACATAAAATATCTTGGGGTAAAGAAGTGAAAAGATCTGTACAAAAAGAACTTTAAGTCTTTGAAGAAAGAAACTGAAGAAGATATCAGAAAATGGGAAGATCTCCCATGCTCTTGGATAGGTAGGATCAACATAGTTAAAACAGCAATCTTACCAAAAGCAATCTACAGATTCAATGCAACCCCATCAAAATCCCAACACAATTCTTCACAGACCTCAAGAGCAATACTCAACTTCACATGGAAAAGCAAATAACTTAGGATAGCCAGAACAATCCTGTACAAGAAAAGAACATCTGGAAGCATCACCATATCTGGCTTCAAGATCTACAATAGAACTATACTAATGAAAACAGCTTGGTATTTGGCATAAAAACAGACAGGTGGATCAATAGAATCGAATCGAAGACCCTGATATTAATCCACACACATATGAACACCTGATTTTTGACAAAGAAGCGAAAATTATACAATGAAAAAAGAGAAAGCATGTTTAACAAACGGTGCTGGCATAACTGGATATCAGCATGTAGAAGAATGAAAATAGATCCATATCTACTGCCATGCACCAAACTCAAGTCCAAATGGATCAAAGACCTCAACATAAATCCATCCACACTAAACCTCATAGAAGAGAAAGTGGGAACTACCCTTGAACACATGTGCACAGAAGACCACTTCCTAAATATAACCCCAGTAACAGACACTGAGAGCAGCAATAAGTAAATGGGACCCTCTGAAACCAAGAAGCTTCTGTAAGGCAAAAGACACATCAATAAGACAAAATGGCAGCCTACAGAATGGGGAAAGATCTTCACCAACCCCACGTTGGACAGAGGGCTGATCTCCAAAATATATAAAGAACTCAAGAAGCTGGACATAAAATATCAAATAATCTAATTAAAAATGGGGTGCAGATCTAAACAGAATTCTCAACAGAAGAATCTCAAATGGCCAAAAGACACTTAAGGAATTGCTTAGTGTCCTTAGCCATCATGGAAATGTATATCAAAGTGTCTCTGAGATACCATCTTACACCAGTCAGAATAGCTAAGATCAAAAACACCGATGATAACTTATTATGTGGAGTAAGGAGAACACTCCTCCACTGCTAGTGGGAGTGCAAGCTTGTACAGCCACTTTGGAAATTATTATGGCAGTTTCTCAAAAAAAAAATGGGAATCAATCTACTTCAAGACCCAGCAATACCACTCTTGGGCATATACCCCAAGGGATGCTCAATCATACCACAAGGACATTTGCTCAACTATGTTCCTGCCAGCATTATTTATAACTGCCAGAACCTGGCAACAACCTAGATGCCCCTCAACTGAAGAATGGATAAGGAAAATGTGGTACATTTACACAATGGAGGACTACACAGCAGAAAAAAAAATGATAACATCTTGAAATTTTCATTCAAATGGATGGAACTAGAAAAAAAAATCCTGAGTGAGGTAACCCAGACCCAGAAAGACAAGCACAGTATTTAGTCACTTGTAAGTGGACATTAGACATAAAGCAAAGGATAACCAGCCTTATAGTTCATGACCCCAGAGAAATTGGGGAACAAGGAGAACCCTAAGAGAAACAGACACGGTTCCCCTGTGGAAGGGGAAATAGATATGATCTCCTGAGAAAATTGTGAGCATGGGGGTGGGTAAGAAAGCAGGGCAGAAGGGCATGGGGAGGAGAAAAGGGGAGGGAGGAGGAGAGGAGAACATGAGGGAACAGGATGGTCAAGATGGGGGAAGGACAGAGAGGGAGAGCAAATAAACAGATATCTTGGTTGTGGGAACCATTATGGGCTAGTGAGAAACCTGGCACTAGGGAAATTCCCAGAAATCCACAGGATGGCCCCAGCTTAGACCCTAAGCTATAGTGGAGAAGGTGGGTGCCTGAGCTGACCTTCCCCTGTAATCAGATTGATGGCTACCTTAATTGTCATAATAGAACCTTCATCTAGCAACTGATGGAAGCAGATGCAGAGACCCACAGCTAAGCACTGAGCAGAGCTTCTGGAGACCAGTCAAAGAGAAGAAGGAGCAATAGTATGAGCAAAGAGGTCCAGACCATGATGGGGAAACCCACAGAAACAGCTGACTTGAGCTAGCGGGAGCTCACTGACTCGGGACTGTCAGTGGGGGAACCTGCATAGGACCAAACTGGACTCTCTGAATGCGGTGGCAGATGTGTGGCTGGGGCAGTCTTTGCGGCCACTGTCAGTGGGACCGGGATTTATCCCTAGTGTTTGAACTGGCTTTTTGGAACCCATTCCCTATGAAGGGAAACCTTGCTCAGCCTAAATATAGAGGGGAGGTCCTTGGTCCTGCCTCAAAGTGATGTGACTCCCCATCAGAACAAGCCTTACCCTCTCTGAGGAATGGGATGAAGGGTGGGTGGGGACGTCAGGGGGAATGGGAGAAGCGGAGGGGGTGGGAACTGGGATAGGTATGTAAAATAAGAAAAGATCAAAAAAAAAGGGCTGGAGAGATGGCTCAGTGGTTAAGAGCACTGCCTGCTCTTCCAAAGGTCCTGAGTTCAGTTCCCGGCAACCACATGGTGGCTCACAACCATCTGTAAAGAGTTCTGGTGCCCTCTTCCGGACTGCAAGCAAACACACAGACAGAATATTGTATACATGATAAATAAATAAAATAAATATTTAAAAAAAAGAAAAGATCATTTTTAAAAATTAATTAATATATATTTTTAAAAACTGGGTGTGGGTGGGTAGAGCAGCACACACCTGTAATCCTAGTACTTAAAAGACCAAGGAAGAAGGATCATAAATTCAAGGCCAGCCCAGGCTATCCTGCCTCAGGAAGCAAGAACCAACAATGAAGCAATTGGACACATGCTGCCCGAGAAGCGCTACAAGGTGAGGAGAAGCTGAAGCAGAGTAGCAAGCTAGCTAAGACATTGGGGGACCACCAGGCCATGTTACACCTTCAGTCCCCACGTATCTGTGCCAGGAACACTCAGCCTCTCTCACATAGCACCCAGTGGGGGCCAAGGCGAGATTATCTCAAAGATGGGAAGATTTCCCGTTCTTGGGCGTCAGACGGATTCACATTGTGATAATGGCCATCTTATCCTAAGGCAATCTAAGGGTTCAATGAAATCTCGGTCAAAATTCCAACGCTGTCCTTCAGAAAATGATGACTTCACCATAACTGATTTCAAGATATACTAAAGAGCCATGGTAATCAAAACAGCATGACAGTGGTACAGAAGTCGTCCCATAACATGGGACAGAAAGACCAGAGAAAGGACCACACAAGTACTGCCATCTAATTTTTGACTAAGGTGCCAAAAATATACATGAGAGATAAGACAGCGTCCTAGGTAAATGCTGCTAGGGAAACTAGATAGCCAGAGGTAGAATGAAAAAATAAACGACATTTGTCAACCTCTAAGCAAAAATCAATTCCAAATGAATCAAAAATCTCAAAGACCTGAACCTGCTGGAGGGAAAACACTGCAGGATTTAGCACGGGAGGGGCTTTCTAAATCGGAGTCCAGTCCTTCCCAGAAAAAAGTCCAACAACCAACAAAGGAGACCTCACGAAATCAAAGCCTTCTGTATAGCAAAGGAAACGGTTGAGAGAAAAAAAAACAGCCTGCAGATGGAAGAAATCCTTTGTCTGCTATGCATATGGTACAAGACTAATATACAGAATATACAAAGAAACCCCCCCCCAAAGAAAAAAACCTAAACAGGAGAAGGAACAACCCAATCTGAAAAAAAAAATGGCTGTGTTGGCTGGCACATGCCCTTTAGGCCCAGTAGGGAAATCTCTGAGTTTGAGGCCAACCTGATCAACATAACAAGTCCCAGGATGGCCAGGGCCACGTAGGGAGACCATGTCTCCAAAAGTCAAGAAGAAGGAGGAGAACAACAGCCTAATGAATATTTTTTAAGTGTTCAACATCCTTATCCATCAAGGATACAAACCATAACTGCTTTGAGATTGCATGTCATCCCTGCTAGAGAGCCAACGACAGCAAATGCTGGTAAGGACGCAGAGAAAGGGAACATGTCGGTGAGTGGTGAGCCTTCCAACGACACAGCTATAGCCCTCCATAAGTAAGCTTGCTCATCTGTGTTGATGGCTGCTCTGCCTCAATGCCCACCAACAGATGAATGGATAATGAAAGTACGGCACACGTACACAGTAGAGTTTTATTCAGTCATAAAGAAAAATGAAATTATGATGGTACTTTCAGGAAAATGAGTGGAACTGAGAAATATACTAAGTTACCCAGGCCCCGAAAGACACAACACCACGTATTCTCGCTTTCATGAGGACTCTATTTCCTAATCTTTATATATGTAGATTTATGTGGGAGTCCGTGTATACAGAGTGTTGGAAGCTAGAAAGGCACCCAGGAGATGAGGGCAGAGTCTACGAGAGTGTGGAGGAGTGGGCTGGAAAGATGGCTCAGCAGTTTAGAGTGCACCCTGCTTCTCCTGAGGGTCGGAGTTCTGTACATGCACAGAACTCAGTTGTATAGGCTCACAACTGCCTGCCTATAACTTCAACTCCAGTGGAGCTGAGGTCCATGTCTGGTTTCCTCAGGCTCCTGCATCCATGTGCACATACCAACAACACCCACACACATACACACACAAAATCTTCTTAATAAAATAAACATTTTTTAAAAGAGTGGGAAGAAAGATCTGGGCACGGTAGTGCACACCTTTAACCCCAGTACTTGGGAACTCTGTGAGTTCAAGTCATCTTGGTCTACATAGTGAGCTCCAGGACAGCCAAAGCTACATGACAAGACCCTGACTCATAAATAAATAATAAATAAATAAATAAATAAATAAGATACTGGGAGGCAGAAACAAAAAGGAGTGAGAACAAGAAGACGAGGGAGAGGACGGGCCAGAGGGAGCGTCAAAGCTAAGAATGCATGAAAGCCATAAAGAAATAATGGCATTTGCTAATCTCGGTATTTTTTCTAATTTTTAAAAATTGTGTGTGTATGTATATGTCACGGTGTGCATGGGGGAGGTCACAGGACAGTTTCCACCACGTGGGTCCTGCGAATCAAACTTATACCATCAAGCTTGTTGGCAAACACTTTTACCCACGGAGTCATCTTGCTGGCTTTTGGTAAGCTAATTTTGAAAAGAAAATTTCTAAAACAGTTTAGAGGCACCCTGTATGGGTGTGTAAAGGTATTCCAGAAGCCATGGGTTATTACATAAATATCTCAGTGCCAGAAGTGGGCTGCCTTTCTACTAATTGTTCGGAAAATCTTCTGAGGTCCCCAGAACATTACAGAAAATTGCCATTACAGTTGGCTGCTCACCAGCAATGGTAAGATCCTATTACTGAAGCTATCGCACATTCTGGTAGCAAGGTATAGGGATATCAACCTGGGCTAGACTGGAAGTGTCCCCTCTGCCAGTAGCCCTCAAAGCGTTTGAAGGCACCAGTCAGGTTGCTGGGGATTTTAGAAACCATCATTGTCATCTTCTATGTGTATGAATGTTTTGCCTGCATATACATAAGTATACCATGTGCAAGTGTCAGAGCCCCTGGAATGAAGTCGCAGATTATTTATGAGCTACCATATGGGTACTTGTTTGTAAACTAACAAAGCTTGCCTGAAGATCAGAGTGCACAGCCAGACGCCAGGCAGTGATGGCACACACCTTTAATCCCAGCATTTGTGGAGACAGAGGCAGAGGGATCTCTGTGAGTTCAAGGCCAACCTGGACTACACAAGATTGAATCTGTCTAGAAGAGAAACAGAGTTCAAACAAAGGTGATCCCAGCACTTGGGATAACATGCCTTTAATCCCAGCATTAGGGCAGTGGAGACAGGAGTGAGATGGCTGGAAGGAGAGAGGAATGTAAGGCGGGAGGAGACAGGAGCTCAGGGCGCTCGGAGGATTCATAGAAACAGGATCACCCTTTGGTCTGAGCATTGGTAGAGGTAAGAATGGTGGCTTTCATAGTGAGTTTCTGGTGGCTGCTGTTCTGCTTCTCTCATCTTTCAGCTTTAACCCCTACATCTGACTCCAGAATTTTTATTATTAATATCCATTAGAAATCACATTACAGGTGCTGGAAATCAAACCTGGGTTCTCTGCAAGAGCAACAAGTCCTCTTAACCAGTGAGTCATCGCTACTGCCCCTGTCATCAAGTCTTACGCATGTGGATTCTGCAAGCTACACTACCAATTAGCCATCCAAAAACAATTCACTGGTGTAACAGTGGCAAACCTGTTATGGGGACCACCAACTCAATTCTCATCGAATTTGAGGTCCACTCTAGGGGAGAGAATTCATTCCTGGTACCATAAGCCTGGTCAAAAGCCCAATGGCTGGGGATGTCATAGGCTGTATTACTCTGCTCCACAGTCAGGATGTGTCTGTCAAGTAACCGTGTTTACGTCTGCAGAATAGCACTGCTGTTTGTTTAATCACAGAGGTTGCTTTTTGCAGTGAGCAGGGGTAACCACAGAGACTCATGGTTGGTCGGAGGGATTAGCATAGTGAGTTTCGAATTCTCTTCCATACATGGGACATCTCCATCATCCCTTCTGAGCTTCAGGGAACTTTGCAGACGTGGAGAAAAGAATGTAAGAGCTCGAGGAAGGTGAAGGATGTGTGGAGCACTGACTCCCAGGTGTGAAGTCATCACACTTCTGTGTTCACAGCAGCCGTGATTATCAGCACAGAATCTCTACATTGGGCCAGTCAACATCCTGTCATAGATAGGGAAGATCTCTCACCCATCCCTGAGGATTTATAAGCAGTTAATGACAGTGGGGTGGGTGGACATTTTCTTCAGTGGTGTAGACACTAGTAAGGTGCTTCTGTAAACAACTCCTCACCCATCCTCCTGTAAGCAGCCGAGTAAAACTCACTGGTAATTTTTTTTTTTAAAGAGATGAAATTACAAGGGGAACTAACAAGATGAGGAAGTGAATTAGTCAGAGTGGTATGGGAACAAGAGAAGGTAATAGGTGAATATAAACAAATAAAAGTATAAAAATGTTGTGATGAACTGTTTGCATAATTAATATATGCTATTTTTATTTGGTTGGCTTTTTTGAAACAGGATCTATGTAGTCCTGGCTGTCCTGGAGCTCACTATGTATAACAGGGTGGTCTCAAACTCACAGAGATCTGCCCCCTTTTGCCTCCCAAGTACTGGAATCAAAGACATGTGCCACCACACCCAGATTAGTATATACTAATTTTTAAAATATGTGTAGATAAGATTGGGATGATTTGTGTATGACTGTTCTTTCTATTGATTGTTCTACTTCTGAAATGTTTGAAAATATTTTATAATGAAGAGCTGACATTTCTGAGTATGGAATAGTCTTATGAAGCTCTAGGATTTGAGGATACATCACAGGTAGATAAACTCGGTGGATCAGAAAACGTAGCAAAAAGGAAAACTTCCCTTAAGATGTTCCCTTCCCCCAAGGAATCCAGCCTCATGATGAACTGAGGAAAGTAGAGAAAATAGGATAGGAGGAGGGCTCACCATCCCAGCCTCGGCAGGAGGGGCCCACCAGCTGGCCGGGCTGAGGCTCCCCATGAGTCTTCCATCCCTCCAGTGGCCATGACAATATACTTGTGATGGTACCTTCAGTCACAGGGATAGAATGGGGCTCTGCGCCCCACTGGCTTCCCAGGAAGAGTACAAAGGAGAAGAACACAGTGTCGCTCATCTTTGCCACAGCCAGCACACCATCAAGGGGGAGCCATTCTCCTGGGTTTCTCGCAGACACAGCATAGAAACAGCACTGAGTTCCAGGACGTTGTGGAATCTGGGCTCTGTGAGGTCATACTGGGGAAGGAGTGTGGCTGTAGTCAGGGACCAAGTGGGACCCTCAAAGGGTCTCTCTGTTCATTTTCTTGGCCCTCTGAGGCCTTCCTTCATCCTCCATGCCCTACAACTTAAAGGTGGGACTGTATCAACAAGACTATTAGAATGCACAGGACAGAACTCAACCGTGGCCTCCTAAGCCAACTAGAAGCAGCTGGGGCCTCCAGGAATACAGTATTGATAACACATCCCATTAACAAGCGGGATGTACCTTGGTTGGTAAAGGACTAGCTTGGCATTTATGAGGCCCTGAGTTGGATCCTCAGCACCAAGAAAAAGGCAGCATATTAATAAAATGTAGTCACTTGGAGCTGGGTCCTAACAGGTCCATCGGGGAACGGGGTGAGAAGGGGCAGTGTCAATGACATAGACACTTGGAGTCAGACCTACAATAGACTTGTTTATTCAGCAATGGGGAGAGACTTTTATACCCTCCTCCCAGCACCCAGGCTGCGTTCCAATCCGTTGACATTGCATGGTCACCCCTCATTGGCTAGGCATGATCAGGACCTCTGACCCTCAAGCAGACTCCAGGTTGTCTCATCTCTCAGCCCTTGTAGGCCTTTATCTTCCTGGAAGGGCCACATGATAAAGACCTGGTCATCAGTCCACGGTACTACTGAAGAGAGTTGAGCCTTTAGGAGGCAGGACTTAGCTGGAAGATCACAAGAGGTGGCTCTTACAGGGATGAGGTGCACATACTTTTAAACACGCTTCGTGGTCAGGGAGTACACTAGTTGAGAAGGATTAGGAGGTGTGGCCTTATTGGAGTGGGTGTGGCCTTGTTGAAGGAAGTATGTCACTGCAGCTTTGAGGTTTCAAAAGTCCGCGCCAGGCCCTGCTGCCTGTGGATCCAGATGTAGAACTCTCAGCTACTTCCCCAGCACCACATCTGTCTGTGTGCCACTATGCTCCATACCATGATAATGGACTGAACCTCTGAAATTGTAAGCCAGCCCTAATTAAATGTTTTCCTTTATAATATAGTCATGGTGTCTCTTCACCACAATAGAATGGTGACTAAGACAAAGGGGAGACTGGGACCCTGCCCCATTCTGCATCTTGGCCATCATAAGGGGAGCAGCTTGCTCTATCAAGTACTCCTATCCCCTCTCCCCTCATGATGTTCTGTCTCACCACAGGCCAGAAGCACTGGGTCCATGGACTGGAGCCTGCAAAACCAGGAGTCAAAGTAAACGTTTCCTCTTGTTGGTTGTCCACAGCATTTTGTCACAGTTATAACTGGCCTACCCTCTACAATAAAATTATAGCACCAAAGAGAGCATACATGTACCAGGTGTGGTGGCGCACACCTTTAATCCCAGTACTCAGGAGGCAGACACAGGCGGATCTCTGTGAGTGCGAGGCCAGCCTGGTCAACAGAGCGAGTTCCAGGACAGCCAGGGCTACATAGAGAAACCTTATCTTGAAACGACCCCCCAAAAAGAGCACGAATGTTTTTGATATAGTCATGCCGTTTCTCATAGGCCACTGTGTCCTCTATTAGGGTTTAAAGCACTGGACTGTTTGTGAGACTCCAGCCCCCTGACACCTCTATATCAAGGAGTCTGGGATAATTGGAAGTGTCATCCCAGTCCCTGGCAGCCATCCTAGGGGTGCCAATGGAGCATCAACAGAGCAGAACACTCCATCTCAAGCCCCTCCCGCTGGGATTTGTCTTGGGCCGGACTCCATCTCCAGGAAGCCGGCCAAGCCCTGACCCCCCCCTCCCCAGGGAGGGTCAGGATCATTCCCACAGCCACCAGAAAAAGGAACAGGTTTTGCGTGTGCTCTCCCTGTCCCGTCCCCACCTCCCCACCCACCCACCCCCGCTATTCTCCCATCCACCCAAGAGCACGGCATTCATTAAACATGGGTATTTTTGATTTGGGCTAATCTGGTCTAATTGGAGTTATTTTGCGCCAGTGGAGAGGCTCTTCTTAAGATTTTTTCCTAACATGGATTATTTTAAGAGACTACTTAAATATATTTAATTATACATTTTCTAGTATTTTTCCTTTATTGCTAGTATCATAAATTACCTAGCCAGTCCTGTACATACAGTGACTATGGCCAGGGGATAAACAGTGTGGAGTGGAGTGGCTAGGATGGAGAGATCTGAAGACAAACCACACACACGCATGCACAGAGTTAGTTATATGGGGGGACTGGAGACAAGGCTTAGCAGTTAAGAGCACTTGTGCAAGCTTATGCATCCACCACCCACATAAAAGCTAAGCATGGTCCTGGACAGCACCTGTTAACTATAGCACTAAGATGGGCAGAGATAGGATTGCTAGGGCTTGGGACCAAAACCTAACTGAAAAATAAGAGCTCCAGGTTCAGTGAGAGACCCTGCCTCAAAGGAAGAAGGAGGAGAGTCATAAACACACATGCATACATGATACACAGCAGACACAAAACTCTTGCTAACCCTGGTGTATTAGCTTGCTAGGGCCACTAGAGCAAAAGTAGTGTAAACAACAGATTTATTCCCGCACTGTTGTGGAGGTCAGAAGATGGAGATCACAATGCTGACAGTGTTGGGTCTTTCTGCAGGACAAGAGGAAAGGATGCCTTCTAGAACTTGGCCTGAAGGCAGCCATCTGCTCCGTGGGCCCGCAACATCACTCTCCCCCCATACACATCTGGATCCAAGGGCCTCTTACTAGAACATCTTCAGCCACACTGGATTAGAGCCCACCCTTGTAGCCTCATTTTGACTTCCTTACCTCTGTAAAGACTTTAAATCCGCTGGGCGGTGGTAGCGCACGCCTTTAATCCCAGCACTCAGGAGGCAGAGGCAGGCAGATCTCTGTGAGTTCGAGACCAGTCTGGTCTACAAGAGCTAATTCCGGGACAGGCTCTAAAGCTACAGAGAAACCCTGTCTTGAAAAACCAAAAAAAAAAAAAAAAAAAAAAAAAAAAAAAAAAGACTTTAAATCCATACACACACATATTCTAAGGCCCCAAGGTTAGGATTTCAGCATCTAAATATGGACATAATTCAACTCATCACATCAGGGATAGCTTATTTCTCTAAAATAGCTTCAAGAAAACAAAAACTAGAACACATGCACACACAAACATATGCATACATACACACAAATACACATATGCATACATACACACATACACATAAGCACACATACACACACACACACAAACGCACATATACACACACACACAAACACACACTGACACCCTTAGCAAAGACAGAAGACAGAAAATATCCAGCTTCAAATCAGTAAAAGAAAACGTAACTGCTAACTTGGATGACCTCTCTTTTACTTCTGATGCTGGTCTCTACAAAGAAAAACACAGCAGTCCAAGATGGTCTAAATCTCTACCCCACTGGTTTGTGTTTTGTGTTACACTTAACACCTCATAATATGTGAACTCTCATGGTAAAAACACAGGGCATTTTGTAAGTATTCTATAGCTAGAATATCATTATTTGAATAAAATCTCACTTTAAAAAGCAGTTTAGAGTACTTGCAAGGTAGAGGAAGGTAGATCTCTGTGAGTTCAAGGCCAGCCTGGTCTATATAGCAAGTTCAAGGACTACATAGACCCTGTCTCAAAAAAAAAATTAGGGGACATCAAGATGACCCCTGAGGTGAGAGCACTTGCCACCAAGCCTGAGGACCCAAGTTTAATCCACAGGACCTACGTGGTGGATAAGAGAAACGACTCCCTCAGGCTGTCCTCTGACCTCTGCGGCATGCATGCTCATGCACACAAAGATACACACACAAGGACGCACACAAAGATACACACAGACACACACAAAGATAAACGTACATGGATGCACACAGACACACACAAAGATAAACGTACATGGATGCACACAGACACACACAAAGATAAACATACATGGACACACACAGACACACATAAAGATACACACAAGGACGCACACAGCACACACAAAGATACACAGAATAATTTTTAATACATGCAATGTTCACAAAAACAGAGGAATCTTTGTCTATGTGAGGCATAATTACAGAATAATAGCTTGAGTTTAAATTAGAAATTAGTGTTTAACAAGGCCTACTCTAGAAAAGCCATAATCAACTAATGGTTATGGAAGGGAGAGAATCAGTCTTCTCCAGGGTCAAGCCCCTGATAGGTTACTCAATCCCAAACATATATGAGCAACACTAAATTATCCCAGCAGGTTGTACTTACAAACTCACACACACATGCCAATTATAATTAAATAAGAGGCCATGCATATCAGGGGTGGGAGGAAAATGACAGCGTTTGAGGGAAAAGAGGAAGGGGGATGACGTAAATGCCGTGCTCACTTAGGAAATTCTCAAAAACTGAAAAGTTTAAAAGAAATTACTGTTTACAAATCTACTTCCTAGCCAGGCATGGGGAAGCACGCATTTGATCCTAGCACTCAAGAGGCAGAAGCATGTGGATCTCTGTGAGTTCAAGGCTGCCTCGGTCTACACAGTAAGTTCCAGGACAGCCTTTCCCTGTCACAAAAAAAAGAAAAAAATCTATTTCTAAGATATATGTGTATGCAGTTTTTAAATAGTCAATATTTAAGTGTAAATAAAAATTTTAATGCAAAATGCTTATGTATATTAAAATAATATGTATATTAAATAACTTTAATATATACATATTAAAGAAACAATTCCACAAGCATTTACTAGTTTTTCTCTAAGTTTTCCTTTTATCATATGAAGTTTTTTAAAAATTTATTCTTCTCTCATATATTACATCCAGACTGAAGTTTCTCCTCCCTCCAATCCTCCCAACCCCTCCTCCCTCCTCTCTGCCAAATCCACTCCTCCATTTCCCTTCAGAAAAGAGCAGGCCTCCCAGGGATATCAATAGAAGACAGCACAAGTTACAATAAAGCTAGGCACAAACCCTCATATCACAGCTGGACGAATCAGCTCAGTGGGAAGAAAGGGTCCTAAGAGCAGACAGAAGGGTCAAAGACAGTCCCTGCTCCCCCTGTTAGGAGTCCCACAAGAAGGCCGAGCTACACAACCATAACATACAAGCAGAGGACCTGGGCCAGACCCGTACTGGTTCCGTGATGGTCCGTTCAGTCTCTGTGAGCCCCCATGAGCCCTGTTTAGTTGACTCTGTAGGCCACGGTCTCATGGTGTCCTCAGGCCATCTCGCTCTGCCAATGCCTCCTCCCCCTTTTCAGTGGAGTTCCCCAGACCTCTGCCTAATATTTGGCTGTGGGTCTCTGCATCCGCTCCTGTGAGTTGCTGGATGAGGCCTCTCTGATGACAGCTGGCTTGCTGGCTCTGTCCTAAGGTCTCTGGGCTATCCAGCCTCTGGTTCCTGGCCATCCAGGCAGGGGCAGGGGTGGACAGACACTGCCTGGAAGTAACTTTTTAAATGTGTATCTATGTGAATGAAAGCCAAGCATGTGTGGTTGCCCTTGGTTGTTGTAAGAAGAGCGGCAGGCTGCGTCCCACTGCCCGGCTAGCTTATACCTGAAATAATCACACAGAAATGGTATTAATTAAATTACTGCCTGGCCCATTATCTCCAGCCCCTTATTAGCTAACTCTCACATATTAGTTTAACCCTTCTCCATTAATGTGTATCGTCACTTGACTGTGGCTTACCAGCATGAGTCTAACCAGCATCCGTCTCAGGCAGGAGAACCATGGTGTCTGCCACACTGCCCTTCTTCCCAGCATCCAGTTCTCTTTTCCACGCCTATCTAAGTTCTGTCCTATCAGGCCAAGCAGTTTCTTTATTAATTAACCAACGAAAGCAACACACAAACTTGGTGACCAGAAAATGTGGAATCGCCCGGCGGTGGTGGCACACGCCTTTAATCCCAGCACTCGGGGGGCAGAGGCAGGCGGATCTCTGTGAGTTCGAGACCAGCCTGGTCTACAAGAGCTAGTTCCAGGACAGGCTCCAAAACCACAGAGAAACCCTGTCTCGAGAAAAAAACAAACAAACAAACAAAAAAAAACAGAAGATGCGGAATCCCTTGAGGCTACAGTCACAAGTGCTCATCATAGCTCCAGACTTCATATGAAGTAAGGCTTTTAAAATTTATTTGTATTTGATCTACATTGGTGTTTTGCCCACATGTACGTCTGTGTGAGGATGTTGGATTCCCTGGAACAGGAGTTACAGACAGGTATGGGCTGCCATGTAGGTGCTGGGAATTGAATCCAGATCCTCTGGAAGAGCAGCCAGTGCTCTTAACCCCTGAGCCATCTCTCCAACCCCTGGACTAAGTTTTTATAAAATACAGACTACCTTGAGTTTTTGTTTTGCTCTGTTTTTCAAGACATGGTTTTGTTTACCACTCTGGTTACACTAACTGGCAGTGTGAACCTGGAGAGTAGAGCCCCAGAATGAGGCAGACTACGGTGTCATGCAATGGCCAGCTTTATTCAGAGCATCAGACAATTTATACTCTGAGGGCTAAGAAGAGTTCCATGAATAAAGTGTACAATCACAAGGACAAGCTGCACAAGGCAAAAACGTGTTTTTCCAAAGAGGCACTTAAACAAATAACAATAGCCGGGTGTAATGAACAGTCTGAAGTGAACGCACTCCTATCAGCGACACCTGGGAGGGGCATAAAAGCACAATCCAAGAACAATTCTGTGTTTTTTAAGAAGTTGAGGTCACAAGACTTGTGTCTTGGAGTTTTCTCAGAAGCACTCAGAATTCCTCTTGCATGACTCCGTCCTGGGACGGTGTTTGGACAGGGTTTCTCTGTGTAGCTCTGGCTGTCCTGAATCTTACTCTGTAGACCAGGATGGCCTCTGGCTCAGAGATCCATCTGCCTCTGCCTCCTGTGTGCTGGGATAAAAGGCGTGCATAGCTGACTGGTTCTTGATAGTAAGTACTATGTGTTCTGTTTCATTGTTTCTGTTGAGGTCTGCCATCAGGCTGTCTTACATTTTGAATAGTTTCAGTAATTATTTAAAAATAATTCAATTATATATCGGAGATTTTAAGTTAAAGATTATTATAAATTTGTATGTGTGTGCGCTGTGCACATTTGTATGATTTGTATGCATACTCACGTGTGTGGGTCTATGCATGCTCACTATGTGGATATGTGCATGCTCATGTGTGTGGGTGTATGCATGCTCACGTGTGTGGGTGCATGCATGCTCACATGTGTGGGTGTGGAAGCCCAGAGTTGATGCTGGATGTCTTCTTCAATCATTCTCCATTCTATTTATAGAGACGAGGTCTCTCACTGAAACTAGAGCAGGTAGATTCTGGCTAATCTTGCTAGTCATCTTGCCTTAGGGATCTCCTGTTCTGCTTCCTAACCATATGCTGGGACTACAGCATGCCTGGTTGGGCTTTTACATGGGTTCTAAGGGATGAGAACTCTGGTCCTCAAGTGTAGCCCCCAGCTGCAGCCTTTGATCCCCGCCCCCACTCATATCTGCAGCTTTCTTCTATTTTCCCTATCTGAAACACATCTATCCTTCCTGTTTTAATCACACTGTGAACCCCAAGATTGCATTGATTACTAGAGGAACGTTCCTCCTGCTGTGGTCAATGTAGACTTCATCCCATGTGCCTCTCTTTCTATCTCACTCCATCCCTTCCCCAAGCCAAGCTCTAAGGAAATATTCTCGGTTAAGTCTCCACACACAACCTACATGGGTACATTATGGACAATCTTTTGCCAGTTGAATTGAAGGAAAGTAGACGAATTCTATGACAGACACAAAGTAACAAAGCTGGAGTGAAGAAGATAGAGCAAGACTGTATGTGTGGCTCAGTGGCAGAGAACTTGCTGGCTGCAGGTTCCATGTTCAGCAGCCAAAGGGAAGGAGAAGGAACAGGAGGGCAGGAGGAGGAAGCCTCCACTACCCGAACCATTCTGTATCTCTTTTAAAGAAATTTAATTTGTGGGTCATAATCTTCAGACAAGAAAACTCAAAATCCAGGTAACTTCATCAGTGAACTCTATCAACACAAGAGAGAAGGCCTCTCAAGATGATCTTCTCAGATGTTGTCCCAGCAACAAAACACTGATGCCACAAATATATGTTATTGACTGATGGTTTAATGAAACAGAACGTCCATAGAAAATATCGATTCTTAACAAAAGCACCAGCCGGGCTGTGGTGGGGCACGCCTTTAATCCCAGCACTCGGGAGGCAGAGGCAGGTGGATCTCTGTGAGTTGGAGGCCAGCCTGGTCTACAAGAGCTAGTTGCAGGACAGGCTCCAAAGCTACAGAGAAACTCTATCTCGAAAAAGCAAAAAACAAAAAAACAAAGGCACCAAGGCAATTCAGTGATTATTATATATTATAAGTTAATATATGTAATATAAATATGTTAGGATGCTATAAATTACATAGAATTTTTTTGGAGACAAGATATCACCATTTAGCCCCTACTGACTGTGGGGCCAGCCATGAAAGCTAAGTCTGGGCAGGTCATCCAAAGGAAGTTCTTTACTCTGGCCATCGATGAATTTAACTGGAGTCTGGGGTCTCAATAGTTTACCATGGGACAATGCCTGGCAGGCCGAGATTGCCCGACCCCCACCCAAGAGCAGAACATTCAAAGGAAATGCCTGGCATTCCAAGAGCTGTAGCTAGGATCACCTGCTAGCGCACCTGACCAGGACACCCCTAGACAAATCTCAGAGACCGCTCACCACCCACCTTTACTACTATAAAAAACCCAATCGGGGCTCTCCAGACAGTCCAAATACGTTGGACATGTGGAGAGACCGAGTTTGCAAACTTGGTTAAAATAAAGGCTCTTTGCTTTTACATCTGGGACTCGGTCTCCTTTGTTGGCTTTTGTGGGGACCCACGGATTTGGGCATAACAAAAACCCTATCTCTAAAAATCAAAAAAATGAGTAAATCTAATTTGACTCTACCGTTGAAATATTAAGGCTGTCTTCCTACGAGGAGTGCTCACGGATGTTGCATTGAAGATGTGTTTCCAGTGACACTTTCCAATCGCAAAGGACCCACTATCTTCTATTCAATTCCTGCGTCCCCTTTAAGCACCCAGCCATGACATCATCGCACGGACGCTGCGCAGCCTACCTTAGCAACGCCCGGCTGTCCTTCCGGGCAGCTTCAATTGGCTAACCAGCTCCAAGAGTCCCCGCCCCCGTCCCTCAGCAGTCCGCCCCGGCGCTCGCCGTCAATCAGGCCAATTACCCGCTGTGATTGGCCGCAGAGCTGGGTTCGCGTAGGCAGTGTACTGGGGGAGGGGCGCGGCGCCCCGTCTAGAGTCGCGGCCGTCCTGGTCCTCCCGCTCGCCTTGTAGCCCGCCGGTCCTCCTGCAGCCCGCCTGCTGGGCAGGGCCGGCTCGGCCCGGCCATGGAGTCCTACGACATCATCGCCAACCAGCCCGTGGTCATCGACAATGTGAGTCGGGACAGCGGGGTTGGGGGAGGGCTGTATCCCGCCCAGGGGTCGCACGCGGCGCCGCGCAGTGGCCCGCGCTGGTGGGACCAGTGCCCACTCGCTGCCTCCGCGGGGCCAGGTGTGGGCCTCGGGACCCCTTCCCTGGGAGCCCAGGATGTGCAGGACAGCAGGACCTAGCCAGGTGGTCCTTGGTGCTCTAGGCCAGCGGACGCATCTGTCATGGATGGAAGCTCTGGGCAAGTTTAGACCTCCGGCCCTTTGCTTGTTGGTCAGCCTGATATAGGTCGGCTGACATTTGACCTTTGCACACTCCTGGCCTCGTCTTTTGGAGGGCCTGGTGATCTTTACAACACTTCCCAAGAGGCTGCACCCAGAGGCAAACACTGCACGTTGATGTCTACCAGCCAAGTACCCACCACCACTTGGCGTCCTCTTTGCCGCTTTAACCCCCCTCTCTTTAAATTATCCTTTTGGAGAGTGCAGGACCTCTTTTCCCCGGACAAAGCAGCAGCAGTTGGGGCTAGGTTGTTTGCAAGCCTGAAAGGAAAGAGGTCCTGCTTCCCGAGGCTTTGTCTTCCAGCACCTGGGTTCTGCTTGCCTTCAGATGCCCTGGGAGATGTCTAGCCTTAGAGCCTTTGCCGTGGCCGGGGTTTTCTTTGGCTATGCCTAGATGATATCTCTGGCCTGCAGGCCTTGGAGTTTTTGACAGTGACACACTTCTGCTCTTTCTGGGAGCTGACTCCTCCCCACGTGACCCCCCTGATGGAGTCCCTTTGTGGCTGCCTTTTTTTGGAGCACCCATGTGGACTCCCTTAAATCATAACAGGATGTTTATCATTGGAGGCTAGTCCTGGGCTCGAGGATGTGCTTATCCGACCAGTGCTCTGGCAAGCTACAGTGCGCATCAGGCTACTTCCCTTCTTGGTGGCCAACAAACTTATGAGCTCAGGGGCACCCGCTTGCCACTCTCCTATGCTTGGAGGCCCTCTCCTATGACTTGGACATGTTTTGTTGCTGCTCTGCACCCCCAAAGGGTTGTGATGGAGATTGGTGGGCAAAGGGTATGAGAAAGTGATTCCTTTACTGAGCAGAGGACTTGCCAGGTTTTTGTTGACATCCTAGGTCCAGCTTCCAGGCTGGAGGAGGAACAGGGCCAGTCTCCTCCTCTTACTCCCCAAGGAAGGTACCTGAGAAAGGTACCAATCTTTCCGCACCCCAAGTGGTCTCCCAGGTGGACCCAGTATGTGGTCTATTTCTGCCGGTGAAGGAAGGGACTCTTGCATAGGAGGATACTGAGGGGTAGCATCCAGCTATCTTTGGAGTGTAGCTGTGTGCCTCCTCCCACAGGAACTAGCCATAGCTTTCACCGAGGAGGAGGTGTGTGATGGCTTCTCTCTCCTCGCCCTACTGGTGTGGGTGATTATTGGTAACAGGGATCACCTGCACACTGTAGAACACTGACAGCAACCCTGACCTCTGCCCAGTAGATGCCCTTAACAGCCCCTCTTGTCGCCCGCCCCCACCCCTTGAGTTTCCAGACCCAGCCTAATAGAAATCTCCAGGGCCGGAGATGCAGCGTTACCCCCAATTTTGAGCCGCTAGTGTTTGTGAATAATCTTGTCCTCCAGGTGGGGTCTCTGGCTTCCCCGCTGCCCAACCTTGGTGGGGCTGCCAGAGCTCTCCACTTGGGGACACTGACTGCGTCCGGAGTTGACGGCAGAAGCTAAACATTGCTTTTCCTTGCAGGGTTCAGGGGTGATCAAGGCTGGTTTTGCAGGAGACCAGATTCCTAAGTACTGTTTCCCAAACTAGTAAGTGTTGCTGGGGCAGCAGCCTCCCCCACCTCCTGTGTTTGCTTTTGGGAAGAACACGGACCCTGTGGTTACAGCGGCTCTTCTTTGAGGGCCACTCCCCGTCCACCTGGAAGAGGAAGCAGCAGATTGGTGGGGTCAGCCTGAGCTCTGGGAGAGTTAAGGGCTGAATTTCCTCTTCAGAGCTTCTTACCTTTGTTTCTGGCTGAGCCAAAGAGGAGGAGAAGCAGCCAGCATGGCCCTGGGGATGGGGTGTGGCAATGGCTGTGGCAGAAATAAAAGGAACCTCTCTCCAGGGAAAGAGCTAAGCTCCCACAGAGAATTGTGGGGGGAGGGTACCCCTGCCTCCAAGGAAAGGTTTCTCTGATTATTGTAGGGTTTGGGTGCTTGAACCCCTTGCCTCCTGAAAGCTAAGTGTACATTCTAAGCTGTACCTGCAGCTCCCAGAAACGTTGATCAGGGCTCGTTTGTGTTTAGCATCTAGGAAATGTTCCTATGTAGCCCACTCCACACGCCCCAGGTGGTGCTAGTGGTGGCGGGAATACCTGCCTGGGTGGTACCATCCTAGGGATCCTGGTGAGCCTGGGAACCTGCCCAGTGGAAAAGTTCTCTCTGAGGACTCTCAGAGCTTAAAGGATTTGTCAGTGGCCAGATCAGAACTAGACCCTGAAGTCCCCTGGACTGGGGACAAGGCCAGCCTGGACTCACTGAGGGTGAACCGAAGGGCTTCAGCCTTCCATCCAGAACTCTGACTGGGTGGGTGTCAGGGAATGCTGTTGGTGATACGTGGGGAATGTGGGTCACGATTTGGAATGGCGGCTCATCAGATGCACGCTTCCAAGAACTCATCTCTATTCTGGAAGCTGTGGCTGTAGGGAGGGACAGTGGCCACTGTGAGAAGGATGCACAGGGAAGCGACTACACAGCTGTCCTCTGTCCAACAGCAGACAAGAGGCTAGGCTGAGACAGTGGCTATAGAAGGCTTATCCCTTGCTAGAGCTAGGCCATGAAGGGTCGTGTTGTTCACACTCAGTGCTTCCTGGAGAGAGACCCGTTCCTTCAGACTCCACACTGCTTGTGCTGCTAAGACCCATGCTGCTGGCCCACTTTCCCTAAGTCTAGGCACTGACCTTTGCCCTGCGCCCACTTCCCAGTGTTCAGACTGGCCACTCTCTAGAGCTTTGCAGCTGGGCTGTGGTTTTCCTGGACACAGGTTCAGCCGTGCACCTGCCCAGCTCACTGACCTTCTGTGTCCTTGCAGTGTCGGAAGGCCCAAGCACATGCGGGTTATGGCTGGAGCCCTGGAGGGGGACCTCTTCATTGGACCAAAAGCAGAGGTAACTGGCCCTCCATTGAGTTCCTCAGTCACGGGAGAGCTGGCTGGTGGTCAGAGCAACCTGTTCTAGGGTTTCTGCACCTTTTTTGACCCCTCTCTCGGTTGTTCGGTGCTGTGTGTGTGGCAAGGCAGTCCTCCTTCTGTGATACGCAAACAAAATGACCCGAGGAATCGGCTTGGACCTCCTGTCCTCTTTCAGATGCTGTGTGGAAACTATGGGAGAAGGAATTAAGGTCGCAAGCCTGCGAGCACAGCAGTTGGGAGGGGTGGACGTAGGAGGATCGGAAGTTCAAAGTCATCTTCAGCTACCCCCAAAAGTGACTGAGAATTAGAAGCATCTAGAGTTGATGGCCCTGCTGTAAGGAGGGCTGGGGCCATTTCTCATTCTGGCTAGGCTGGCATACCTGGGGGACCACACAGCTAAATCAGACTCTGAGGGAGCCAACATAGAGTGTGAGAGAAGAGCCAGCCCAGTGTGGGCAGGAGCCAGGTAGGTTCCTGGGCACAGTCCCAGGCCTGAAGAGGGCGGGGAGAGCTGAACAGAAGGGCAGGCGAGAGGGATTTCTGAGGGCAGATGGAGGAGGCTATCCTGTGGAGGACAGGTGAGGACTGCTTGGAGAGCTGGGCCAAGAGGCCAGCGCCCTGGCCATATTCAGGCGGCCCAGGAGGGGCTGTGCTGACAGGAACGCTGGCTGGAGCTATGGATGGAGACACTGTGGAGAGTTTGGGCAGTGAGTCAGGAAGCACATTTGTGGGGTAAAAGGAGGGATTGTGGGATGGGCACATTTCCAGAATTCTCTCCCCGAGTAGACAACAGAAACAGTGGCTCTTTATAAGGCCCCAGTGAGAAACCAGACTAGGATTCTACCGAAGTTCACCCTAGGGAACCAGAGACTTTGTTGATGGGGTGTGAGTGAGAGGCTAGTGTGGGAGCGAGGGACATCCACAGCCATCTTCATTCTTCAGAGCCTTCCCCAGCCTGCGTACGCTAGCTCCTCTCAAGGCCTGAGACCATGTGCAGTTAGGACAGAACTGCCTAGGAATGGCAGGGAGGTACAGGAGGAAGAAATCTCGGGTGAGGGTCCAGTGACCCTCTCAGCCCCTCTGAGGGAATCTCAGGTCTGCTTAAAAGGTTTCTTGCAAGCAGGGACAGCTGATTTGATGAAAATGGCTCCTCTTTGCTTGGAGTTGTTTACTGTGTTCTGTGGCACTCTCCTTTCCTTCATCCCTTAGAGTCTTACACACACACACACTCACAGTCACTCACTCCCTTCAGCAATGTTCTCCACTGGATTTTACCAAGTCCTGCGACTGAAGCATGCAGTGACTTCAACCAACAGGGTCCTACCATCTAGTTTTGGTATACAAACAACAGCATGGCAGTAGACTTTATTGTTAGGGGGGCTTAGAGGGCCTCCTTTGTCAACCCACCCCTAACACTGGGATTCTTGGTTAATCTCAAGTCCTCAGAGGTCTGTTTCACACTCTCACAAGGTATCCTGCGTTCATCCTTTAACTTTTACATGTAAGAGTTTTTGGCAGAATTCTCTTAATTACCTTTGTGGATGTCTTAGGGTTTCTGTTGCTGTGATGAAACATCACGACCAAAAAGCAAGTTGGGAGGAAACAGTTAATTCGGCTTACACTTCCATATCACTGGCTGTTTATCCTCAGAAGTCAGGACAGGAACCTGGAGACAGGGGCTGATGCAGAGGCCATTGAGGGATGCTGCTTACTGGCTTGCTCCCCTTGGCTTACTCAGCCTGCTTTCTTATTATAGAATCCAGGACCACCAGCTCAGGAATTGCACCACCCACAATGGGCTGGGCAAAATACCTTGCCGCTGGATTTTCTGGAGGTATTTGCCTAATTGAGGTCCTTCCTCTCAGATAACTCTAGCTTGTATCAAGTTGATAACAGACCAGCCAGCACAGTGGGTATCATCCATGCTTCACCCAACCATGAAGCCTCCAGGAATTTCATGGTTGTGTCTGGCTTTGCACCCTTTGTGACCTGATTTCCTTTCCATCCTTGCTCCTTTAGGCATACTGTTAAGTCTTTGAGATGGCTTTCCAAACCCGCAGAGCACTCAGGTTAGCATTATGTCGTCTATATGATGAAACCTTTTTACCAAGGATGCTCTGGGTGACAAAGCAAGGCTGTAGGTCACCATCCCGTGACAGATAGTAGGGTTGTAACCTGAAGTACTCTGAAAGCCCATTCCAGGAAGGATCTGTTCAGATTCCAAAGCTGAAGAGATCCTGAAGAAAAACATCAGTGAAGTCCAGTATAACAACAAAAGATGGGAAAACAGATACCCCACCTTTGGTGTGGCTTTAACTGCCTGTCTCATCATCTGGACCCAGAGCAATGCTGTTGGCTTTTCCCAAACTCATCTTTGTAGTTGGTTGATTTCTTTTTTACTCTTTTGTTCTTTGGGGGACCCGCCACCCAGCTTCAAAATAAATACACATGGAGGCTTATTCTTATTTATAAACGTTTGGCCTTAGCTTGGCTTGTTTCTTGCCAGCTTCCCTTAAATTATCCCATCTACCTTTTTGCCTCTGGACTTTTTCCTTTTCTTACTTCTGTATATCTTGCTTTCACTCTTACTCCATGGCTGGCCCCTAGTGTCCTCCTCTCCTTGTTCTCTTGCTCCTTGATCTTTTTTTCTCTTGCTATTGGCCGTTCATCTCTTTATCAGACCTATCGGGTGTTTTAAGCAGGCAAAGTAACAGAGCTTAAACAAATGCAACATGAAAGAATGCAACACACCTCTGCGTCACTAAAACAAATGTTCCACAACATAAACAAATGTAAGACATTTTAAACTAATATTCTGCAACACATCTTTGTTTTTGTTATATCCTGCCGACTACCAGACATGGTAAGAATTCCTTCCTAAGGAGACATCTTTAACCTCCTCCTAAGGTTTCTTCCATAAACCAAAATACAAGCTCCATCAGTGTTTACTCTGGAAAAACTGATTTATTTTTGGGGGTAGTGAGGGGGTCGAGACAGGGTTTCACTGTGTAGCTCTGGAGCCTGTCCTGGACCTTGCTCTGTAGACTAGGCTGGCCTTGAACTCACAGAGGTCTGCCTGCCGCTGCCTCCCCAATGCTGGGATTAAAGGCATGTTCCACAACCACTCAGCTGGGAAAACTGGTATTTATTGAGCTTACTTACAGAGTGTGGATGACGGGCTACTTAGAGGAGGACAAGGAACCCCAAAGCACCTGAAAAGTTTTCACCCATCATGCTGGGTTCTCCCTTCAGTTAGCCTTCCCCAGCTTATGTAGATCCTTGGGCCACATACAGTTAATACAGAGTGCATATAAATGACTGGGCACGATTTGGGGTGACGGTCCAGTGACCCCACCCTCTGAGGCACCCACAGTCATCAGGCCTGCTTGTGATGATTTCTTGCCAGCAGGCACAGCTGACTTGATGAAAATAGCTACCATTTGCCCAGAAGACTGTATTCAATGAGGCATGTTGCCATCTTCTCTGGCCCTTAGCCATTTGAGGCCAGCTGAGCTGGGAGATACCCAGCAGGCAGAGGCAGAGGGCGACTTCAGTGTGCAGCAGCTGGTCCACGAGGGCCAGGTGCTATGTCTGGCTTTCTCCTGTCCTCCAGGAGCACCGGGGGTTGCTGACCATCCGCTACCCCATGGAGCACGGCGTGGTGCGAGACTGGAATGACATGGAGCGCATCTGGCAGTACGTCTACTCCAAGGACCAGCTACAGACCTTCTCCGAGGAGGTGTGGCAGCCACCCTTCCCTCCACACTGTCCTTGCCCACTCCCTGTCTGCGCGTTGATAGGACCTTTCCTGCTCTTCCTGTGTGTTTATGTGCACAACAAGTGATAGCCAGGCAGAGTTCTGCAGGGCCTGGTCTTGGGAGCTGGTTCAGAATGGAGTCCTCAGGCGGGACAAGCGGCTGTTACAGTGGTGCTTCTAGCTCAGGAAAGCTCAGTGTCTGGCTTCTCTTTGTGTGTGTGTGACTCCCTCGTCTCTCACAGCATCCTGTTCTTCTCACGGAGGCCCCGCTGAACCCCAGTAAGAACCGGGAAAAGGCAGCAGAGGTGTTCTTTGAGACCTTCAATGTTCCTGCACTGTTTATCTCCATGCAGGCCGTGCTCAGCCTGTGAGTGCCCTACGCCCTGATGTCCCTGGAGGCACAGCCTCCTGATCCCCTCCATTCCTGTTTCTCGGGTAGTATAAATAACGTCCCAGGGTCCCTGGCGGGGTCGAGGAGGTCTTCTCACCTTGGTGGCTAAAGTAAAGGATGCTGACCTGGTGGCAGGTACGCAACGGGACGCACAACAGGCGTGGTTTTAGACTCGGGGGACGGGGTCACTCACGCTGTCCCCATCTATGAGGGCTTTGCCATGCCACACTCCATCATGCGGGTAGACAT
This sequence comes from Microtus oregoni, assembly GCF_018167655.1. Lineage (NCBI taxonomy): Eukaryota > Metazoa > Chordata > Mammalia > Rodentia > Cricetidae > Microtus > Microtus oregoni. The sequence continues at coordinate 22,240,187 of NW_024543066.1, forward strand.
CGCGGGCCGTGACGTCTCTCGATATTTGAGGCTGCTGCTGCGCAAGGAAGGGGCTGACTTCCACACCTCGGCTGAGTTTGAGGTTGTCCGGACCATCAAAGAGGTGATGAAGGGCATGGGGAGGTGGGCATGGCTGGGGTCGGGGAGGCCAATACAGGAAAGCAAGCGCTGGCTGCAAGTGTCCCTGCTACAATCTGCCCATACAGCGAGCCTGCTACCTGTCCATCAACCCACAGAAGGACGAGGCTCTTGAGACTGAGAAGGTGCAGTACACTCTTCCAGACGGCAGCACACTTGATGTAAGTGGCCAGGCCTGGTTCCAGTGTGGTAGCTCATGCTAACCGGGAGGGAAAGGGCTGGCTCCTCTGGAGAACCTGTGCTTCACTCTTCTTCTCCACAGGTGGGGCCTGCGCGCTTCCGAGCCCCCGAGCTGCTCTTCCAGCCAGACCTAGTGGGGGATGAGAGTGAGGGGCTCCACGAAGTCCTGGCCTTTGCCATCCACAAGTCTGACATGGACCTTCGCCGGACACTGTTCTCCAATATTGTGCTCTCGGGGGGCTCAACACTCTTTAAAGGTACTGTTGGAGAGATGGCAGCCAGGGCAAAGGCCCAGGGCAGCCAACACCTCAGACCTCTCGCTCTCTGCGGCCAGCAGTGTGCCATTCCCATCACCTCTTTGGCAGCACTCAGGGAACTGGGTTTTGTGGTAGGAGAGATGTTTTTAATGTGTTGGTTTTTTTAAAGCCTCAATTTAAGATTAAATTATGCCAGGCCTGGGGGCACACACCTATCACTTCAGTACTCAGGAGACTCAGGCAAGAGGATCATAAGTCAGAGCCAAGCCTGGATTACACAGGATGAGACACTCTTTAAAAAAAAAAAAAAAAAAAAAAAAAAAGAAGAAGAAAAAGAAGAAGAAGAAAAGAAACCAAAATAACAACCAAGCACTAAAATGAAGTTTTCCTTAGCATGGTGCGTTTGTAGCGGGCACTCAGTTGAGGAGTCTTCAGGGAGGACACAGGGTCAGGTGGCACTGCATAGCTTAGGTTGCATCTCATGTCAGTCTCTCAGACGCTGTACGCGCCCACAGCCAGGATACAGGAAGAGGGACGGCAGCAGCTAGTGGTCTAAAGGCTACCATAGCAAGGAGGTTGGCTGTGGTCCAGGCTTGGCCATATTTGTATCCACAGGCTTTGGAGACAGGTTACTAAGTGAAGTGAAGAAGCTCGCCCCAAAGGATGTTAAAATCAAGGTGAGACTAGAAACTCTGGGGAGAGGGTGCTGGGTGGCGCTGGCCTTCAGGGATATGGGAACCCCACTGCGCCTGTGCCCACACCTGTGTTTGCCATTCTCCACCCTGCCCTACCATGCATGCTCTCGCCACCTTGGGTTTGAGGGTGGTGGCTGTGTTTGGGGACAGGTGGTTACGCAGTCATTTGCTCCCTCCTAGATCTCAGCTCCTCAGGAACGGCTGTACTCCACATGGATCGGGTGAGATGGTGCTCAAGCAGAAGGGCTTAGGGATAGACTCCTCCAGGGGTTCACACAGGCTGGGAAAATGGATGAAGTAAAAGGATGGCGGTTGGCCCAGCCCACAGGTACCAAAGAATATTGTCTCTCCATCCTTACAGCGGCTCCATCCTCGCCTCCCTGGACACCTTTAAGAAGATGTGGGTATCCAAAAAAGAATATGAAGAAGATGGCTCCCGTGCGATTCATCGCAAAACCTTCTAATGCCCAAGGAGAGTGGACATATTGGGAGAGAGGGAGGAAAGGGGAACCAGAGCCCTTGACCCCTTTTGGTCTGGGTTCATGTTGTAGGCCTAGGGTCCCCTGCATGCCCTCACCCGGGAGCAGGTGGCGCAGTTCTGCTCGCCTGTAGCCCTCCCTGCCCCTGTGCTCAACATACACACACAGACACAGTGACGATTAGCTGCATGGATGGAAGTCCCAAGCTGGAACATAGGAATCGAAGAATCCAACACTGAGTTGGTGTGGACGACCCTCTCAGCAAGGCCACTTGGGCCTGTGGTTCCTTGCTCCGTGCTTGAAGCTCCGAGACCAGACACTCATGCTCCTTTGTTCTGACAGCTCCCACTGGGGCGAGAGTCCCTCCGTCATTGGAGTGGGCTGAGGGAGCAGCCAGGAGCTCCCACTGGGGTGGTGAGGCACACTGATGTGTTTCATGCCAATTTCCTCGTCCTGGCTGACAGGGCTGTCTGGACCCTTGCACACCTGGTTTTGCTGGGCAAATGTCCTAGACAGGACTAAGGAACAGTTCTCCATTCCCAGTGAGGGAATGTGGCCAAGGGTCAGAGCATCAGAGCCATGGGCAGCCACAGCTTGTGGTCTGCCCCTCCCCCTTTCAAAGCACTACATTGATTTGCTACCCTTCCCCCCTTTCCCTCGGCACCCTGGACAGTAAGGGATTGTGGTCTTGATTTGCTGAGGGAAAGCCAATCAGGAGTCAGACCCAAAGGGTAGGCATGTCCTCACCTCCCTCAAGAAAGGCCAGGGCCCCACCTCCCTCTCCAGAGCTGAACAATAATTTAACACAGTTGCCTGAAAAATAATTCTTTTTATAAATCATTATAGTAATAATTATGGCTAAAGCCCAATGTGTGGCTCTGATTCTTGTGGCTTTCTGTGCTCTCGTTTGCTCAATTCATCCCAGAGGGAACTCAGCATGACACTGGCATAGTTCAGGAGCCCGAAGCCTTCAGTGGTTGGCAGGGCAACGGGACAAGCGAGGCCAGCCTCATTACCCACTTGCCATGACCTGCTAGGGGAGGCAGAGCCAGGCTGTCTTCCCTGCATGTTCCTAGACAGGGCTGCTATGTGTGCCCCACATCTAACACAGGCCTGCAGAGGCACGCAGGTGCTTGCTGGCAGTGGTGCAGACTTACCAGCCTAGGGCAGCATGAGAAGGGCAGCCTAGGAGTGGACTGGAGTTCACAGGAGGAAGCAGAACAACCAGGAAGTTCTGCTAGCAGTGAGAGCTCAACCAGTAGAGAAGTCTGCTTTTAGTACCTATTGCACGACATGGCTCTGAGCTGATGGAGAACAAAAGGGCTTTGCCCCAAATAGCATTGAACTCAGGAGAAAGACACCAGCCATTCTGGAACAGTGTTGGGCTGACAGTGCTGGGGTTGAGCCAACAGGTGGGATATGCTGGCTTGTAAGAACCTGGGTCAGTCGGTGGTTAGGGAGAGGCCTTTGACAGTTGGCAGGGGAAGGTAAATTGGTCTGTGACACAGTAACATAAACCAAAGAGGTCAGTTAGGCTAGCTAGCATGTCGAGGGGCTGGAGAAGATGGTTTAGCTGTGTGACAGTTTTCACTATGGAAGGATAGCGACCAGAGCCGAGTGCTGAAAGCTATAAGCCACAGTACTGATCAGGTATCTGTGCGGTCACGTGATCAAGCATAGCGTCAAAGTTTACACAGAAACCTTTGCTAAGGGACCCTGCAAGCCGGCCCTTGTGCAGGGTTCTGCTGGCGGCGCTGGCTCCCAGCCGCCTGTGTCTGGAACCTTACTGCTGAGTTCCTCCCTCTCACATGCACCCCCACCTTGTCAGTCAAGTCTGTGTCTCCTGCAGCCCCATTGCTACCCCTCCTTTCCCATTAGGGCTACCCCAGCCTAGCTCATGACCCTGCTCCACTCTGCCCACCCAGTGTGTTTGCTCTCATAATCTACTGTGCGGGTAACACCTCAAATCTGTAACGAGTTATAAGCCATACAATAAAATATTCATGAGTCTTTACTGATACGAGTAAATACAGCCATGGGGGAGGAAGAAACAGCACCTCTCCGTTCAGTGGAATTCCAGTTAACATAGAATTCCACTTCTGGGAAAACAGCAGCTGGTGTGATGCCGGCAGAATACACTTGAGGTCTGTTCCATTCCTACCTGTGTCCCGTTGCCTGTTCTCTCCCCAGGAACCACACGTCCAAGTCACATTTTTTTTTTTTTAAAACAAAGGCCTCCATAGCCCCCATAGCCCTCAGGGAGGGTCTGTGATGGAAAAGAGCTACAGCCAAGGCAGGAAGCAGCTAGACTAAGTTTGTGTTGTACTGAGTTACAGGTATGAACTCCTGGTTGTATTCTACTAATGCTGAAACACTCATCTGTGTACAGGCAAGCCAGGTTAGAATATATACATGGTTTCCTACCTCTGCTTGGAGGGTCTAGAATTAGACCATGAGCATTGCATCCAGGTGTGTCCTTCAGTTCCATAAAGGGAAGCTCAAGATACACCTATGTCTTGTGACACTAGAAAGTAAGAACTCAAGTGACTTATCTAAGCAACGTGTGGGCTAAGTTGAAGCAGCCCCCAATGCTCCAATCTTTAATGTATTATAAACCAATAAAATATTGGATTCCTTAGTGATATGTGACTAAGGGCTGGGAGAAGGCACAGTTGATAAAGTACTTGCTGTGCACTTGAAGGCCTGAGTTCATGTGTAGGATACCTCCTCTCAAGTTGTTGGTGTCTGTGCGGTCCCAAAACAATGACAATACAGGCTATTGCTCACTTTTGGCTGTCCCCAGTACTTGATGGTTAGGTCTTTCTGCTGAAGATACTCACACATTGGTCAAAGGACATGTAAAAATCAAACTGTAACTGACCAGGAAGTTTCCTGGCTAACTGTCTGCACTGGAAAGTACTGGGGAGAGAAGTCTTAGCCAGAACTGGAATGACTGTATTAGCAAGAGATGCCCCTGGGGGCAATAGTGACACCAATGTTTGGCGAGTAACCAACCACTTTCCTGACTGCATAAAGAAATGCATGCCTGGATGCTGCAAATCTGTCCCAAGCACCCAAGGCTGGGGAAGCTCACTGACCCCAGGGGTGAACCTACTGCTACCATTTTGCAAAAAGGACAGTATCAAATTCCCTTCTGTCTACCCATAGATTAGAACAGCTCTCAGACCTCAACAGAGAAGTTAGTTTGTATAGTAGGTGATGGTTAAGACAAAGTCACTAAGTGACTACAGTGCTAAGCCACAGATGACATCTGCTTATTACTCTCCATCCCCAAGACTCACTGACTACCATGGAAGAGGGGCAGAAAGTTTGTAAGAGCCAGAAGTTGGGAAGGACTAAATGTCCCAGTGTCTTCTGAATGTGACAGGACCAGTGCACTCGGGAACTCCCAGCAGCTCTGACTGCCTGCACAAGATCAGGTCAGTCAAGATTGTGGTGTGATGCGGAAACATCACGAACCCTCATTCGGACTGTGGACAGCTGATGACCTGGGGTAGGGGAAGAGTCTGTTTTTTACCTGTTAGGTTGACTGTGTTCCAGTTGATAGCACAAATCAGAGTCGGGTTGGTTTCTAAAATTTTAAATTTAAAAACCACTGACAATGTCAAAAGACTGAGTAAGGTAGGAATTGCCCCAGACATTACAATGGATGATAATATGACTGAACTGAACCCCTTGATGGAAAAGACACTGAATAGCTGGGTGTGGTGACACAGACCTGTTAATTCCAGCAACCAGGAGGAGGCTGACACACAGTTTTGAGTTTGAGGCTAGCCTGGGCTACACAGTGCGCTCTCTCTCTCTCTCTCTCTCTCTCTCTCTCTCTCTCTCTCAAACACACACACACACACACACACACACACACACACAAGTCTAATGAACATTTAGGAAAACTTCCTGTCTAAGGATTAGGTGATTGAAATATATAAACTACCTTCCTGATTTTTGATAGTCATATTGAAGGGATTAAGTAAAGTCTGTAAGAAGGAACAAAAGAATGGCTCAGTGGGTAAAGATACTTAGTGGGTAAAGACACCACGCAAGCTTGATGTTCTGAACTAATCTTTCAAATTCATATAAAGGTGTAAGGCCAGAACCAACTTCACAAAGTTACCCTCTGACTACCATGTGTATACAGTGGCTCATGTGCCCACAAACACTGCACATGCATGCATGCACACAGAATATTACAACAAAAACAAAAATACACACCAGGTATGGTGGCAACATGGCTTTAATCCTAGCACTCAGGAGAGGCAGGTGGATCTCTGAGTTTGAGCCAGCCTGGTCTACACAGGAGTTCTAGACCATCAGTTATGAGACCTGTCTCAAAACAAAAAACCATGCTACACCTGTATGACAGAGCACCAGATTGGCAATTTCCAAGGGGTTCTGGAAATGTTTATTCCTAAACCTGTAATGAAGTCTGTATGTTTCCTTGGCGACACAAGACAAACCCTCTTGGATGCAGAACCTGAAATTTAGCCCTCTTGGTCAGAACACCGCAGTTTTTTCTTATCCCAAATAGTCCAAGGAGGTACAGGAGGAGCTCCTCAAGCCCACGCTGACTAGCCTAGTGTAGTTCTCAACTGTAGCTGCGGACTAGAAGCCCCTGGGGAACTCTGCTCCCCCAGGTCCACCCCACAGACTATGCTTCAGTGGTCTAGTATGGCCTGGGTCCTAAGATTTATAGATCTTCAGGTGATTCCAAAGTTCAGCTAAGACCTATAGACTCAGGAATTTAGCAGTCTGTTTTAGTTTCTTATTGCTGCTATAAAAAGTTAATCCCAAATGTAGTGACTTAGAATGTAAATCTATGATCTTTTTTTTAAAATATTTATTTATTATGTATACAATATTCTGTCTGTATGCCCAAAGGCCAGAAGAGGGCACAAGACCTCACTACAGATGGTTGTGAGCCACCATGTGGTTGCTGGGAATTGAACTCAGGACCTTTGGAAGAGCAGGCAATGCTCTTAACCTCTGAGCCATCTCTCCAGCCCCGTAAATCTATGATCTTACATATCGGCTTAACATGGGTCTCACTGGGCTAAAATCAAAGTATCCACAGGCCTTCATATCTGGAGACTAAATAATCACTCTCTTGCCTTCCTTTAGAGACCACTAGCATTCTTGGCTCAAGACCTCTTCCCTGTGTTGAATCAGTATCATTAGGTCTCCCATTCCCTTCCACATGTATAATCCAAAATCTAATTTTTAAGGTATTTATTTTAGTGTGCATGTATGCCACAGCACACAAAGAAAAACTAATGAAGCTGGTTCCCTCCTTCCACCACGTGGATCCCAGGGATTGAACTCAGGTCATCAGGCTGGGCAGGTGGTATACATTACCTGCTGAACCTGAAAGATGGACAGTCAGTTGTCCCTAGTTTTAGGGTCAGCAAACTCAATTCCACCCACAACCTCAATTCCCGCTTGCTCTGTGCATTTCAGGTTTTGGGGCTTAAGATGTGGACATCTTGAGAGGATCATTGTTCTGCCCACCACAGCCTGTAAATGTCCTGGAGACTTTTCTTTCTGTACTGGTTACAATCCTTCAAAGAAAAACAGCAAGGAGGATTTGGAAATGAGAAGCCAGGAGAGCACAGGCTGACTTCTGGTCTAGCTCACTTTATGCAGGTTGAAGGAACGGAAAGAAAAGTGTGTACAAGGAGAGCTTCCCAGCAGCACCTCAAGTTTTCGGGGTACAACAGTGGTAATAGAATTTAAGGTGGGATTGTCGGAGTAAGACCTAGTAGCGTGTGGGATCCCCTTCCAACAGGAAAGGCCTTGCGGCCAATCAATGCCTGAGCACCCGGAAGCAGAGACGATCACTCACATTTAGAGCAGTAGTTTAGATTACACCTTCCAAACAGGTCAGCAAGATCGGGAAAGGGCCTTTCTCCTAGGCTCTCCATCCCTGAGTTCAAACCCAGAATTATGTATGCTGAACCAGTTTAGGAGATAGCAAAGAAAGCCATGTCTGGCAAATTTCAACATAAAATGAAGAGATATTTCCATTTTACAGAAATTTGTTTTGTGAATTTTACCAACACATCATAAACATGGTGGCTGAGGTGAGTTATTGCTCTCCTTCCCAATTCTTTTTTCCATGGGTCCTTCTGGAGAAGAAAAACTCACACTTGAAAATTTAGTGACGACCTAATGTCAATGCTGAGTTTAAAATATTTTGGGTCAAGGTCTGTCTATGTGGCCTAGGCTCAGGTGATCCCCACACTGACTCTAGTAACTGGGACTATAAATGGCACGGCTGTGGCCAGCTCAGTGCATCTCTCCCTTCCCCCTCCTTTCTCCTTTAAACTTGGTAGGCAGACTTGGGAACCACAGATAGGTACAGAAGTCAGTGACAGTCCCCAATGTCTTTCCCCTAAATCTAGGTTCAGGGTTGGAAGGTGGCTCAGTAGCATGTGGCCCAGTTATTCAATCATTAGCACTGTAAAAACAAAAACATCAAGACCCAAGTAAGGTTCAAATACTGCCATTGTTCACCCTTCAAAATCTCCCTTGATTTTTCCTCCTCTATTTTTTCATATAAAACTTAAAATTTAGCTGGGCGATGGTGGCGCACGCCTTTAATCCCAGCACTCGGGAGGCAGAGGCAGGCGGATCTCTGTGAGTTCGAGACCAGCCTGGTCTACAAGAGCTAGTTCCAGAACAGGCTCCAAAGCCACAGAGAAACCCTGTCTCCAAAAAAAAAAAAAAAAAAAAAATTAACTAAAAAAAAAAAAAAAAAACTTAAAATTTAAATTTTTTTTAAAAATAAAAATCTAACAACTCAGGTAGGCTCTGGTGGTGCACACCTTTAATTCCAGCACTAGGGAGGCAGAAGCAGGCAGATCTCCGTGAGTTCAAGGTCATCCTGGTCTACAAGAACTAGTTCTAGGACAGGCACCAAAGCCACACAGAGAAACCTTGTCTCGAAAAACCAAATAAACAAACAAACAAATAAATAAATAAAACAACTCCATACTGGTTTTACATTCTAAGTAGATGTCAAGCCAGTATTAAGAAACAGCTGATCACAATGCAAAAATATCTATGGAAGCTGGGCAGTAGTGGTGGTGGTGATGCATACCTTTAATCCCAGCACTCAGGAGGCAGAGGCAGGCAGTTCTCTGTGAGTTCAGGGCCGGCCTGGTCTAGAGTCCCAGGACAGCAAAGACTACACAGAGAAACCCTGTCTCAAAAAAAAACAAAACAAAAACTACAGAAAGACTAGCCACCTATGGGAGGAGCCAATACAACGGCTAGTTTATTGGAGGGAAGTTTTCCATCACATTCTGAAAAGTTAACGCAGGGCTCAGTGGGCCAGTTGGTGGGGCACCAGCTTATAATGGGTTCCACAGCTTGGGCACCGCTGAGTCTCGCCTTTATGCAGCCAAAACCAGATGACGGTACAGTTGTCCTCTTCACCTGAAAGGAAAGAGTGGTTGACAGCCGTCCAGCTCCAGCACCTCTTCCCTACAGACACTTCAGAGACAAAACTGCAGTTGACTCTGAGAGATCACTGCAAGCTCTGCTCTTTCAGATGAAACAGTGGGCAGAGTTTACCTATGAGTGAAATACCCTGTATCAGGGTCACTGCAGGCTCTCACAATTCCATTCTCTGCGGAGAATCCCAAAGCAGCAGGAGCAGCACTGATCTGAATCCTTAGTGCCTGGCACACAACTTGTTTTATATATATTATATATTTATATTTAAGGTTTATACTATATATATAAATAATCTGGGTTGGAAAAATGGTTCAACAATTAAGAGCATGGATTGCTCTTCCAAAGAACCTGAGTTCAATTCCCAGCATCCACACAGCCGGCTCACAACCTTGTGTGTAACTACAGCCCCAGGGGCATCTGATTCCGGTGGCCTCTCACATTCACTGAGGATCGGGACAGTCAGAACCCTTACAACAGTGTTCATGAGTATTTCTGTGCACATACAGTCAGTAACATGCATGTATCTGAAGTGATTTACAAACATTCTATTCTGTGTAGCAGGACATAAACAAACAGGCCAGAAACCAAAGGCAAGGTACTTACAGATGCAGCCCACTATCCGCTTGTTGCTGATGGACGGGACTAAATTAGGATCTTCCTTGGTGCCTGAAGCTGCCTTCGGAGGTAGCATATTGTACGGATCCTGAAAAAGACATGGATGGACTAATTATGACATACATCACAGACATCCCCGGCCACTACACTTCAAAGGGGCTGTTCCTACAAGTCGAATTTCCGGGACCAAATGCTGGCTGACAGCAGACTCCTGTGATCCCGCCCAAGTCCAAGGGCTCCAGAGGATACCGAGAATTTTCCCTCACCAGTCCCTTCTCTGAGGCTATCATGATCTCCCTCTCCAGCCCTGTAGCCTGCTCCTCATCAGTAGGAACACCACCACCTGCAAGAAGTAAAATGGATTGTATCAATAATTCATAATAGGACCATGATGAATACAGGCGAAAATGACCGACACGGGAGAGGTGACATTGTAAGCTTCTTTGGTGGGCTCCCAAGTTACCCATTTCCATAGCCCCCTCGGCCCTCTGAGTCATGACTCCCAACGCCTTATGGGATGTTTTCCCCACCAACCGCCGAAGCTTGTTTCTAAAACCAAATCAATGAGAGCGTATGGGCTGGAGGTGGGCAAGGAATCTGGATGTCGGTCCAGCCCTTTCTCATCTCTCCAACCGTCCCTGTCTCCCAAGGTCACCCGGCACCTTCCAGTCAGTGCACTTTAGAAGCGGTCAATCGGGTGGGCAGCCGAAATCACCGCCAGACCGCGCCGAGCGCAGGCTCCCGGAACGCAAGGTGGTCCACGGGGCTAGGACGAGCTCAATGGCCCACCCCGCTCGACCGCGCCGTCATCAACCACCCCCGAGGCCACCGACCTGGCGCGCCCAGCTCCCTCACGTACCTCTAGAAGCCATGGAGCGCGTCGCAACCGCGCCATGGGGCCCGCGGGCCCTCAGAGCCTGAGCCGCCAGAGCGCCCACTCCCCGAAGTAACCTTGAAGCCATCTCGCTGGAGACAAGTAGATGCACTTCCGGGAACAGGCTCGGCAAGACAGGCGGGACTTCCGGTGACTGGCGTCTGTCAATGTCCAGTCAGTCTTCCGCTTCCTCCCCCCGCCCGCCCAAGAAGCTAAGGTAGGTGCTGCGCATGAGCAGCTCGGCCCCTTCGCCCGCCGCGCAGACTCCCTCAGCCTCGGAGGCGTGACGTTAGTCACCGTGACAGCTAGCGAGCGGCTTTCCGCTTGCGTGCTCGCGCCTCTGTGTCCCAGCCACATAGCAGTTCCTGTGGTGTGTGTGTGGGGGGGGGGGGGGGAGGGGCTGTTGGAAGCTTAAGTTCCCCCCAGTCAGGACCACAAATGATACATGAGCTCAGGAAGACGGTTTTGTTGGCTATGCCTGTTAATCCGCGGGTTCGGGTCTTCTGGCAGAACATTAGCCATCACCAATTTGCTACGTTGTTCCACCCTGTCAGAATTTGGCAGGACCTACCCACAGTTTTGGCCTCAATTTCTTTTTCTTTTCTTTTGTTTTTGTTTTTTTTGTTTTGTTTTTTATTTTTTGGCAGAGTACAGTCGGCCATGACTGACCTGGAACTCGCTTTGTACATTAAGACTGGTCTCGAGCTCACAGACATCTGGCTACCTCTGCCGGGATTAAAGGCTCAGTTTCTTCCTACAGCAGTGTCCACTGGAGGTGATGGTGTTGGCTCCAGGGATGGGGATGCAGGGCACCTCCTGGTAGCCGTTCTGCGAGGTTATGGACCAATGAGGAAGATACTAGGAGGAGGGAGGAAGGAAAGTTAATAATGCAGACAGAAACCACAATAGGTACAGAGGCCTCTAATTTAGACAGAAAACATCTCCCATTGCTCCCCATTGCACACAGGTAAAGGGTAAAAACTCACGGCGGGACAACTAGAGGATTTGCAGACACTGGCCACGTCCTGGGCCGAGCATTGTGTTCATGTTGTGGAATATTCCCTAGAAATAGGAGAATTTTGTCAGGGTTTGTTGGGTTCAAGAAAATTTGACTCTCATTCTAGTCAACAGATCGGATGTGTGGAGGCTGGGAAATGACTCAGTTAATAAAATGTAATCATGGGACCCTGAATTAGAGCTCCAGTGCCCACATAAAGCTGGGTTCAGCAGCCTATACCTGTAATACTAACATTGGGAAACAGAGGCAGCAAGATCCTGGGGACTGACTGAACAGCCACTCTAGCCAAAATGGTGAGCTCCATGTTTGGTGAGAGACTCTGCTGCAAAAAAATAACAGGGAGAACAATCAAGGGCATCATGGGGTCAACCTCTGGGCTCCATATGCATGAGCATACATATGCACCCACATAAACACACACATACACACACACACAAGATCGTGTACATAACACCAGCTTCAGGACCAGGCTGCAGGGTGTTACCATCCTTTCCTGCCTCCAGCTCTATCCACCCTCCACTGACATCTCTGCCCCTTGGGGAACAATCTGCAACTCCTGTTTCATCACTGTCTTGGTCAAAACAATCCATTTTTATTAAATAGTATTTCTTACCTTATAAGGTAATTTTTAGTTGTCTTAGTGTTCTATTTCTGTGAAGAGATAGATAGCATGACCATGACAACACTTACAAAAGAAAGCATTTAATTGTGGCTTGCTTACAGTTTCAGAGGTTTAGTCCATTCTCATAATAATAGCGAAGAACAGGTGGCATGCAGCCAGCCATGGTGCTGGAGAAGTTGCTTGAGAGTTCTACCTCTGGATCCACAGGCTTCAGCTTTTAAAACCCTAAAGTTCACCCCAGAAACACACTTTCTCCAACAAGGCCACACCTACTCCAGCAATGCCACACCTCCTAATCCCTGTCAAATAGAGTCACCCTGTAATGACCAAGCCTTCAAATATATCAGCCTATGGGGACCATTTTGTTTCAAACCACCACAATTTTCAAAATAAAAGCACATTGTAATAAATCACATAACACAAATATGTAAGGAAAACATTGGCAATTTGGCATTTATTCTTTGGGCCTCCCCTTCCAAGCCAAACGTTCTCAGCCTTGGCACAATTAAGAATCTGGGTCAGGAAAGGATTTGAAGCAGCGGGAGCTGAGATTGTCCTTCGGGTATTGTGGGATTTGGAAGCTCTGCCTCCTAGCATTCTCCAGGGTGACAACGAAAGCCTCTTCTGTCAGTGCCCTGTGTTATATATACCCTGGGGGTCAACATCACCTCTGGCTAAAAGTCATTGGTTCCAGTCTTATGTAAATACATGCAAAGAATTGGTATAAAGAAGAAATACATGAAATTTATTTGCTTGTGAGGTAAAAATATAAATAAGTGAAACATTGCTTTTCAAATTTAAAGAATATTTTGTGGACACGCCTGCGAATAAAAACATATATATATATATCATATAATTGCTGCATAATATCCTTTATAGATGTGCTGGAATGGCTCCAGCTATCCCCTGGTAAATATTCAGATTTCTAAGGATTCTTTTCTTCAAAAGACTCAAAGCCAGCTCAGTCAGAAGCACTTTAAAGACAATGTGTTTGCACCATAGTCGCAAAGGATGTCCCAGACCAAGCGCCCATGCTAGGTGGGTGTTTTACCACTGAGCCCTTTCTGTTTTAGCCAGTGGTTCTCAACCTGTGGGTCATAACCCCTTTGCGGGGGGGGGGGGTGTCAAATACCAGATATCCTGTATATTAGATGTTTACATTCTGATTCATAGCACCAGCAAAGGTACAGTTACGAAGTAGCAACAAAAAAAATTATATAGTTGGGGGTCACCACAACATGAGGAACTGTATTAAAAGGTCCCGGCATTAGGAAGGTTGAGAACCATTTAAGACAGTTTCGCTTTGTACCTCGGGCTAGCCTTGAACTCTTGACCCTTCTACCTTCCACTTCTGAGTGCTGGGAACACAGGAATGTGCCACTACACCAGGCCAAATTGCTAGTTTGTTTTGTTTTTGTTGAGTTTTGGGTTTTGGGTTTTTTTGTTGATGTTGTTGGGGTTTTTTGTTTCTTTGTTTTTGTTTTTTTGCCTCCCTGACACTCAGCAATGCATCAGGTAGATGGGATCAAAAAAGCAAGGTTGAAACATTTTAATACACTCAGTTGAGTAATTTGCTCAAAACTTTGGAGCAACTCCTGGTCCCCAGTAGGATCTTTGCTGTTTGCCTCTGGCTGAATGAGCTCTGCAGAGCTGTTACTGATGCCATGTTCAGCTCCCTGAACTTTTATGTTGTGGATTGATCATTTGCACTTTCCGTGAGCTGCCACTCTGCAAACCATATTACACTAACTTTGTGCCTTAGGTCTACTTTTTATTATTATTATTATTATTTTCTTATTAAGGTGTATTAGGGAGCTGGGCAGTGTGGCGCGTGCCTTTAATCCCAGCACTTGGGAGGCAGAGACAGGCGGATCTCTGTGAGTTCAAGGCCAGCCTGGTCTACACAGCGAGTTCCAGGACAGTGCTGCACAGTGAAACCCTGTCTTGAAAAACCAAAAGAAAGAAAAAGATGTATTAAGGAGTGACATACTCCTTTAATCCCAGAGCCCAGGAGGCAGATCCAGGCACGTATCTGTGAGTTTGAGACCATCCTAGGTAACATTATGAGTTCCTAGCCAGCTAAGCTACAGTGAGGCCTTGTCTTTAAAAAGAAAAGAAAAGAAAAGAAAAGAAAAAAGAAAGAAGGAAGGAAGGAAGAAAAAGAAAGAAAAGGGAAATGTATTAATTGTACATGGTACAAGGGTTCCCTGTGGTGTAATATTCCCACACATGCGTATGGTGGGCACTAATTGAACCAGCTTCCCTTTATCTCCAATCCCTCCTCATCCTTCCCAACTTCTAGCAAATCTCCATCTTACTGTCAGGGCAATCTTGTTTAGCTTCCACATATGAGAAGAAACCTGTGGTGCTCATCTTTCTGTGCTCAGTTTCTCTCACTTTGTTGACAGAGGTTTCTGTCTCACCAGGTCCCACAGTTGTTTAGTCCCAAATAAACACAGAGATGTCTACATTAATCATAAACGAATTGGCCTAGTAGATCAGACTTTTCTTTCAATTAATTTTATCTTAAACTAGCCCGTTATTATTGTCTATGTTAGCCACGTGGCTTGGTACCTTTTTCGGCGAGGCAGTCACATCTTGTTTCTTCTGTGGCTGGGTCACGACTGTGGACTGTGTCCTCTTCCCAGAATTCTCCTGTTCTCATTGCCCTGCCTCTATTTTCTGCCTGGTCACCCTGCCTCTACTTCCTGCCTGCTACTGGCCAATCAGCATTTTATTAAACATAATACAAGTGACAGGATGAAAGACCATTGTCCCATAGCATCACTTGACATGGTGTCCTCTACTTCTGCCCATTTGCTGCAGATGGCAGAGAGAGTGCCTAAAACACAGCAAGTGAAAACGCAGTGATGTGTTCCATGCAATGTGCTTCTTTTCACAAAGGGGAATTATGGGGACTAGGAAGACGGCTCAAGAAGGTTGCTTGCTGCCAGCTTGGCAGCCTGAGTTTGATGTTTGGAACCCACAGAGAAGGAGGGAACTCACTCCCACAGGCTGACCTCTGACCGCCACACTCTTACCATGGCATGCATGCCCCCACAGACTTAAGGGATTCTGGTTGGGTGGTGGTGTTGAGTTCCTTTAATCCCAGCACTCAGGAGGCAGAGGTAGATTTCTGAGTTTGCAAAAGACCATTCCGAATGTGGAAAAATGAATATAAGCTGTTACCTCTGTGAGCACAAGGTTGAGGGGTAGATATGGAGGGGGCTATGAAGGGAGGCATTCAGATTTTCAGCGCTTTGAATTTTTGTTTTAGCTCTGTGACTGTGTTACCTATTCGGAAATTATAAGCTTATTTATTTATTTATTTATTTTAGATTTCTGCCTCCTCCCTGCCACCGCCTCCCATTTCCCTCCCACTCCCTCAGCAGCCCGAAGAGCAGTCAGGGTTCCCTGTCTTGTGGGAAGTCCAAGGACCTCCCACCTCCTTCCAGGTCTAGTAAGGTGAGCATCCAAACAGCCTAGGCTCCCACAAAGCCAGTAGTGCAGTAGGATCAAAACCCAGTGCCATTGTTTTTGACTTCTCAGCAGCCCTCATTGTCCGCTATGTTCAGCGAGTCCGGTTTTATCCCATGCTTTTTTTTTTAGACCCAGTCCAGCTGGCCTTGGTGAGTTCCCGATAGAACATCCCCATTGTCTCAGTGTGTGGGTGCACCTCTCACGGTCCTGAGTTCCTTGCTCGTGCTCTCTCTCCTTCTGCTCCTCATTTGGGCCTCAGGATTTCAGTCCAGTGCTCCAATGTGAGTCACTGTCTGTGTCTCTTTTCATCGCCTGATGAAGGTTAATATTCAGGAGGAAAACTATATGTTTTTCTTTGGGTTCACCTTCTATAAGCATCTTTTTAAAGTCAGCCACTGATATCCTTATTTGGAGGAGGTGTTTGTTTTACTGATTCTTACTGAATATTAAGGCAATTAATATTAAATCTTTTCCATGGACCAAAGCCAACGATGGTTATTAAATCACATATTATTTCTGCCTTGAGTCATGTGTATGTGTGTCTGTTTGTCTGTCTGTCTGACTGACTGTCCTTGGTATGGTCAGAATCAACAAAACTTGAAGGAATGGGGTCAAAAGGCTCTTCAGGTTCAATTCTGCTGCATATGAAGTAACTCGGAGCTTTAGTAGCCTCAGGGTCCCTGGGCACTGTGGAAGGTGTGTGCTGGGCAACTTTTTAATTACGGCAGGGGTAAAAGGGTAAATGCTCCTCAGGCCTTCTAGGTCTATCCCCAGGAACCCTCTGGAGGCCTGAGGAAAATGAAACCCGAGGCTGAATTCCTGGCTGATTGCTTAGAGCCAAAACCCATTCAGGTCAGTGTGAAATGTTTTTTATGCAGACACCACAAATTCAAAATGGGTCTTGTGGAACTGCTGTCAGCACTGGGCCTCGCTATAGCAGGAGCGATATCGTCGTCGGATGACCACACTTATTTAAAGCATTTTTTATCTTCCAGAACAAAAGAAGTCTAGTGTGACAGCTGAGCAGCCCAAGTCAGCCCCTACTCCACTGTTAGGTGCCTCACTGAGTCCTCCACAAGACCCACGGGGCACAGTGGAATCGTCATCCCATGAGCGTTGTGCCAAAGCAGTGAGAGGGAGCAGCTGTGAGACAAAAGCCTACCCCTCTTCCCTCCCCCATTCCTCCTACCAGTGAACTCCACTGGCACCTAGAGGACAGCCTAGACCCCAGGATGTCCTTTGATACAGATATGGAGGGAAGTGACCCCACTCCCTGGCCCCAGTACAGACCCAGGAAGAAGAGCTCAAGGTTGCTCTGGGAGGACAAAGGGGCAGTGCTCAGCTCTGTTCTGTGGGACAATCCCCTGCTTGGATCTAAACTTTAGCCCTAAAGCTACCTGTTTACTGGATCAGCCAGAGGTTGTGGCTAACTCCTGTAATCCAGTGTTTGGGAGGCTGAGGAAGGATTGCAGTGAATTGGGAGTTACCCTAGGCTGTGCAGTGAGTTCCAGACCAGCCTGTGCTACTGGGGGTGGAGGGATGAGATTGATTGATTTTGGTTCACTAGGCTCCCCAGGTAGGTGTGGGCACACATGTATGTGGTTCTCTAGTGTAATAAACTTGCCACCAGCTCACAAATAATGACACGGAGACTTCTTATTAACTATGGAAGCTTGGCCCTTAGCTTAGGCTTGTCCCACTAGCTCTTATAACCTAAATTAACCTGCTTTTATTAATCTATGTTCTACCACGTAGCTCGGTCACCTCTACTCTGCACCGTATATCCTGCCTCTTTAGTGTCTCCTTGGCATCTTCTGTGCTCCTAGATTCCTCTTCCCACGGAATTCCTCTCTTTCCAGGAAGTCCCGCCTCTACTGTCCTGTCTAGCTATTGGCCACTTAGCTCTTTATTAAACCAGTCAGAATGCATATTAGACAGAGACAAATCTTTACAGGGTAAACAAATACTCCACAACACTCTAGAGCAGGACCAAAGAAAGCAGATCCTAAGAGGAAGGACAGGCGAGGTCTGAAGCAGTTCAGTTTACCAAACCTCCTTTTCTACTCTTTCCTGGACCCCTTGAATAAATGCAAAGGTCCTAAAGGCACAAAACCTGAACGCAGGGAGTCCCTAAATTAAAAAGAACTCCCTGGGAGATGTGGGGAAAAGACAGGTCAATAGAAACAACAGCCCTGCGCTCAAGCTGGGAGTTCATAAACCTGCCCAGGCTCTGGGCCCAGTAGGGGGCCCTCGAGCCTGTTTCTTATCTGAAAACTGGCTGGGGCATTCGCGCCCTCTGGTGGGCTGGAAAAAGCCAGTGCGGTCCTATTTCTGGAAGCGGTTCATCCACGGAGTTATCCTTTGTAGAGTATTCTCATTTTGCCTTTGGTTCTGTCTCTTTCTATTAAACCGTCAACTGGTGCTCGTTAGGAGGGACCTGCCTCACCGTTTAAGATGGCAGGCGCGTTCCAAAAAAACAATAAGGAATTCAGAGAGGACGGGTCTGATTCCTTGAGTAAACCCTGTCCTCATGAGGCTGAGGGTCAGAAGATTGGAGTTTTTTTTTTTAATATTTATTTATTATGTATACAATATTCTGTCTGTGTGTATGCCTGCAGGCCAGAAGAGGACACCAGACCTCATTACAGATGGTTGTGAGCCACCATGTGGTTGCTGGGAATTGAACTCAGGACCTTTGGAAGAGCAGGCAATGCTCTTAACCTCTGAGCCATCTCTCCAGCCCCAAGATTGGAGTTTTTAATTGGAGTTCGAGGTTAAGCCTGTTAAGACAGTAAGTGCCTGTCTGAGAAAAGAACTAATTAAATTAAAAGTAAAAATGTCCGTGACAACTGGAAGTCGGATGAATTAACTGGTCCATTAAAAGAAATAAAGGTCAAACAAGAAGGCTCCCCCAGCACACCAGGGCAGCTGGGATCCTGCGCATCCTATCCTGGTCACCTAAGGAGGCTCCCTCAGGAAACAGATTTTGCTAAAGTCCCCGAGACAGGCTGGCAAAGCTCAGCTTGGCTCCACGGCCCTACTGCCCAGAGACCAGGGTAGGGCACGGATTTTCACTGAAGACAGAGCTGGCTGAGGCTAATCCGAAATTATGTGTGTAAATACCCTCGTTCAATGTCAGATGCAGGGACAGGGCTCAACCAGTGCTTGTTGAATGTGAATCTGAAGGGTTGACGCATGCCCACACAGTTGTTCACCCAGAACAGATCTGTTCTCAAAGCAGACCGCGGTCAACATTAATGGGGTCCACACAAGTTATAGTGTCTCAACTTGGGAAAAATCGGATCATTAGACCGCGGAAAGTCAACTGTTTGTGTTGAATTCAAATCTCGACACCTTCCCTTCTCCCCACGAGCCCAAGCCAATCTGTGAAACGGAAACCATTGTTCCCAGGCGGGGGTTTAGGTGACACGATTGGTATAAAGAGCGAGCACAGAACGCAGGCAGAAACCAGACGCTGGATCTATCGGGGGCATCATCTGACCTGCGCACAGTGGCGGGCACGTGGCTGCGTGGCCCAAGGGTCACGTGAATGGAGCACGAGAACGGAACCCACCTGTTGTAACGGTGGGTACGTCGTGCGTGGCAGGCAGGCGCAGTGGCCTCCACAGAAAGTCCTTCTTCTCGACTGTTGTTGCTGACCTGGCACCCCACAACCCTGGTAGCCTGCTCCAGCTTTTTGTGCGCCATCTTCTGAGGCTGCGCTAGTGCTTCTGTTAACGCTTCCTGGCTGCCGTTTCCTCCTCTTCAGGCTCCGAGGCTGGGGCTCCCAGTAGTAGATTCCACCAGACTCGAGGGGTAGGACCAGAAGCTTCATCTTAACGGTGAGTTCCTGGGGCACACAATTAATGTACCCACCCAGGGCTCATGTCTATCACCAGACTGGGCCTGGAAGTGGGTTCTAGTGCAGTTGCCTGGATTCCTTTTTACGCTTTCCTGGTTTCAGCTCAGGGTTGGCCTCGCTAGTAGGCCCAGCCTCCTCTATGCTCAGGTTAGCCCCACGTTAACAGGCTACGCCCTCTCCTGCCAAATGTGCCCTACGCCAAGGTCTGGCTTTGATGGTTTGTTTTGGGTCGTGCGGCCTCTTGTGTTTTGTTTCGTAATGTTTCCCAGGGCATAAAAATTAGTTGCTGTTTGTCTTTCCGGAAACATTCGCTGTTCCCAGGCCCTGCTCAGTTTGATGGATGGAGAGTTTACGACACAGGGGTCTGCTTTGCTTTTCTTTGAGGATGACACTCATATTCTTCCATCTTTCAGACTGTGAGCTGAGTCCTCGCTAGCATTCCTAACCAGTAAATATTTGTTTAAAGGAACACATAAAACACGATGCTGAGAGTATGGCATGTTGCTACGGCCATGTTCAGAAAAGCAAGTCGGCTATAATTTTCTGCATTAATCTTGACTGTTTTGACATTGATGCTCAAAGGGCTTTGGGTTTTCTGTATTTATTTATTTTCTTCTCCTTAAGGCCAGGAAAACAAAAGAACAACAACAAAGAAAAAAGTAGGAGGTCATGTGTTGAAATCACACTGTGAGACCTGGATGGGGAGTGGGGGAGCCTTGGCTTTGCGTGATTTGGGGGGAGTGCTAACCCAGGAAGAAGGGGTCTAGGCATGTTACCATACCCACTGGGGGTCTGAGGTGAGACAGGTACAGTCCTTTGCTGGTGAGTGAAAGAGAGGGCTAGGTCCTGACTGGCTGGGTGATGAGGGATTTGAGAAGGAGAGATTAGATTTTGCTTCTGTCTCCCAGTTTGACCACAGGAGGCCTTTGTCTCGTGCTCCCAGCGACGACGCCTAATGTCTCGCTGACTCTCAAATGCCTATTTGTTCCTGTTCTGACAGCTCTGAACTTGTGTCCCATAATTCCTAGGGTCTTCCCGGTGCCGTCGCTCACCAGAAAGTGTTTGTCAGTCTTAGTGGCTTGAAAGTTACCTGTGTCCTTGAAACCATTAGCTTCTCAGTCCCTGTTGGTTGAGGGACTTCCTTGAGGGTTTCAGTTGGTGGCTCTGGGAGAAGCAATGAGCTGCTGTCAGGCTGGATTCTGCAGCCCTCCGCAGGCCTGACTTGTTTGAAAATGTTTATGTAGTCAAGAGATGTGAGCCAAAGGATGGTCAAAAGCCTGAGCATAGGCACCTGTATCGAAAAATATGTATGCATTCTTTTGTGGGCGGACGAACGCCTTGGACGAAAAGGTATTTGAAGCAGCCAGACTTAGTTACCCAAGAAGCAGCAACCACAGTCCATGGGTCTCGTGAGTGTACTCTTGGGCCTGAAAGGGAGGACTCTGCCTGCTGCTGGTGCTTTATGAGCTGCTAGTACTTGGAGCTCACCTAGAGACGGTATTTCCCTCCCAGTCCACCCTTTCAAGATTTATTTTTTAATTACGTGTATATGCGGGCAGGGGTACTTACTCACACAGGTACCCGCAGCGGCCGGAAGAGGGTGTAGGATCCCTGAAGCCGGAGTTAACAGGCAGTTGGGAGCTCAGATGTGGGCTAGAGACAGAAGTGCTCTGAAGGAGCGCTCAGAACTACTCCCAAGCCTCTCTCTAGCCCTATTTCTTTTGTTTCTAAGTTGGCTTACCAGCTGAGCTTTGGGGATTTGATCAACCTGCTCCTGTGTTTTAGCTGGTTTAATGACTGTGCTCCCGGCGAGGTTCACCAATTAAGCTGCAGGCTGTCGGAGCAGCAGTCAGCAGGGCAGGCTGTCTGTGGCAGGCGGGTTGTGTGTTTTACCAGGAACCTCACCTGCGGAAGGTCAGGGCTGCGGGAAACTCTCCTGTCGACACAAGACTGAGGCTCACCCTCGGCTGTCTTAAAAGAAGACACAGGCTGGACAACAGGAGGCCTCACATTCTCCTGGGTTAGATTCCTGCCGTGCCCACTCCTGGCTGATTTGTTCTAAAATTAGATTCTTCAGCACGCAAACATCGCCTGTAGCTAGCACTGGAGATGGTTTGTATAGAAGCAGAGCTGTTAGCAGCCACCTCTCTCATCCCTGGGAAGCATGCTTCTAGGCCTGCAGACGCAGACATTGCTTTTCTGCCACCCCACTGCCAGGTTGTCCATTTCCTTTCTCGTCTCGTTTTGTTTTGTTTAAACGGGGTCTCTTTATGTAGCCCTGGCTATCCTACAACATATGTAGATATGTAGACCAGGCTGACCTTGATACATCTTGTCTCTGCCTCCCAAGTACTGGGATTAAAGGCACGGGCCACTATGGCCCGTCTTTGAGAATGACTCGGGGTATCATTTTTATTTTATTTTCTTTTATTTTATTATATTTTGTATGTCTGTGCATACTTACGGGCACGCTTCTACCACACTGTATATGTGGAGGTCAGAGAACAACATGTGGGGGTCAGTTCTCTTCTTCCACCACGTGGGTTTCCTGGGATCCAAATGAGATAATCACGCTTGACAGCAAGCATCCTTACCTCTTGGACCAGTTTGTAGATGTTCCTTGATCTTTTGTATTTCAGTGTGATTTGCTCAAAGTATTGTAAGTTATTTTTTAAAAAGAATAAACAAATTCGTTTTCAACCACTGCAAGGCAAACCTTCCAGGCAAGAGTCACCAGTGTGTGCTGAAACTGGGAACAGAAGCGTGACAGGAAACGGATGTTTATGTCATCTCAGAGCATCTTCCCGTAAGGTACTGCTTAATCAGAAAGGACAAGACTGTAGGACGACAGCATAGAAACCTTGTGGTTCCCACCGTCGCCTGGTGCAAGAGCAGTAACAGGACACATGGGTGCTGTGAGCCTTCTGACGAGGTTCAGAGGCCAGCCTGGAACATACAACCTGAATCTAATCGCAAAGAAAGCCCACACAGTTCCCTAACTGACAGCTCTAGGGCATAACTCACCAGGACCCAAACAGTATGAAAGTCATGTGTGTGGTTAGGCGTGCTGACAGGCACCCGTAGTCCCACGCTCAGGAGGCTGAGGCAAGGACAAGGCACAAAGGCAAAGTCTGTTGTTGGTGGTATTGGTGTTGTTGGCTTTTGTTTTCTGAAGACCAGGTCAGCCTTCACCTTAGAGATCTACCTGCTTCTGCCTTCTCTGGGTGCTAGACCTAAAGGCATGAGTCACTATGCAAGCTTGTGAGTTCCAAGACAGCCAAGGCCATGTAGAGAAACCTTGCCTCAAAAAAACAAAGAATAAAGCTGCTGCTGGTGGTGAACACCTTCAAGCCCAGCACTCAGGAGGCAGAGGCAGCAGTTCTCTGTAAGTTCAGTGCCAACAGGGTCTACAAATTGAGCTCCAGGACAGCCCCAGAGCTACACAGAGAAAACCAGTCTTGAAAAAAAAAAAAGGCGTGAAAAGTGAAAGGTTTCTGAACCCCTATATTAAGTCTCTCCACTGACATAACCAAGTCAAATTAAAAGTCCAGGCATATTAAGTCTCTCCACTGATATAACCAAGTCAAATTAAAAGTCCAGGGTCCAGGTTTATTGGTAAGATGCTCCAAGGTGATTCTCCAGTCCCCAGAGAGGAGACAGGAGAAGAGATGAAAGAACTGAGTGTCCTTTCCTTTAGAGACTGTTTAATACCCTGTAGGCATGGTCTTGAGCATCTCTGGGGTTTTGCAAGCTTTCTGAGTCTGGACAGGGTTTGGATTGGTGGTAGGAGGGGCGAGCAGAGCTTCTACCTGAACAAAAAGTTTATTTGAATTGTTGACTGAAGCATTTGTCAAAAGATGGCCTACTAAAAATGATTTGGAGATGCCTGGTATCCCTTGGCTTAGTGTTGAGGAAGGGATTTTAAGGCTCAGGGAAATTGCAGTGCTAGAGTGGGTACCCTGTGTAAAACCTAGTGCTCCACAATGGGAAGGCCCATAGGACACGGCCTCCACTGTCCTATAAGACACAAATGGAGGGAGGGAGCCCAGCACCTCTGAAGAGTTTTGTTGTGGCCCTTTTGCTTGAGCCAGACCTTGGGGCTGGAGGTGCTGCTGCTCAGATGGACGAATTAAATGAAGTGGTTTTAATTGGACCCTGAAGTAGCAGGGGCCAGGTGGCAGCACTGAGTCGCCAAAGACAAGGTGATCATAATGGGCAGCATAGACAAAACAATGTTCATAACGGCCTAACATGTAATCACCACACAGGCAAGGAGAATTGTGTTAAGGTATGACTGGGGTGGACCTTTGGTGCCGGCTAATCAACCATGGTGTTTTCAGGCATGAAATAGGTAAGAAGCCTATGAATTTTTGTTCATCTGTAGAAGCAGAAAAACCTCAAGCAAATGAGAGAAAGGCGCCATTGGATTGTGGCAAAAGGGAGTCTTGGCTGATGAACCAATTTCCAGACTAAGCCAGTGTGCAGACCCAGAACCCCTTGAATGAAGGGATGACCAGGTTCCCCAAGGAAGGACCTTGATAAAACACCTAAAAGTTTTGCTGTTAGCCTTTCTCCAGTCCTTCCCAGAGGAACCTATGGCCTTTTTCAAGGCTAACTCTAAACTGGGGTAAAGGAAATGGTCAGACTTTCTGGGGTCTGTTATATACTGGTTATGAAATGATGCTGATTCTGGGAGATCCCAAGAAACACTGTGGCCCTCCAGTTAAAGTAGGGGCTTATGGAGTCCAGCTCACAGTAGGCCCAGTGGATCCCTAAATTCATCTTGTAGTTACTTCCACAGCCCCAGAATATATAATTGGGATAGATATTTTTAGAAGTTGGCAGAATTCTCACGTTGGTTCCTGACTTGTGGAGCGAGGGCTATTATGATTGGAAAGGCTGAGTGGAAGCCGTTAGAGTTGCCTTTGCCAAAGAAAACAGTGAATCAAAAACATTATCACATCCCTGGAGGGACTGAAAATACTATTGCCACCATCAGGGACTTGAAAGATGCAGGGGTGGTGGTTCCCATCGCATCTCCCTTTAACTCTCCTGTCTGACCAGTGCGGAAGACAGATGGACCGAGAAAATGACAGTTGACTGCTGAAAACACAATCAGGTAATAAGAACAATGGCAGCTGCTATACCAGATGTGTCCTTACCTGAGCAGCGTAACACATCTCCTGGTATATAATATGTGGCTATTGATCCAGCAAATGCCTTTTTCTCAGTACCTGTCCATAAGGATCACCAGAAGCCATTTGCTTTCAGTTGGTAATATGCCAACAGTATACCTTTACAGTCTTACCTCAAGCATATAGTAACTCTCCTGCCCTGTGCCACAGCTTAGTTAGAAGGGATCTGGAGCGTCTGTCTCTTCCACAGAATATCACACTGGTGCACTATATGGGTGACACTATGCTGATTGGACCAAGTGAGCAGGAGGTAGCAACCACTTTGAACTCATTGCTAACACATATGCATATCAGAGGATGGAAAATAAATCCAACCAAATTACAAGGGTCTTCTGCCCCAGTGAAGTTCTTAGGAGTCCAGTGTTGTGGACCATGCAGAGATACTCCTTCCAAGGTGAAGGATAAATCATTTTATTTGGCCCCTCTGACCACCAAGAAAGAACCATGATATTTAGTGTGCCTGTTTGTATTCAGCACATTGATGACTTGGGTGTGTTACTCCAGCCCAGATACCAAGTGATTTGGTAAGTTGCTAGCTTTTAGTGGGGCCTGGAACAGGAGAAGGCTCTTCAACAGGCCCAGGCTGCTGTGCCGGCTGTTTATGACTCGGACCATATAATCCAGCAGACTCAACAATACTGGAGTTGCCAGTGGTAGATAGAGATACTATTTGGAGCCTTTGTCATCCCCCTACAAGTGAACTGCAGAAGAGACCTTTGGAATTTTGGAGCGAGTCTACTCTAGTTGCAATGCTGTCTACTGCCAAGCATGCACCTAGAGCCTCGTGGGATATGCCCTGTGATCACTTGACTGAGGAAGAGAAGACAAGGGCCTGGGTTAGTGATGGTTCTGCAGGTTGTGCAGGCACTACCCGGAAGTGGACAGCTGCAGCATTACCACCCCTTTCTGGGACAACCCGGAAAGACACAAGCAAAGGAAATCTTCACAGTGGGCAGAACTTCAGGCAGCACATATTTTATTTGGAAGGTGAAATGGCCAGATGTGCAAATATTCACTGATTCATGGGCTGAAGCCAGTGGATTGGCTGGATGGTCAGGGACTTGGAAAGAGCATGTTTAGAAAATTAGTGAGAAAGACATCTGGGTAAGAAGTATTTGGATAGACTTCCAAATGAGCATAAGATGTGAAGATACATGGGATGTGTCCCATGTAAATGCTCATCCAAAGTTGACTTCAGCAGAGAAGGGGTTAAGTAATCAAGTAGATAGGATGACCCATTCTGTAGACAATCAGCCTCTTTCCTCAGTCATCCTTGTCATTGCCTCAAGGGCCCATGAGCAAAGTGAGCATGGTTACAGAGATGGAGGTTAGGTATGGGCTGGACAACGTGGACTTCCAGTCACCAGGGCTGACCTGGTTACAGCTGCTGCTGAGCGCCAGGTTGCCAACAGCAGAGACCAACACTGAGCCCCAGGTATGGTGCCGATCCCCCAGTGATCAGCCTGCAACATGGTGGCTGCAACATGACTACGCTGGCCCACTCCCCCATGGAAAGGTAAACACTCTGTCCTCACTGAAGTAGACATTTATTCTGATTGCGGATTCGCCTTTCCTGTAGTAATGCTTCTGCCAAAACCACCATCCTTACAGGATGTTAACTCACAGAATTCCTTATCCACTGTTATGGTATTCCACTTAGCAGTGCTTCTGACCAAGGAATTTGCTTCACAGCCAGAGAAATGTGATAGTGGCCCACGACCATGCAACCCACTGGTCTTACCATGTTCTCCACCACCCTGAAGCAGCTGGCCTGAGAGAAAGATGGAATGGCCTTCTGAAGACAGTTACAGCACCAGTTAAGTTGCAACAGCTGGAAGGCTGGAGCAGGGTCCTCCAGAAGGCAGTATATGCTTCGATCAGCATCCAGTATATGGTGGGTTTTCTCCCATAGCCAATATCCAAGGCTACAGAAATCAAGGGGTGGAAAAGAGAATAGTTCCATTCACTGTCACCCTAGTGACCCACTAAAAAAGATTTTGCTTCTTTTTCCTGTGACCTCATGTTCTGCTGGGCTAGTAATTTTGGTTCTAGAGGAGTGGGGAGTGCTCCTGCCAGGAGCCAACATTCCTTTAAACTGGAAGCTTAGACTTCCCCTTGGCCACTTTGGCTTTTTTTTTTTTTGGCAGTGGGGGAGAGTGGTTTCCAGACAGGGTTTCTCTGTGTAGCCCTGGCTGTCATAAAACTCACTCTGTAGACTAGGCTGTCCTCAAACTCATAGAAATCCCCCTCTCTTTGCCTCCCTAGTGCTAGGTGTGTGATGCCACCACCTGACCACATTTGAATTTTTGATGTCTTTAAGCCAACAGGCTAAGAGAGGAATAACAGTATTAGGAGTGGTGATTGATCCAGATTATCATGGGAAATTGGTTATCATATTTACACTGGAGATGCTAAAAGAGTGGCCCTCAAGGGACGTTGTTACCTATTATAAAATTTATAATGCTTTTTGCTGTTGTACGAGGGATAGTTACATAGTGTTAGGTGTAATTGTGACCTGGTTATTGTTTTCACTTGGAAATTAAGCATGACATAAGGAGATGTGATTTGTGTCAAGTTGACAAGAGTGAACTTGTGATGGCTGTTCTTGGTTACTGTCTTTACTACATCTGGAATTAACTTAAACTCAAGTGACTGTGAAGGATTTTTGTCTGTTTGTTTGTTTGCCTTTGTTTTTATTTCTTGAGACAGGGTTTCTCTGTATAGCCCTGGCTGTCCTGGAACTCATTCTAGAGACCAGGTTGGCCTTGAGATCGGATATCCATCTGCCTCTGCCTAAATGTAGGCAGTGTTTTTTTTTTCTTAATCAGGACCCAGCACCCAAATAACCACACAGAGACTTAATATTAATTATAAATGCTTGGACAGTAGCTCAGGCTTGTTTTTTTTTTGTTTGTTTGTTTTTTCGAGACAGGGTTTCTCTGTGGTTTTGGAGCCTGTCCTGGAACTAGCTTTTGTAGACCAGGCTGGTCTCAAACTCACAGAGATCCACCTGTCTCTGCCTCCCGAGTGCTGGGATTAAAGGCGTGCGCCACCACTGCTCTAGCTCAGGCTTGTTAATAGTTAACTCTTACAATTCAAATGAACCCATATTTCTTATCTACCCTCTGCCATGTGGTGGTACCTTCTTGCAACCCAGCACATTCATCTTGCTTCTTTCTGCATCTCTCAAGACTACTCTGACTCTACCCTTTTTCTTCCTAGCATTCTCTCTGCCTCAAAAATCCTGCTTAGCCATTGACCAGTCAGCTTTTTATTAACAATGAGAGCAATACATATTCATATTGTATTTTTAAAAAAGTTCCCCATCAAGTAAAGGTGTGCTCTACCACACTCGGCTGTATTCTTTTTTTTTTTTTTGTTTTTTTGTTTTTTTGTTTTTTTCGAGACAGGGTTTCTCTGTGGCTTTGGAGCCTGTCCTGGAACTAGCTCTCTAGACCAGGCTGGTCTCGAACTCACAGAGATCCACCTGCCTCTGCCTCCCGAGTGCTGGGATTAAAGGCGTGCGCCACCATCACCCGGCTGTATTCTTTTTTTTATTACTTTATAAATAATACCAATCAAAATTTCCACTTCCTCTTCTCCTCCTACTTCCCTCTCGCTCCCCCCCACACCCTGCCCCTCCAGTCCTGAGAGGGAGCAAGGTACCCTACCCTGTGGGAAGTCCAAGTCCCTCTTCCCTACATCTAGGTTTAGGAAGGTATGCATCCAAATAGAATAGGATCCCAAAAAGCCAGTACATGCAGTAGAGACAAATCCCAGTGCCATTATCATTGGTTTCTCAATTTGCCCCAATTGTCAGCCATATTCAGAGGGTCCAGTTTAACCCCATGTTCATTCAGTCCCAGTCCAGCTGGCTTTGGTGAGCTCCCATTAGATCAGGCACACTGTCTCAATGGGTGGACCAACTCCTCATGGTCCTGACTTCCTTGCTCAGTTTCTCCTTCCTTCTTCTCTTCAACTGGACCTTGGGAGCTCAGTCCAGTACTCCCATGTGGATCTCTGTCTCTATCTCCATCCGTTGCCAGACGAAGGTTCTTTGGTGATATTCAAGATAGTCATCAGTCTGACTACAGGACAAGGACCTGGCCATATTCTTAATTTCAACATGGACCCCTGTGTGTTTATATTTTGGGGCCGGGGCTGGTGAGAAGGCTGTGGGTGGAAGGGGCGGCTGTGCACGTCCAACCCCCTAAGTTGGAACCTCCCTTGTGAGTAAAAAGAACCAAGTCCCTCAAGTTGTTGTTTGACCCCCACACATGCAACCCGGCACATGCATGCCCACACACACATACACAAGTGCCATGCAGGTGCTGGAGACTGAGCCCAGGTCCTCTGCAGGAGCAACATGTGCTCTTAACCACTGAGCCGTCTCTCCAGCCCATGCCTGTTTTCTTTTTTAATGTGGGTGAAAGGGCACATCTAAATTTCTAGAATTAGGTTGTATTAATTAGAATTATGTTGTTCTCTGCTGGATTGAGTAGCATATTCTGGGCTTCCTCGTGTTTCCTACCAGGCTGAGCTCAGTGGCCCTAGCCTCTATCCACACCAACACTAACACCAGAATTTCCCTTTTGAATTTGAGAAAGGGGAGGTATGGAGCAGCCATATCTGAATCTGGGAGGTGAGAATTTGGTTCTATATTGGGCTGTTGTTCTGGCTCTTTGGTTGTGTCCTGAGCTGAGACTATCCCAAGGTTCAGTCAGTGCCAGCCAAGAGAGGTATTTTTGTGTGTGTGTGATTTTTTGAAACAGGATATCTCTGTGTAACAGCCCTAGCTATCCTAGAACTAGCTCTGTAGGCCAGACTGGCCTCAAACTCACAGGGTTTCACCTGCCTCTGCCTCCCAAGTGCTGGGAGTAAAGGTGTGTGCCACCACTGCCTGGCATAGGGATTTTTTCCTTAAGTAAATCATTTGAATTGGGAAGACCTACTTTTAACCTGGATCTTTTGAGGGCAGAGATCCACCTTTAATCTGGGCCACACGTTCTGTGGGCAGCCGCTATAAAGGTCATGGAAGTCCCTGACTTCAAACTCTATTACAGAGCTACAGTATTGAAAACAGCTTGGTACTGGCATAAAAACAGAGAAGTCGACCAATGGAATCGAATAGAAGACCCTGACTTTAACTCACAAACCTATGAACACCTGATGTTCGATAAAGGAGCTAAAAGTATACAATGGAAAAAAGAGAGCATCTTCAACAAATTGTGCTGGCAAAACTGGATGTCAATCTGTAGAAGAATGAAAATAGATCCATATCTATCACCATGCACAAAACTCAAGTCCAAATGGATTAAAGACCTCAATATCATTCCGAACACACTGAACCTGATAGAAGAGAAAGTGGGAAGTACTCTACAACACATGGGCACAGGAGACCACTTCCTACGTATAACCCCAGCAGCACAGACATTAAGGGCATCATTGAATAAATGGGACTTCCTGAGGCTGAGAAGCTTCTGTAAAGCAAAGGACACTGTCACTAAGACAAAAAGGCAACCCACTGACTGGGAGAAGATCTTCACCAACCCTGCAACTGACAAAGGTTTGATCTCCAAAATATATAAAGAACTCAAGAAACTAGACCGTAAAAGGCTAATCAACCCAATTATAAAATGGGGCACTGAGCTGAACAGAGAATTCTCAACAGAAGAAGTCCAAATGGCCAAAAGACACTTAAGATCATGCTCAACTTCCTTAGCGATCAGGGAAATGCAAATCAAGACTTTAAGATACCATCTTACACCTGTTAGAATGGCTAAAATAAAAAACACCAATGATAGCCTTTGCTGGAGAGGTTGTGGAGAAAGGGGTACCCTCATCCATTGCTGGTGGGAATGCAAACTTGTGCAACCACTCTGGAAAGCAGTGTGGCGGTTTCTCAGGAAATTCGAGATCAACCTACCCCTGGACCCAGCAATACCACTCTTGGGAATATACCCAAGAGATGCCCTATCATACAACAAAAGTATACGCTCAACTATGTTCATAGCAGCATTGTTTGTAATAGCCAGAACCTGGAAACAACCTAGATGCCCTTCAATGGAAGAATGGATGAAGAAAGTATGGAATATATACATATTAGAGTACTACTCAGCAGTAAAGAACAATGACTTCTTGAATTTTGCATACAAATGGACGGAAATAGAAAACACTATCCTGAGTGAGGTAAGCCAGACCCAAAAAGAGGAACATGGGATGTACTCACTTATATTTGGTTTCTAGCCATAAATAAAGGACATTGAGCCTATAATTCGTGATCCTAGAGAAGCTAAATAAGAAGGTGAACTCAAAGAAAAACATATAGGCATCCTCCTGAATATTAACCTTCATCAGGCGATGAAAGGAGACAGAGACAGAGACCCACATTGGAGCACCAGACTGAAATCTCAAGGTCCAAATCAGGAGCAGAAGGAGAGAGAGCACGAGCAAGGAACTCAGGACCGTGAGGGGTGCACCCACACACTGAGACAATGGGGATGTTCTATTGGGAACTCACCAAGGCCAGCTGGCCTGGGTCTGAAAAAGCCTGGGATAAAACCGGACTCTCTGAACATAGCGGACAATGAGGACTGCTGAGAACTCAAGAACAATAGCAGTGGGTTTTTGATCCTACTGCACGTACTGGCTTTGTGGGAGCCTAGGCAGTAGGCTAGACCTGGATTGAGGTGGGTGGTCCTTGAACTTCCCACAGGGCAGGGAACCCTGATTGCTCTTCGGGCTGATGAGGGAGGGGGGCTTGATTGGGGGAGGCGGAGGGAAATGGGAGGCGGTGGCGGGGAGGAGGCAGAAATCTTTAATAAATAAATAAATAAATAAAGGTCATGGAAGAAGGAAGCTCGCTCTCTTTGCCTCCTTGCTCTCCCTCTGACTGGCAAGTTCATTCCTTCACTGGAATGAGCACCTATGTCTTCTGATTTCTGTCATATACTGAAGATCAGCTGAGATTTGTCTTCATGGACTGAATAACTACTGAATTCTTGGGCCTTCTGTTGATAGACAGCCATTGTTGGACTAGCTGGACAATAGCCTGTGAGCCGTTTTACTAAATCCCCTTTACATATATAAATATACATATTCATTCTGTACGTTTTGTTCCTCTAGAGAATCCTGACGAGTCCAACTACCTGGGGTTTCCGTGATGGAAGGGGAGACTCCTGCAGGTCGCTCTCCGTGATGGAAGGGGAGACTCCTGCAGGCCGCTCTCTCACCCCACGTGTGTGCCATGGTGCACACACACACACAGTCATTTTCCAATTAGGAAATTCACTGATTTCGTATTGTTCTCACTTGAGTATGTTTCTCTGTGTGTCCGCACCTGTGCTCTTGTGTTCGGGACACTGCACATTAGAGAACAGTGCCCCCTAACTTTCTGAGCCAGGCCCTAGGCTGGGTGCCTGGCACAGACACACTTCATCTGTGTCTAAGTGACTCAAGAGAACCAGCTCATCAATGTGGTCAAGACACACAAGCTCTTTGTGAGGTGAAGAGGGGCTGAGATGTCATGTCATTTTTGCAGTCGGTGGTGACACATTTTTCTCCTCTGATCCACATTTGGGATCACCTCTCCACCCCCGCCCCCAATTCCCCGGGTGGGCGGAGCACCGCTGAACTTGCAAAACCAGAGTCGGTCTGCCTCTGGGTGATCTTGAGGAGCAGCCAGAATGGGAACAGCAAGACCAGGGTGGACAGAACAAAGGCTGCTATTATGCTGCCTAAACTTAGTGGCTCTGCATTGTCAGGGTGACACAGAGAGCACTTGTGCTCAGAAAAGAAACGCTCTAAAAAGGAGAGAGTGCCCTCCCTCCCCCCTGCCGCAAGGCCCCTGCCACATGGAACTCTTCTCATCCTCCCCATCAGCACTTTCTTTTTATATTTGATTTATCCTCTCAGTAGATGATCGCTCATCTTCTGCAGATGTTACAGACTCGTCTGCTACTTTAGAATCCTCAAGTAAAATAAACTGTCTTTTTAAAGAGAAGTTTATGACTTCTCTCCTGCACTTGAGTCCTTAAGAGGCCTGATCACTCAGAGGGAGTTTCCCAGAAGCCTTCTCTCTTTCCTGCTTGCCTCTCTATCGGCAGTACAACATGGGATATTTTTTAAGTAAATATTTTTATATGTATGGATATTTTGCCTATGTGTGTATCGGTATACCACATGAGTGCAGTGCCCTGAGAGACCAGAAGAGGGCATCATATCCCCTGCAGTTTGGTTATGTGCCACCATGTGGGTGCTGGAAACTGAACAGAAAGTGCTCTTAGCCAGAGACATCTTTCCAACCCCAATGCGCTTAACTTTTGTTTGACACTTCTTGCCATCACTGGGTTCTTTTGTCCTTTGCTGAGCAGCAACATAAGGTTGGATTTTGCTTTCTGGTTTCCTTCTTCCTACCTCCTCTTTCCTTCTCCTCCTCCTTTCTCCTGTGTTGTCAAGGATAACCTCAAGCCTCCTGCTGCAGACTCTCTGGAGTAGGGCAAATATCATTGTGCCCCACGAGGCCACACATGTGCTTTCCCTGCAGGACTTCACTGAGGTGTGTGTTCACACGCCATACTGTACCTGCTCAGGATGGGTAGTCAATAGAATTATGCTGCCTTTCCCTCTGTTTTTGAGCATTTTCATCACTACCCCCAAAGGTACATGGATGCCTTTGCCACCCACCCAATATCTCTCTTCTCTCCCAACTGGAGACAGGTACTAATCTGCTTTCTCTTCTATGGATTGGTCTGTCCTGGACATTTCATTCATGAGATCTGTAGTCTTTTATGAATGGGCTCTTTCACATCTGTGTTGTAGCATTTGCCAGTGTTTCATTCTTTTTTATTGCTAAACAATATTTCTTTATGTGCCTAATACCACATTCTGTTTATTCATTCACCCTCTGATGGGCTTTTGGACTGTTTGTGCTTTTAGCTGTTATGAGTAATGCTGTCAGAGATATTTGTAAGGCCTTGTGTGGTTCATTCCTGGAGAATGGCCCCCGTGTACTCCAGGATTGTGTGCACTCAGCTGACACAAGATGAGGGTGTTCGTTAGATCCAGTTCCTTAATAGTGTTGCTCAGAACTCATATTTTCCTGTAAAATGTTTTAACTACGTGTGTATTAGTTTTCTGTACTTGTGATAAGACACCAGAACCAAGGCAACTTAATAGAAGGAAAGTTTATTTGGGATTACATGGTGGTGCATGGCTTTAATCTCAGCACTCAGGAGGCAGAGGCAGGTGGA
The DNA here is from genome assembly GCF_018167655.1 of Microtus oregoni. Lineage (NCBI taxonomy): Eukaryota > Metazoa > Chordata > Mammalia > Rodentia > Cricetidae > Microtus > Microtus oregoni. The sequence goes on from NW_024543066.1 coordinate 22,274,329, forward strand.
TCTGACTGAGGCCAGCTTGTTCTATCTAGCAAGTTCCATGACAGCCAGAGAGAGCTACGTAATAGAGAGACCCTGGCTAATAGATAAATAAATGAAATTAATTAAAAAGGAGTCCATCGTGGCTGGGAGGCATGGCAGCAGTCATGTGTTTGATTGAAACAGGAGGCTGAGCGATCATATCTATTACAGCAAACACAAAAAGCATAAAGCAGCAGCAAAGTGTAAGTAGGAGCAGGCTGTATACTCTGAGAGTCTGTTTCCAGTGACATATTTCCTCTAGCAAGGCTGTACCTCCTAAACTTCCCTAAGCAGCACCACCAACCGGGGACCAAGTGTTCAAGGCCTGAACCCCTGAGGGGTATTTCTCATCCAGCTCACCACAGTGTATATATGTATGTTTGTGAGTCTGTGCACCTGGGAGTGCAGGGGCCCAGAGTCCGAAAGAGGGTGATGGGTCCCTTGCACTGGAGTTACAGGCAGCTGTGAGATGCCCAGTGTAGGTCATGCTGGAAACCAAACTTGGAAAGGTGTCTGTCTCATTGGTCATTTGATATTTGATTTTTTTTTAAAGACAGGGTCTTACTCTTGTCCCAGGTTGGCCAGGAACTAGTCCCAGCTGACTTCAAATTCACCAAATATCTGCTTTAACATCCTCAGTGCTATAGACATGAGACTTCTCTGGCCTTGTATATTCTCTTTCCATGGATGTTATGTCTAGTTTATTGTCTCTCTCTCTCTTTCTTTCTTTCTTTCTTTCTTTCTTTCATGGTTTTCTTTTTTTGTGCTGCTGCTGGGCCTGGAATCCAGGCCCTTTCTCGTGCTAAGCAAGTGCTCTCCCATAGGACTACACCCCAGCAGTGGCTGTAGCGTAGGAAAGCCTCCAGCTCCCATCGCCTGTCTTCTCTTCCTTCAGTCCTGTCAGCTGCCTTCATATATTCTAGGGCTCTATTTTGAGATATTTAGAATTAATATTTATAGTTGTTATAGACTCCTTAGTTACTTTTAGCTGACAAAAATTGTACGTATTCATCACATACAATCTGTCACTTTGAATGACTGCATTCTGTAATGCAGTCACTATGCAGTATGATCACTAAATTAAGCATTGTTGTACACACACTATCAATTTGACACCAACCATAGTGATTTCGGTGGGGGTTCTCCATCAGCCTGGCCTGTGGGCATGTCTGTAGGACAGGTGGTCCCGAGGTGCATAGGAAAGTTAGCTGAGCAGAAGGCAGGGAGCAAGCCAGCAAGCAGTGTTCCTCCGTGGTTTCTGCCTCCATTCCTGCCCTGGAATGATAGAGTGGGACTTGGAGGTGAAAGTTGAAATAAATCCTTTTCTCCTCAAGTTGCTTGTAGTCACTGTGCTAGCAGCCTGTTTGCTGTTGTTGTTGGTGGTGGTGGTGGTGTCTCAACTTGATACAAACTACAGTCACCTGAGAAGAGGGAACCTCAGCTGCCTCCAGAAGATTGGGCTACAGCCTGAAGGGTGTTTTCTTCATTAGTGGCTGATGGAGGCGGCATGACCCATCCTGTGTGGCTCCATCCTGGGGATGGTGGGCCCAGGTTCTATAAGAAAGCAGGTTGAGCAAGCCACAAGGATTTCTCCAGTAAGCAGCACCTGCCCATGGCCTCTCCATCAGCTCTGTGTCTGAGTCCCTGCCCTGACTTCCTTTGCTGGTGAACAGTGATGTGGAAACATGAGCCTCCCCAAGTCGTCTCTGTTCATGGTGTTTGCCACTGCAGCAGAAAGGACACTAGAGCACACACTTATGTTTTCTGGTGAGAATACCTAAAATCTGTTTTCAGCAATTTTTAAGAATACTATACATTGCTACTAACTCTAGTCATTGTCATATAATACCCCCCCTTTTTTTACATTTTTATATGTACTTTGTGTGTGAGCACCTTAAAGTCAGAGGACAGCTTGTGGGGGTGAGTTCTCGCCTGTCTTGGGATCAGACTCAGGTCCTGGTAGTCAGCACCCTTCCCTGCAGATCTCTCTTACTGGCTCCTATAATGGATTTCTTGGAAGTATTCATTCTAACTGGAACTTTGCATCCTTTAGACCAACATCTCTGATACAATTTCTTGCTGCCAGGCCCTGATACTGCTTATGACTCTGCCTTTGTCTCTCATACTAAATTTAGACATCAAGTATACCCTGTCTGATGGCAGCAGAGCCCTCATTCAGTTACTGTTTGCATGGAATATCTTTTTCCATCCTTAATTTTTCAACCCGTTTGTGTCTTTGGACTCAGTGTAAGTCAAGTAAAGACATCATATAATTGGATTTCAGGGTTTTTTAATTTATCTTTGCTGTACTAGGGATTAAGTCTAGGGCCTCAAGCTACTACTACATTCTCAGCCTAGAGTCATGATTTTTGAGTTGATTTTGCTAATCTGTGCCTTTTGTTTCTTGGGGTTTTGTTGTTGTGATTTTAACATTCATGTTATAGTCCTGTCTGGTCTGGAATTTACTATGTAAACCAGAGTGCCCTTGAATTTGTGGCAGCCCTCCTGCCTCTGCCCCTGGCATGCACTATCAGGTATGGCTGCCAGTCTCTACCTTCTGACTAAATATTTAATCCAGGGCTGTCAAGATGGCTCAGTGGGTTAAAGGTGTCTGCTGCCAAGCCTGAAGACCCGAGTTTGGTTCCTGGGACCCCCATGGTGGTGGAAGGAGAGGACCCTGCAAGTCTCTCCACACGTGGACCTGCTGTAATAGGAGCGGCAGGGCTGCGTCCCCAGCAGCCCGGCCGCATGCTTGGCTAGCTCTAGCTTATGCCCCGAAATAATTACACAGAAACTGTATTCTTTTAAACACTGCTTGACCCATTTCTATCTAGCCTCTTCTAGGCTAATTCTCACATATTAATTTAGCCCATTTCTAATCATCTGTGTAGCCCACGAGGTGGCTTACCAGGGGGATTCTAGCCTACTTCCATCCTGGGTCGTGTGAGCCTCAGAGAGCAGAGCTATCGCATCTCTCCAGAGAGGGGAGCATGGCATCTCTGCGCTCACTTCCTCTTCCTCCCAGCATTCTGTTCTGTTTACTCCTCCCACCTATGTTTTAACCTATCAGGGCCAAGCAGTTTCTTTATTGCTTAACCAATGAAATCAACAGATTGATATATGACACTCCCACATCATGGACCCACTCATCTATACATAGACACACACAATAAGTAATGTAATTTTTAAAAGATTTTAATTTGTTTACTTTTAAATTAATTATTGGAAGCTGGGTCTGGTGGTGCATCCCTTCAATCCCAGCACTCAGGAGGCAGATTAAAAGTGTGCACCACCACCTCACAGTTAAATCTTTTTTTAAAGATATTTACATAGTAGTTAATCATGAAAATTATAATTTATATCTCAGCTGATAAAAAAGCTAAATTGGAAGAAAACCAATTTACTAGTATGCAAAATGTTTGGCCCCTTTACAGCTCAAACCATTCCCTCTTATGTTTTGTTGTCATGAATTATATCTTCAATATAATATTATCATTAGCATAGCTATATAATTATTGGTTTGTGTAATTGTCTTTTAAATCGTGCAGGGTAAAAAAAGACTTATAAACCAAAATATAAAACTTCTTCATCTATAAATGTCATGTAGTTACACACTTTTATTTGGATTAATGCCATTTTAGAGAATCATGTCCAGTTCCTCAGTCCCACTGCAAGACTGTGCTTCACTGGTCTCTATACAAATCAGTCTGGTCCCCTTTGAATAAAGTCTGTCTTTGTCATGTTAAAAAATATACTAATATAGTTTTAAGCCAGGCAGTGGTAGCACACGCCTTTAATCCCAGCACTCAGGAGGTGGAGGCAGGCAGATCTCTGTGAGTTTGAGACCAGCCTGGTCTACAAGAGCTAGTTCCAGGACAGGCTCAAAAGCTACATAGAAACCCTGTCTCAAAAAAAAAAAATATATATATATATATATCAACTGAAGGCTGGAGAGATGGCTCAGCGGTTAAGAGCACTGGCTGCTCTTCCAGAGGTCATGAGTTCAATTTCCAACAAACACATGGTGGCTCACAACCATCTAGAATGAGATCTGGTGCCCTCTTCTGGAGTGTAGACAGGCATGCAGGGAGAACACTGCATATATAATAAATAAATAAATATTAAAAAATGATTAATCAACTGGAGTCAATGGTTAAAAGCATCTGTTGCTCTTCCAGAGGACCCAGATTCCATTTCCAGCACCCACATGGTGACTCATAGTCTTCTATAACTTCAGTCCCAGGGAATTCAATGCCTCCTTCTGAACTCCAAGAGTACCAGGTGTACACAGATACATGCAGGCAAATACCCATACACACCATACACATAAAGTAATAAAATAAATCTTAGGGGCTGGAGGGATGGCTCAGCTGTTAAGAGCACTGGATGGCTTTCCAGAGGACTGGGGTTCAATTCCCAGTACCCACAGGGCAGCTCACAGCTGTCTGTGACTCCAGTTCCAGGGCTCCTGACACCCTCACACAGACATACATGCAGACAAAACACCAATAAATATTAAAATAAAAAATCTAGAGTTGTTTCTCTTTTTAAACAAACCTGGAGGGGGCTGGAGAGATGGCTCAGAGGTTAAGAGCACTGGCTGCTCTTCCAGAGGTCCTGAGTTCAATTCCCAGCAATCACATGATGGCTGACAACCATCTGTAATAAGATCTGGTGCCCTCTTCTGGCATGGAGGTGTACATGCAGGAGGCACATTGTATACGTAATAAATAAATCTTTAAAAAAAAAAAAAAACCTGGAGCTGAGGACAAAGCTCATTTGGAAGACTTCATTGCACAGAATGTATTGGTTGCTAATACATTAGTTATTAATACTGGTGTATTAGCTGTTTTTCATGTTGTGATAAAACACATGAGCAAGGCAGCCTGCAGAAAGAAGAGTTTATTTGGGGCTAGACTCCATTATGGTGCAGTGGAGATGGCAGGTGGCTGGAGAAGCATTTGAGAACTCCCATTTAGAAACATGAGCAGGAAATAGAACTAACTCAAGATGGTCAGAGTCTTGAAACCTGAAAGCCTGCCCCCAGTGACATATTTCCCCAGCAAGGCCACACCTCATAATCCTCCTAGAGAGCCACTACCTGGGGACCAAGTATTCAAATATGTGAGACTTTGGGGGACATCTTATTCAAACCACCAACCTGGATTCAATCCCCATTGTTGTATAAACTACTTTATTAAAAAAAATGGTAACACTTGACTATAATCCTAACTCTTAAGAGATGAAGAGAGGAGGCTCAGAAGTATCGGGCCATCCTTGGCTACATAGAGAGTTTGACATTAGGCTAGGCTAGAAGCCATAAGTTCAAAACATCCCAACAGCAAATACAAAAGGCCCATATACCAATATAGCTATAGACTCCCCTCCTTTGTGGTGTTATTTTTATGTAAATGATGACGCTCTGTGTTGTGTCTGTCAGAAGAGGTTTACGAGTGCTGGCTGCACTGTCCACCCAGGAGGAAAAGAAGTGACCACGCACTGTCTTACATTCCTCTCTTTACTTCCCTTTAGTTGCTATGCCATATTTTAAAATATTTTCATTTATTACTATTTTTTATGCTTATGGGTGTCTGGCCTGCATGTGTCTCTGCATCACAGAAATGCAATCCCTTCAGAGGTCATAAGAGGGTATTAGACCCCCTGGAACTGGAGTTACAGATGGTTGTGGATGCTGGGAATTAAATCTCAGTCCTCTGGAAGAGCAGTCAGTGCTCATAACCACTGAGTCATCTTTTCAGCCCCGATACCCCATTTTGTTTGTTTGTTTTCAGTTTAGACATGGATTTCTCTTTTTCCTTTTTAATTGAAAGGTTTTTTTCATATTATATATCTCGATCATGTTTTTCTCCTTTAATTCTTCGTACCCATCCAACTTTATGTTCTTAATCTCGCTCTTAAAAAAAAACAAAAACACACATGCAAAACCACAAAAATGGAAATCAAATTATACAAGCAAAAAAACCAATAAGACAAAAAAATTCCAAAAAAGGAAAATGAGACAAAAAGTCTACAAAATTTCCTCTGAGTTCATTTTGTGTTGGCCATCTACCCCTGGGCACAGGGCTTATCCTGAGTGTGGTCAATAGACCCATGAGACTCACTGGAGAGGACCGAGTCTCCTTTTGGTAGCAGGTGCTACCCTGCTAAGACAAGCCCACTAACAACTCCTTTCCCTGCCTGCCTTTTTCTGAGGTCTTGCTGTCTCTGCCTTTGTTGGAAAGTATTTTTGTTACAGAGTTTCTATTTCAGTTTTTAGACTTTTCATCTCCAGGGTTTCTGCTTGGTGCCTTTTATATCCCTACCTTTTTGCTGACACTTTGGTGGCGTATCATTCTCCTTGCTTCACTTGGCTTTTTGTCATGGTCTCTGAATTTTTTGGACATTCTTAAGACCATTGATTACACTTTGCTCTGAAAGGTCCAATGTCTGGGCTTCCTCAGGAGTAGTTTTCTGTCTATTGCCCTTCCACCTTTCTTATGATTAGATCATAATCTTGGAGTTTGTTTTGCCGTTGCATACTTTGTAATTTTATGTTAAAACTGGACATTTAGTCAGGTATGATGGTGCATGCATTTAATTCCAGTGCCTGGGAGGCAGAGGCAGGAGAATCTCTATGAGTTCAAGGCCAGTCTGATCTGTATAGCAAGTTCTAGAATATCCAGGACTACATAGAGAGACCCTGTCTCAAGAAAAAAACAAAAAGCAAAAACAAGCACAGCTGGACGTTTTGCATAGTGTGGCCAATACGGTACCTCCTGCAGCCGGCTTCTCCCGGCTGGTTCTTCCTCCTCACTTACCTTTATAAAGCCTGCTGCTTTTTATTGTTTCTGATCACTTATTTTGTTGCTTCAGTTCAGTGAGTAATATATTCTAAGCCGGGATGTACACCATCACATCCAGATTTTTAAACGGGTGCTGAAGTTCTAAACTCAGGCTCTCATTCTTGCACAGCAAGTGCTTTATCCATTGCACCGTATCCCTAGGCTCCTGTCAACACCCTTTCTTAACGTGTGTAATAGAGTACAACATTAGGAAGTAGGAAATGTGACTAATCGACAGCATTGGCTTCTTCGCTGGTGCACTGCCACCTTGCACAAAGGGACCATGAGTCAAGCCCCCAGCCGAGCTCCCACACCACCACGCCTTTGAACCCTCCACACACATCTTTAGTAAGCCCAGTGCAGCCATAGCTAGTTGCTGCTGAAGTAGTCCCAACTCCAGAATGCTAACTCAGCCACAACTGTTTCAAAACAACTTTTGCTTGACTCTGTAAACTCTCAATGACCCTGTAGCTCTGTTCTCACCCAGGCCAGAGGAGGAGCACTTGTGACTGGTTCAAAGTGTGGTCCTTCATTTGCATGAGGGGCTCCCAGGCTTGGTGCTGACATCCCTGCTGACTGGGATGAGAGGCTGTTCAGGAGACATTCTCCTTTGTCGACTGCCGCATGTTATAGCATTAAAGCCCAGGTTTCTCTCGGTGGTCTTTGTACATCATCTAGTGTTTTTAATCTGTTGTTCTTTCAGAGGTGGCTTTGTTTTGGTATGGTTATGTGCTTTTGTGGGACAAGGTCTCAAAATAACTCAGGCTGGCCTTTTACTCCCTGTGTAATCAAGGATGACAAAATCCAGGTCTTCCTTGCTTCCACCTCCCGAGGGCTAGGATTCAAGAGTGCACCACCTCTGAGGGGCAGGCTAGAGAGGTTGCTCAGTAGTTAGAGTTCTTCCACAGTATTTGAGTTCGGTTCCCAGCACCCATGCCAAGTGGCTCACAACCGCTTAGATAACAACGGCTTCTAGGAATCCCGTGCCTCTGGCCTGCACTCACAGGCACTGCTTTGGGAGTAGCTTCTCTTCTTCCTCCGTGGATTCCAGGAATGGAACTTGAGATATCTCTGGCCCTGCTTTTGTTATTATTATCACAAGAGCTTGCTGAGCTGACCCCGTGAAGAGAGGGTGGGTGTGGCACTAGAGCTGCTGTGAAGATAACAGCACAGCCACCAGAGGGCACCGGAAGAGCTCCAGAAGTGACAGGCAGAAACTGTGGGGAGAGAAGCAGTGAGGACCCTGAAGAGCTGTCAGCCTGGTTGCTAGAAGAGTTCCAGGGAGCTGCTAAGCCTCAGAGGCCAGGAGTGTGAGACACCCTGAGCCTGACAGCTGTAAGACCAGCTCGTGTCAAGGACACTGACCTCTGTAGGCTGAGGGTCCCAGCACCTTGGAGCCTGTGTAGATGTCGCTGTTTGCAGTGCTGCTGCTGCCGCCACTCACTACCGCTGGAAGCTGAGGATTGCAGGGACTTAAGCTGTGGGGTTGCTGGAGATGAAAGCTTTTTGGGTTTTTTGTTTTTAGTTTTTTTTTTCTTTTTCTTTTTTGTTTTTTGTTTGTTTTTTGGGTTTTTTTGTTTTTTGGGGTTTTTTTTGGTTTTGGTTTTTTTGGCGTTTTTTTGGGGGGATTTTTTTTTGTTGTTGTTGTTGTTGTTGTTTTTTTGTTTTTTGAGACAGGGTTTTTCTGTAGCTTTGGAGCCTTTCCTGGAACTAGCTCTTGTAGACCAGGCTGGCCTTGAACTCACAGAGATCCACCTGCCTCTGCCTCCCTAGTGCTGGGACTAAAGGCGTGCACCACCACCACCTAGCAGTTTTTGGTTTTTTTCAAGACACGGTTTCTCTGTGTATCTCTGACTGTCCTGGAACTCACTCTGTAGACCAGGAAGGCCTCGAACTCACATAGATCTGCCTGCCTCTGCCTCCCTGAATGCTGGGAGTAAAGGCGTGCACCACCATCTCCCTGCAAGCTTTTTTTTTTTTAAAAGATTTATGTATTCATTAATTATTCAGTGTTCTGCCTGCATGTATGCCTGAACACCAGAAGAGGGCACCAGATCTCATTATAGATGGTTTGCCACCGTGTAGTTGCTGGGAATTGAACTTGGAACCTCTGGAAGAGCAGCTAGTGCTCTTCTGAACCATCTCTTCAGCTCCAATTAAAGTTTTTTTGATAAACCTCTAACCCAGATGTCTGGAACTTTAATCTCTGACCTGGATAACAGCCCCTATATCTTATGGTTTAGAGCCATATGTTTCTAAGTCTGCTCGTCCAGTCCCTGGGCCTTGGACATTTGGGGACCTGAGACTACCAGCCCTGAAGAGTATCTTCACTTAGTCCTGTAACCAGCTGACAGTGACATTTTTATTTGTTTTATTTTTTTGAGACAAGGTCTCCTGGCTGGCCTGGAACTCTGTATGGACCAGAGTAGCTTCATTCACAGAGAGAGCCACCTGCCTCTGTCCTCTTGAGTGCTGGGATTAAAGGCTTGTTGTTGTAGGAGCTGCGGGCCACGTTCCTGCCACCCGGCTCCCGGCCACCTGGCTAGCGTATGCCCCGAAATAACAACACACAAACTGTATTCATATAAACACTGCTTGGCCCATTTCTATTAATGTGTGTAGCACCATGAGGTGGTGACTTACCAGGGAGATTCTAGCCTACATCCATCTTGGGTCGGAGCTTCATCGTGTCTGCCCTGGAGAGCAGAGGCATCGTGTCTGCCCCACTTCCTCTTCCTCCCAGTATTCTGTTCTGTTTACTCCACCAACCTATGTTCTAACCTATCAGGCCAAGCAGTTTCTTTATTAATTAACCAATGAAAGCAACAGATTGATATATGACACTCCCACATCAGCTTGTGTCACCATGCCTGGTTATTTTGGTTTTTTAAAGATTATTTTATTTTATTTTAAATTTTATTTATGTGTGTGTACCTAATCGTATGTATGAGCACCATGTGCACATGGATGCCTGTGGAGATGAGAAGAGGGAACCAGATCTCCTTGAACTGGAGTTTTTGGGAGTTATGAGCTCTAATGTGGGTGTTAGAAATGGAATTCAGGTCCTCTGCAAGAGCAGTGAGTATTTTTAAAATTTTATTTATTAATTTATTTTTTTACATACCAATTCTAGTAACCCCTCTCTCCTCCTCTCACTGGTTCCCCTTCCCCCCACCCTACCCCCATCCGTTCCCCAGAGAAGTTAAGGCCACCCCTGGGAAGTTTGTCCCAGCACCTCCTTGAGGCAGGACCAAAGCCCTCTCCCCACCCATGTCTAGGCTGGCAAGGTATCTCTCCATAGAGAGTGGGCTCCACAAAGTCAGTTCCTGCATTAGCGTTATATCCTGGTCCCACTGCCAGTGACCCCATATACTGCCCAAGTCACACTATTGTCACTTGTATTCAGGGGCCCTAGCTTGGTCCTGTATAGGTTCCCCAGTTGTCAGTTTGGAATCAGTGATTCCACTAGTTCAGGCCAGCTGATTCTGTGGGTTTCCCCATCACCATCTTAATCCCTTTGTCCATGTTATCGCTCAACACTCTGTTTGCCTAGAGCTCGGCCCATTGTTTAGTTGTGTATCTCTGCATTTGCTTCTGTTTCTGGAAAAGGGTTCTTGTTCTCTGGGGTCGTGGACTGTAGGCTGGTTTTCCTTTGCTTTATGTCTGGTATCCACTTGTGAGTGAGTACATACATTTTTGTCTTTCTGGGTCTGGGTTACCTTACTCAGGATGGTTTTTCTAGTTTCGTCTGTTTGCCTGCAAATTTACAGATGTTATTGTTTTTTACTGCCAAATAGTAGTCCATTGTGTAATTGAACTACATTTTCTTTGTCTGTTCTTTGGTTGAGGGGCATTTAGTTTGTTTCCAGGTTCTGGCTATTATGAATAATGCTGCTATGAACATACTTGAGCAAATGTTCTTGTCACCACAAGATTGTGTTGATTGTGTATCTTTTGGGTATATGCCCAAAAGTGGTATTGCTGGGTCTTGAGGTAGATTGATACCGAATTTTCTGAGAAATCATCATACTGATTTCCACATCAGCTGTACAAGTTTGCACTCCCACCAGCAATGGAGGAGTATTGCCCTTACTTCTCATCCTCACCAGTATAAGCTGTCATCAGTGCTTTTGATCTTAGCCATTCTATGGTATCTCACAATTGTTTTTTATTTGCATTTCCCTGATGACTGAGGATGTTGAACATTTCTTTAAGTGTCTTTCAGCCATTTGAGATTTTTGTGTTGATAATTCTCTGTTTAGAGCTGTACCCCACTTTTTAATTGGATTATTTGGTAGTTTGATGTTTAGTTTCTTGAGTTCTTTGTATATTTTGGAGATCAGCTCTCTGTTGGATGTGGGGTTGGTGAAGATCTTTACCCATTCTCTAGGCTGCTGTTTGTCTTATTGACCATGTCCTTTGCTTCACAGAAGCTTCTCAGTTTCAGGAGGTCCCATTTGTTAATATTTGCTCTCAGTGTCTGTATTACTGGTGTTATATTTAGGAGGTGGTTTCCCATGTCAATGAGTTCAAGTGTGCTTCCCACTTTCTCTTCTATGAGGTTCAATATGGATAAATTTATGCTGAGGTCTTTGATCCATTTGGGCTTGAGTTTTGTGCATGGCCATAGATATAGATATATTTGCATTCTTTTACATGTTGACTTCCAATTATACCAGCATCATTTGTTGAAAATGCTTTCTTTTTTCCATTTTATATTTTTAACTTCTTTGTCAAAATTCAGATGTTCATAAGTGTGTGTTTTAATATAATGATCTTTGATTTGATTTCATTGGTCCTCCTGTCTTTTTTATGCCAATATCAAGCTGTTTTCGTTACTATAACTCTAAAGAGCTTGAAGTCAGGGATGGTGATGCCTCCAGATGTTTCTTTATTGTACAGAGTTGATTTGGCTCTCCTGTGTTTTTTGTTTCCCCATATGAAATTTAGTATTGTTCTTTCGAGGTCTGTGAAGCATTGTGCTGGGATTTTGATGGGCATTGCATTGAATCTGTAGATTGCTCTTGGTAAGATTGCCATTTTTACTATGCTAATTCTGTCTATCCATGATCATTTTTTTTTCATTTTCCATTTTCAGAAATCTTCTTCAATTTTGTTCTTCAAAGATTTAAAATTCTTGTCATACAGGTCTTTCATTTGTTTTGTTAGAGTTACCCCAAGATATTTTATGTTGTCTGTAGCCTTTGTGATGTTTCTGATTTTTTTTCTCAACCCTTTTATCATTTGTATATAGGAGGTTTACTGTGAGTTGATCTTGTATCGCGCCACATTTCTGAAGGTGTTTATCAGCTGTATGGGTTCCCTGGTAGAATTTTTGGGGTCACTTAATATTTACTATCATATCATCAGCAAATGGTGAAAGTTTGACTTTTTCCTTTCCAATTTGTATCCCTTTGATCTCCTTTTGTTGTCTTATTGCTCTAGCAAGGACCTCAAGAACTATATTGAATAGATATGGAGAGAAGTGAACAACCTTGTCTTGTTCCTAATTTTAGTGGAGTTGCTTTGAGTTTCTCTCCATTTAGTTTGATGCCGGATGTTGGCTTGCTGTTTATTGCCTTTATTATGTTTTGAAATGTTCCTTGTTTCATGGACCTCTCCAAAACCTTTTTCATGAAGGGGTGTTGGATTTTGTCAACGGTTTCTTCAACATCGAATGAGATGATCTTGTTTTTTTTTTCTTTCAGCTTATTTATATGATAGATTGATTACATTGATGGATTTTCATATGTTGAACCATCCCTGCATCTTTGGGATGAAGCCTTCTTGATCATGGTGGATGATGGTTCTGATGTATTCTTTGATTAGGTTTGCCAGTATTTTACTGAGTATTTTTACATCAATGTTCATGAGGGAGATTGGTCTGTAATTCTCTTGTTTTGTTGAGTCTTTGTGTAGTTTTAGTATCAAGGTAACTGTAGCCTCTTAAAAAGAGTTTGGCAGTGTTCCTTCTGTTTCTATTGTGTGAAACAATTTGAGGAGTATCCGTATTATCGCTTCTTTGAAATTCCGGTAGAATCCTGCACTGACGCCACCTGGTCCTGGGCTTTTATTGATTGGGAGGCTTTTGATGACTGTTTCTATTTTCTTATGGGTTGTAGATCTATTAAATTTTTATCTGGTCTTGATTTAATTTTGGTATGTGGTACTTTATCCAGAAAGTTGTCACCCAGTCCCACCTCTTGTAACAAACAGGATGGTACCAGTTGGAATAGGAGTTCCTAAATTCAGACCGGATGATGTGGGACATGATATCATCTTAGAATACAGCTTATCTCTCAGGCACAATGCCTACTCCTCGTAACAGCCCTGGAGAAGGAATTCCTCCTGGGAACCAGGCCCTTCCTCTGGGAAACACAAGGATTTAGTCTTTAGGTTTCTTTTGGAGGTCACCTCACCTGTCAAGGAGTTCCGCTGAGGACAGAGCATCCCAAAGTTTTCAGATGCCCAGGACCAGAAGACTTTGCTTGCCTTCCTTGTTGAGGAGGTAGGCATTACCTGCTCAGGTAGAAACATGATGAGGGCAGGGCCAAAGGCATCATGATGGAGGACTTATTACCCTTACAATCAATACATAGCAATTCCAAATCGTCCCTCTCTGTGCCCAGTGTGATTTAGTGTCTGGGACACTGATGGGGTGGATGGGGACACCATAGTACTCTTTCATATCCACAGGGGTTCAAGCCACTGTTGTGCCTGCCTGTCCTTTTCCTAACTCAGGACCACGCTCTTCTCTGCTCAGTGCAACCGCTCTGCAGCTCCACGGTGGCTCTTCCTCACAGACCATTGAAGAGGCCCAAGATGCAGATGCCTCGAGACTCGTTCCCCACTGATTGGAGCCCACCACCTATAGAGTTCCTGAACAAGAACAAGAAGGTACTTGAGCTTCACAGGAGACCACATAAGGACTTGGAGAAGAAGCCCCCAGACCAGAAGGTGGGGCTGGCCTCACTGGAGGAACTGTTCTGGAGCATGGCAGGTCCGAGTCAACAGGCTGTGACTCCAGAGGTAAGTAAGCCTCTCCCCACCCCCGCCACCTCGACTTTACCTCATTGGCCTCTTTTTTTAAAATTTTTATTAAGCTCTACATTTTTCTCTGCTCCCCTCCCTGACTCTCCCCTCCCCTCTTCAATCCTCCCCCAAGGTCTCCATGCTCCCAATTTACTCAGGAGATCTTGTCTTTTTTTTACTTCCCATGTAGATTAGATCATGGGCCTCTTTTTAGTGACCTCTCTTAGTTGCCCACAAGCCCACCCTTTCTGGCCGCCCCTTCCCATAGCCGTACCCCAACTCTCCTTGTGCACTTAGCCCCCTGCCCAACTCTTGCTTGATTATATATCTAACCTCTCCCCAGCCCAAGGGCCCTCACAGCTGAGAGTGCAGGCCTCAAGCCAGGCTCCACTCCTGCCCGTGTTTCTACTCCTAAGTCTTCCTGATGAAAGCCCGGGGGTAGCACCAGATTCAATGTCATTTCTGCATGGGGACCCCCAAGGCATTTATGTCTAAGGTTAGGGGCCGATCTTGCAGCAACGAAGGACCTCAGGGCCAGGATCTGGGCTTGGTACACACAAAGACTGACTGGAGTGCAGTAATAGAGATCCTAAATGGAGACTCAGGGAGGTCCTGTGGGAAGCACAGTGGGGGACGCTTAAGGGCCCATGGACTCAGGAAATTTATTCCAAGCATAGTGTTTCAATTATATACAGTAGCCTAAGATTGTCAGTAGCCTAAATGCCTGCCACTGGAGAACTAATGAATTGTGTTCTAGTCATGTATAAGAACAACCTGGCAATGTCAATTGAACATATAACATGCACACACAGATACATACACATGCACAGACACACACACATATATACATATACACACATGCACATGCGTACATATGCAAACCTGTACACACATATATACACACATGCACACACATACATTTGCAAACCAATGCACACACATACGCACACATGCACATGTGCATATATACACATACACACAAATACCTACACATGTACACAAATACATAATCTCTTTGGCAATGATATGAAATGACACTCAAGATATATTTCTGATTGGAAAGAGCACAGTGCAGGATGAGGCATGTGGCATATTCTGTTTGAATTACAGGGGTTGATGAAATTACTGCTTGCTTGTCCTGGTATAGCAACACCTGAAAGCCCACAAGCACATTCACCTGGGGTTGCCTGTAGCCAGGCACTGGGAGAGATCTTTCATTATTTTGAATTTTTAGAAACTCATGTGACCATATCATCGGTTCAGAAAAGCAAGCAGAATACATTCATGCCAAATCCTCCCCATGCCTGTGTCCTGTCTTTCCAGATTTCCTCTGGGGGCTCGGAGTGCTATGTCAACAACCTAGACTACTTACTGCAAGAGAAGAGGTGAGCGTGCAATGACACAAATGTAGACTGAGGGCTCAGTGCAGCTCCCTGTGGGGATGTGGGGCAGCCTTCCTGGCAGGCATGGCCTACCCTGTGTGTTCTGACTAGGAAGAAACATAGCTCACAGTCAGGTCCAGGGCCGGGTGCCTCCATCTATATGAGGATCAAAGCCCTCATCCCAGGTCCCTCTTGCTCCCAGCCTCCTCCCTTACCCAGTTCATGGCACAAGGGTGTCCCGTCAGAGGGCCATTGAAAAGAAGACAGCTGTGGTTCGGCCTGAGTCTGGCCTCTGTCCTGTGCTGTATCAGCACCTTTGGCCTTCTTTCCTTCTCATGTTATCTGATCACGCTGGCCTTTTTCCTGTCACACAGCACCACCACTGCTCAGAGAGAACTATTCCCCTCTGCAGTTTCTGAAGGCAAAAGTTGGTCAGAAGTCGAAGTCTCTTAGGGGGTATAGCTGGTGTCAGCAACCAGCACCTGTCAGTCTCTTTTGGTGTGACTCTCAGGGAGGAGGAGGGGCCATTTGAGTGGGACTGCAGACTCCTCCTGTGCCCAGCCGACTCCTCATGCTGTGAAGTGGCCAGGAACAGCTGCTCCTGTGTGGGCCTGCTGGCTGACCTGCCATTTGGTGGCATGTAAGCAGATGATTGTTCATTATTCTCGTGACCTAATTCTTTCCTCCCCGTCCTTCCTGTGTGCATGTGTGCACATGGACTAAGTGCATGTCTGTGCACAGGCACAGGCACATTGAGCTCCTGCCTCCTAACTGCTGCTGGAAGCATCCCTGCCTGTCTTCACAGGCTCTTTGGTCAGAACTCACAGCCCTGCATGCTTGCCCAGAGTAGAGTTAGGGATACTCATGGGATGGACAGTTGTTTTCCCTAGTTTTATCCATTCTGTCTGCTCTCAGAATCAATCTGTCTCCTTCCTCCGTGGTTTTATTTTTTAATATCTCAGGACTATTGTTTGGTTGTCGTTGTTGCTTGAGATGTAGACTTGATGTAGGGAGTTAATGGTGCCATGCTCCTCACCTGGACATATCTTGAGATGGAGACTTGATGTAGGAGTTAATGGTGCCACGCTCCTCACCTGGACATATCTTGAGATGGAGACTTGATGTAGGGAGTTAATGGTGCCACGCTTCTCACCTGGACATATCTTGAGATGGAGACTTGATGTAGGGAGTTAATGGTGCCACGCTCCTCACCTGGACATATCTTGAGATGTAGACTTGATGTAGGAATTAATGGTGCCACTATCCTCACCGGGACATATCTTGAATCTGGTATTTTCCATATTGTCAAGTTGCTAAGAAAGGGCCCCAAATAGCAGGCTGGTCCTTGATCCTTGCAGGGGGAGGGGTGATGTCTTGTAAAGGCAGATAGGACAGGCCATGCTGCTCCTGGGAGGCTGTGACAGGAACTCCAGGTGCTGACAGGTAAGAGGGATGTGGTAGGAGACAAAGCAGTGATGTGATAAACTGGTTGGACCCAAACACCCGCTGAATCACGGAAGCGTCCTAAGGGGCCAGAGTGTGTTGTTGTGCATGCACAGACTGTCCTGGAGGAGTGGGTGTGATGGTGAGAATGCAGCAGAGCTGAGAGAACGAGGGCCTGCGGAGGGCTCCAAGCTTCTGATGGGTCCCAACCTGCTAGGTTCTAGGTTGGTTGGGGATTGAAGAGTTAGACATGTGACATGAGAGAACCAGTCACATGGGCTAGAAATGATCAGGTATAAGGCTGCTTTTAGGACCTTAGCAGGAAATAGAATTGTTCTTCCCAAGGGTCCATGATAATGGGAGGGAAGGCTCTGGGCTGCCGAGGACCAGGGGGTACAAGCGTCCTCTCATCATGTGGTTGAGCCCTGATATGTTCAAACAAGATCACAAATGAAAACGCGCTGAATGCTGTGCAGCCAAAGCTGCCTTCTTTCAGCCTTGCCCACTAGAGACACAGAACTCCACCCCTCAGGAAGTAGATATTAGATACCAGGAAAGTAGCCTGGCACTTCCTAGGCCTACTGTGTTCTAGAGGATGGGGAGAATCCCTGCAGCCTGTGGAGATGGGTACAGAGAGGGTAGCAGTGCTGATGACCAGCTCAGGCTCTCATTCCCCCCCCCCCCAAAGAGAACAGGCCATGGAGCAGAAGTGGGAGCAGCTACTGCGGCAGGACCATTCCAAGCTTGACTCCTCTGAAGGTGATGAAGACTACAGAGAGGCGGTGCTCACACCTGAGCACAGGTAGGAGTTGGGCCTCTTATGGGTATGGGCAGAATTTCAGCCAGCAATTTGTGCCACTTCTTCTTCTTATGGCCACAGTCACTCATTAATTCGAGAAGTAGCCAATCAGCGCTGCTGGGCTTCTAGGACACAGAGGTCATCAAACAGCCCAGTTATCAGCCAGGTTCCTAGGACCATATCTCGTGTGGAAATAGCTACACAAAAACCACAGACTTAACTGAAAACTGCCTTTAGAGAGGAGACTATGGCCACATGAAATTTTTCATCTTCCTCTCACTGGGGGAAGGAGAATGGCTATCAGTGCTGTTGTCTGGCTCAGGTTTTATTGGCCTTTGGGAGGGCCGAATTCATCTACACCATGAGGTCTCAGATGCCTAGGGTCTACAATGGAATCTGTCTTTACGATATTACGTTTTCCATGTGTGATGGTTTCAATAAAATGGACCTATAGGTTCATATATTTGAATGCTTCGTCACCAGGGAGTGGAGCTCTTTGTAAGGATTAGAGGATTAGGAGGTGCAGCCTTGTTGGAGGAGCTATGTCCCTGGGAGTAGACTTTGAGGTTTCAAAAGCCCATGGCAAGCCGTGTGTGTGTGTGTGTGTGTGTGTGTGTGTGTGTGTGTGTCTGCCTGCCTGCCTGTGGATCAGAATATAGCTCTCACCTACTGCTCCAGCACCTGCCTACATGTCCCCACCATGCTCACCACCATGATAATTAATGGGCTAACCCTCTAAAACTGTAAGCAAGCCCCCAATTAAATGCTGTCTTTATTAAGAGTTGCCTTGGGCTGGAGAGATGGCTCAGTGGTTGAGAGCACTGCCTGCTCTTCCAAAGGTCCTGAGTTCAATTCCCGGCAACCACGTGGTGGCTCACAACCATCAGTAATGAGGTCTGGTGCCCTCTTCTGGCCTGCAGACATACACACAGACAGAATATTGTATGCATAATAAATAAATATTTAAAAAAAAAAAAGAGTTGCCTTGGTCGTGGTGTTTCTTCACAACGGTAGAACAGTGACTAAGACAGAAGTTGGTACCGGGAGTGAAGTTTTGCTGTGACAGACATTCTGTTCATTGGAGGAATACGGAAGACATTGGGACTTTGTACTAGAAAGTGAGACTTAAGGGTCCATCCTTGTAGGAGCATCAAAAACAGTGTGATAAGGGTGATTTTAACTGTAGAAATCAGCTCAAGAAGCTTCAGATGGGAAGAATATTAGTAAGAAACCTAGAGACATTTCTTGTGATATTTTGGCAAAGAATTTGGCTGCTTTTTGTCCCTGAATGAAAAATCTGCCTGAAGCTAAATTGAAGAGTTTTGAATTAATGGCACTGGCAGCAGAGATTTCAAGATAGCCTAGTATGGACTCTGCTGCTTGGTTACTAGTGTCCAGTCTTCTGCAGATCTAGAATGAAAAAGAGCAAACTGAGCAAGGAAAAATAAAAGTTTACAGTTTGGGAAGAATGAGAGCTCTAGGAACTGTAGTGGAACTGAATCCAGTTCTCAAGGAGATTAAAAAATAGCCTGATGCCATACCATGTAAAGGGAGTGGTGACCTCAGGGCAAGAACCCGCCCAGCTAAGCTTCCAACTCAGAAAAGGAGTTAAAGAAAAGCTTAATCAATGACAGAATCACCAACCACAGAAAGCTGAAGCGAGTGTGATTAATGAGGGGCCGGGTTCCAGCCCCAGCAAGCAGCAGCACTGGGCAGCTTTGACCACATGGTTCTGGCTTTAGGGTCAAAAATACAAGAAAGGGGTTATGGAATCTCCCTCCATGGCTAAGAAAGTCACTGGGACCATGTGCGTGTCAGGGGTGTCCCTGAATCAAGACCCAAAGAGGCATTGCATGAATCTGTGAAGGCAAAATCTAGATTTCATCAGAAACCCCATGATGTTGGAGATGCCAGAGTCATGGGATACATTCCAAGAAGAGCTACAGACTGGGTGTAGAACCAGCCCGAGAGAGAGAAATGTGTTACAGTCAACAGAGCTGGACAGATTTGGATATATGAAGAACATTTTGACATGGAGGTAAAGAATTTGGAGTTTGCCCTGCTGGTTTTCAACTTGCTTTGGTCCAGTATTTCCTCATTCTACTCGTTGTGTACTAGGTCTCTCCAGAGTTACAGAGTTCTTGGAATGAATACATATCTAAAGGGGATTTATTGAAGTGACTTACAGGCTGCAGTCCAGCTACTCCAGTAGTGGCTGGCTATGGACAGAAAGTCCCAGAGTCATTCCCACACGTACTCCCCAGACTTCTGCTTGAATGAATTAGCAAACACATTAAGCTCTTTAGTAGTATAGTGCCCCTCCTCCTTGAGTGTACTTCCTACTTCCCCTTTAGGAGCCTGCTTTGCCTTAGATCTGGTTATAGGGTCTAGAGGCAACTATCGGTGGGAGTCATCAGTATTCTCTTTCCTGGCATGACCTTCACTCCTGGTTTAGCAGCCAATGAAGGATTAATTTCCTCAGTGAAAAATGAAAAAGGCAGTATTTCAAGGGGTGGGGCTGAGGGTACTACTTTCTCAGGTGGGATAAACTCTTGAGAATCTGGGGGCTCAAAGTTCTCAGCTTTACTAGGGTCCTCCCACACGTCCCCATCCCAAGGTATAGAATCCCATTCTTTACCAGTTAATGTCCTTCCATTAACCACTGACACCTTCTGAGCCTGGGTCTTGAATTTTTTATATAATTCAGCCAAATTTATAACGAGAACTTCAGTTTGATTTTCTCGAGCTCTGTGATTGCTTAAGATAAGGTTCCCTTCCAGGGCACACTTAGAAATCTTTAAGCTGTTTATGTGTACCTAAAGCCCCCCCTTATCAATTTTATCACTAAGTTCTTTATTGTCCTTCACCAGATTCTGAAGTTAGTTAATTTTATCTCAGAGCTCATTCCTATCCTTTATCAGTTTACCCAGACAGAAACATCATTTTCCCCAAGCTGCCAGAAGTTTCATATACAGGTCAGCAGCTCCATTGCCACTCACAATGGATGACTCAGGATAATCAAATGCATTTATCTCTTTAAGTTTGTAGTATAGTTCATGCCATGGGTTTTCAGTGCTCTCTGGGCTCCCAGGAAACAGGGTGACTAGAGAGACTTTAGTAGCTGAAGGTGCTGATGAATTGAAAAGCTTATCCCAG